>NC_082680.1:31777878-32080909 GCF_025265405.1 Mesoplodon densirostris | reverse complement strand
GCCACTGGCACAAACAATTATAGCCCAACAAGTCAAGGATCAGAACAGATAAAGATTTTTTAAAAAGCACGGTTAGGGCTTCCCTGGTGGCGCAGTGGTTGAGAGTCCACCTGCCGATGCAGGGGACGCAGGTTTGTGCCCCGGCCTGGGAAGATCCCACATGCCGCAGAGCGGCTGGGCCCATGAGCCATGGCCGCTGAGCCTGCGCGTCCGGAGCCTGTGCTCCGCAATGGGAGAGGCCACAACAGTGAGAGGTCCGCGTACCGCCAAAAAAAAAAAAAAAAAAAAAGCACGGTTATTTAAAATTTGTCATCCATGAACAATAATCTGAAGAAATGAACAAACTCTGAAAAGAGATTAAAATCTTCCAAAGCCTAAAGATCTCAGAATATTGTAAACTGAAGCATACTTGGCACACATACTCATGTATTCTACCAACCCATACATTCTGGGCATCTCAGCGGTGGCCAGGCTGGGGGACTGCAGTGTACATGGCAGGCCCGTCTCAGCCTCCCCAGACCTGAGGGAGTTGTTGACTGAAATAAAACCCCACGACGTGAGAGCTGTTTCAGCTTTATTGGGGAACTTATTAAGGACTATAGCCAGGGAGACAGCCTCTCAGATAGCTCCGGGGCACCTGCTCCGAAGAGATAAGTTCAGTATACATGTGATTTTGGCAAAAGGGTATATGCACTCAAGCATACATCTCAGCAGAAGGTTACTGCCAGTTACAAAGAGCAGGAATCTCAGTTAATGATTTTAGTGCTTTTCTAAGGAGAGGAAGATGCACGAATCCAGGTTCATAAAAAATTTCTCCTGCAATATTTCTAACTATCTAAGGGCTCATTTGGCCTGTTTTCGCAGAGCACAAAGTGCTCCATCCTGATCTCCGCCCTGAGTTCCTTTCAGAGTGTGTTGTAGGCCAGCGACTGCATTGGCTAATGACTTGATTCTTGTAGAGCTGGAGGGTGGGCAACATTCTTTACCTTAGGGAGGCACAGTTCAGTCAGCAGTTTCAATACGGGGTAGTAAATACAACAGGGAAAGTGTGGGTGGCCATGGGAGCAAAGGTCAGCCTTCTGGGCCTCAGTAAATTATGGCTTGACAAGAACGGTACTAAACCATTAATTTTTTAAAGTCTACCTACTTTAAGGTAGACAAACTTGTCCCTGTCTCTTATCTGCTGAAGAGGGGAAAGGTCAAGTGTTTACAACTTGAAAATGCTTTAACAAATATTTCTCTTGGCCAAAGTTGAAGAAGCAAGACGATTTCGAGTTACCAGATAACGAGGCCTTTCCAAACGGGGAGGGAAGTAAAAAAAAAAAAAGAGCCTCTTTCTGCGCTGCATCCTCCTGCCTTCAATGTAAAGAACCCCTCCCTCACCCCTCCTACCCTCCCACACCATCTTTACAGACACTCTCTGCCAGGCCTTTGAACAAATTATATAAAAAAGCTTTGTTGGGCCTCCCTGGTGGCGCAAGTGGTTGAGAGTCCGCCTGCCGATGCAGGGGATACGGGTTCGTGCCCCGGTCTGGGGGGATCCCATATGCCGCGGAGCGGCTGGGCCCGTGAGCCATGGCCGCTGGGCCTGCGCGTCCGGAGCCTGCGCGTCCGGAGCCTGCGCGTCCGGAGCCTGTGCTCCGCAACGGGGGAGGCCACAACAGTGAGAGGCCCGCATACCGCAAAAAAAAAAAAAAAAAAAAAAAAAAAAAAAGCTTTGTTTACATTTCTTCTGTTTCCACACTCCAAAAGCTTTCCTGCAGAGGGTGAAGGGTGCCATTTCTGGCATCTTCCTAAAGGAAATCTCATCTCTTTGGTCTAATTCCTGACCTTGTGAGATAAGAATGCAAGGCATTCAAGGCTTATTGGACGATTAGGAGTTGCGTCATTCCTGTCTGCCCACTGTGGTGCAGGAGCTGTAAGGGTCTGAGATGGGCTCCAGGGGAGAGAGGAAAGGCACACGTCCTGGGCAAGAGATTCAAGCTTTGCGCATAAAAAGTATCCCCGAGGGCTCCCGTCTGTGGGCCCTCGCCGAGTTCAGTTTCATTCCGATGAGCAGGACTGTGAACTAGGCGCCAAGCAACAATTTTGACCTTGATCATCGTCCCTCGAAAGCTCTGAACACACTCTAAAGAGGAGCAAGACTGGATGGTGCCCCCCGCCTCCGGGGACCTCGCGGCAACACCGCGCGGACGTGTTGTCCGTTCCGCCAGCACCGGCCGTGTGACACGCGGCGCTTCAAGGACAGACCCCAGGCATCCAAGGCTATGCGCATCTGCAACACCTTCTGGAATCCCAGCCCGCGCGCCCGCACCGCGCCTCGCAGGAGGCCCCCGGCCCCGCACACTGCTCCCGGCGCCCGAGGGGTCTGAAGACGCCTCCCGGGATCCCGGAGTCCTGCCCGTGGCGGGGCAGCCCGGAGCCTAGAGGCTTAGCTCTGGCGAGCTGGGCTGTGCAGGGCGCGCGCAGCTGGACCCGCGGCAGCAGTCCTCCTCTGAGTCTCCGCCCACAGCATCTTCAAATCTGTGCCCCGACGTCAGCGAGGGCCCCTTGGTGTCTGTGAACACCACCCGCTTTCTGGGTCTCCGGGCTTCAGGAGGCGATGCCAGGCAGGAGCGGAAGGATGGCCGGGGACGCAGCTCCTCTGGGACGGTCCGTGGGTGCGCTGCTGCGGGGATGCGCTGCGGCGGAGGCACAGGTGCATGGGGCGGCGCGCGGGTGACCCGGCAGCACCGGGACCTTTGAACAAAGAAGGAAGGGCCTTCTGACGACAGGGCAGAAGGGCCAGCCCGCCTACCCCCTTCCCCTCGCCCCATCACTGCACTTCTCCTCCCCTGGGTCGCCGGCCCGCACGTGTCGGATGGAAGTGGATACAAAGAGGCGCAGGCCGGAAGTGGCACAGCCTTGCGCGCCCAGGGAGCTCCCAATTCCTGGACGCAGGAGCGCTTACCCCACTCGGGTCTGGGCAGCAGCGGTGGCAGAGATGTCTCTCCTCTTGTCTGAGACCAGGTTCCCCAGCAGGAACAATTTATATGCTCCTGACCCCCCGAGGGCCAGCCGCACTGAGGCACCGGCCCGGGGACCGGGACGCAGCCAATCAGGCCTTTCATGTCTTAAACACTTGGTTGGGGAAATGAAAAGGAGGTGACAAGAAGCGTGACTCAGACACTCTGCGCAGGCGGTGGCACTCCGTCCCTGACCAGGCAGGTTTAGGGTCACCTGTGATAGGGAGAGGAAGGCCGGTGATGAGACTGAACCCCTTTCAGCCGTGAAAGACAGGCTTCCAGGAGTGAGAAGTTTCCCCAGGGTTCCCACGGCCCTCTCTCTCCTCTGCTTCTGTGACAGTCAGCCTTGCTGCTTTTCCTTATGCTACTACAAGCTACCCACTTTCTGGCCGCTTTTCTCCACCATGGTTTCCTCCCAATCCCACTTCTGTTACTGCCTTCTCTCTCCATTTTGGATTCTGTGTTGAGGTACTTCTCGATACATGTGTGATCCAAAGAGACTGGGGGGTCATTGGGTGTGGCACTCATTGACCAATACTGAGAGCTGGCACAGAGCCCTGGGCAATGATTTCTGGTTCAGTCACTTGTGGCTGGAGTTACAGGGTCATAGTATACAAAGTACATCCATAACGCATCCCACCTGTGTACCTGGAGGGCACTCGCGGGCTTTGAGCCTCTGCTGGATCAGATTGTCTCAGGTGGTGGACCAGTTTCCTGGGGTTCTAGTTCGTGGGTCACCCATCAGGAGGGTATGGGATTTGATTTTATCTCCATTGCATCCCCCCTACCATCTTGTTGTGGCTTCTTCTTTGTCTTTGGATGTAGGTTATCTTTTTTTGGTAGGTTCCAGTGTGGTTTTTTGTTGTTGTTGTTGATGGTTGTTCAGCAGTTCGTTGTGATTTTGGTGTTTTTGTAAGAATAGGAGCTCATGTCCTTCTACTCCAACATCTTGTCTCTTTCCTGGGGTTCTTACCTTGGGCATCATTCTCAGTCTTCTTTGCAGACCCAGTATGCTCTCCCTACCCCTTAGGCTTTAATGTACCCCAAGTCCTCAGCCCTCACATTTTTCACTTTATACCTTTTTCTTGGATGTCCTTATCCGATTTTGACAATAGTCAATTATTTTCCTGTGCTAACTCCCAAGTCTCTGTCTTTAGCCTGGACCTTTCCCTTGTGCTCCAGACTCCTAGATAATAATGCACTTCTTGATCTGGGTGGTGGTAAGTCAGGTATGTTCTTTGTGTAACTTTCCGTATGTATGTTCTACTTCAATCAATCAAAAGTTTATTTCAAAAAAAAACCAGCAAGAAAGTAAAGTTGTTAGTAATAAAGTGGTTTGGAGATTTTATTCTTACAAAAATGGCCTCAGCGTACATATAGGCAATGTGCATTTTTCATATTAGTATATTATAGATGTAGCCTATTTTTCACCCTGGTGCATGGGAGTCCATCATATGGGTCCACCATACTCTACTATTGACATTTAAGGGATTCTCAATGTTTTTGGCTAATAAAATAGTCCAACCAACATTCTTGTATACATACATTTTTGTACATGTGTGAGAATTTCTCCTTGACAGATATTTAGAATGAGGACTGTTAGTTCAAAGGTACACATTAAAAATTCTGTTAAGTATGGCCAAACTGCCTCCAGAGAGGCTGAATAAATTTATAATTTCACCAATAACCTTGAAGAATTACCCTTTTTCCATACCTTCACCATCACTAAAAATGATCAAACTTTAAATATTTGCCAATATGATAGGTGAAAAACAGTATCTCATGATTGTTTTGATTATATTTTTAAACAAAAATGGTATGTATTATTTTTTCATGTATTTATTGGTCATTTCCATTTCCTTCTCAATCAAATGCATATTCCAACCTTGGGCCAATTTTTTTTTTTTTTTTTTTTTTTTGCAGTATGCAGGCCTCTCACTGTTGTGGCCTCTTCTGTTGCGGAGCACAGGCTCCGGACGCGCAGGCTCAGCAGCCATGGCTCACAGGCCCAGCTGCTCTGCAGCATGTGGGATCTTCCCGGACCGGGGCACGAACCCGTGTCCCCTGCATCGGCAGGCGGACTCTCAACCACTGCGCCACCAGGGAAGCCCTGGCCAATTTTTACAGTAAGCCATTTGTATATTTTAAAATTAAGTAGTAGTAGCTCTTAGATTAACAAATGACATTGGCAAGTGGGCTATCTAGCTGAAAGAAAATAAAGGTAGACCGCTACCTCACACCAAAAATAACTGAAGAATTTAATTTAAAAAAATATCAGTCAGGGCTTCCCTGGTGGTGCAGTGGTTGAGAGTCCGCCTGCCGATGCAGGGGACACGGGTTCGTGCCCCGGTCTGGGAAGATCCCACATGCTGCGGAGCAGCTAGGCCCGTGAGCCATGGCTGCTGAGCCTGTGCGTCCGGAGCCTGTGCTCCGCAACGGGAGAGGCCACAACAGGGAGAGGCCCGCGTACCGCAAAAAAAAAAAAAAAATATCAGTCATAAGAAAGGATTATCAGAGAATATTTGTACAGTTTTGGGGTGGGAGAAATTCTGTATGGCTAATGACACCATAAAAAAAATCAACAAACAAAAGACTAGGAAAACGTATTTGGAAATATTTGACCAACCAAGGTGATGTTACTTCTTCTTGAGTCAGTTTTGATCCTTTGTATTTTCTTAGAAAATCAGCCATTCTTCTAAACTTTAAACTTAAATTTAATGATGTGAAGTTGGGCATAGTGTTTTATTAATTTTTTTAAAAAGCTCTGTGTTATCTGCAGTCCTTTTATTATACTTAATATACTTTATTTGTGTTTTCTATTTTTTTCATGATCAGACTAGGTTTTCTTTAATTTTTTAGGCAGTGATTTTCTTTTTGTCTAGCTCGTTATCTTTTGTTTTCATTTTATGATTTCCCCTTTTCTTTTTCTATAATACTTTGTTTCTACTTTCTTCAGCAGAATACTTTATTTCATTTATTTTCAATCTTTTATGTTTTCCAAGAAATGCATTTAAAAGTGTAAATTTTCCACAAAGACAACCTGTACATTTTTTTAAACTGTACATTTTTATACACAGTACTTTTATTGCCATTTACTTTTAAATAGGTTCTAATTTCCATTTCAGATTTCTCTTTGACAGAAGAATTATTTTGAAGAGTGTAATGGAAATTTCTAATTGGGGGGAGAATGTATTCTTCAAGTTGCTTTTGCGTTGTATTGTGGGTCATCCTTCCTTCCTTATGAAACTAATACTTTTGGATCCCTACTGTGTGCTAAATATTGTGTCAGGTGCTCAGGTACAAAGGTGAACAAAACTGGCAAGGTTGCTGATCATCTTGGGGTTTAATTCCTAGCATTCAGAAAATGTGGAATCTATTGAGCTTTTCTTTGTTGGCTAGTATGTGAACAAATTTTCTTTAAAAAAGCAAGTGTTTTCTCAGTTTGTTCAAATGAGGTTCCCCAATTTGATCTTCAGATTCTGAGAAAGGAGAGCTCAAGTCTCCTATGAGGTTTGCATTTTTCTCAAATCCATATATTCTCCAACAGTTTAGGGTTCATATTATTGTAACACTATCTTATTTGGTGTGTGAAGACTCATCACTATTATATCTTCTAAGTGATTTCATCCCATATCAATGGATGATAAAATTCTTTATCCTATCTAGTCTTTTTCGCCTTGGAGTCTATGTTGATAATTCTATAGATACCTCTATTTTGCTTTGTCAATATCAGTCTGTTACAGCTTTGCTTATTTCTCTATTATCCACTTTTCCACTATTTTAAGTGTCAGGTTACTGTAGGGGAACAGAATATAGTTGGACTGTGCTTTTCTAGATTTGGCTTCTTCTTTTCTTGTACTTTCAGTAAGTGTTTTCATGACCTACATTGTGTAAGTTTGCTTTTCTCTGCTTGCATTGGCTGATGCCAAGCTCAGCATGATCCTGGCACTGCTATCAAAGCTAATGTAGATGGCAAGAGCAGTTTCACAGGCAATTTTAAAAAATTAATTAATTTATTTTTGGCTGAGTTGTGTCTTTGTTGCTGAGCATGGGCTTTCTCTAGTTGCAGCGAGCTGGGGCCACTCTTCGATGCGGTGCGCGGGCTCCTCATTGCAGTGGCTTCTCTTGTTGCAGAGCACGGGCTCTAGGTGCAGGGACTTCAGTAGTTGTGGCACGTGGGCTCTAGAGCACTGGCTCAGTCGTTGCGGCACACGTGCTTAGTTGTTCCGCGGCATGTGGGATCTTCCTGGACCAGGGCTCGAACCCATGTCCCCTGCATTGGCAGGTGGATTCTTAACCACTGTGCCACCACGGAAGCCCCAAAGCAGCTTGATTTTTATAAGACTCCATTGCTTTCCCCCCACTAGTCATAATATTAGAAAATTTTGGTCTTTTAACATTCACTAAAAAAAACTTGCAGGCTTCCCTAGTGGTGCAGTGGTTAAGAATCCACCTGCCAATGCAGGGGACACGGTCCGAGCCCTGGTCTGGGAAGATCGCACATGCCACAGAGCAACTAAGCCCGTGAGCCACAACTACTGAGCCCACGTGCCAC
Organism: Mesoplodon densirostris; assembly: GCF_025265405.1. NCBI lineage: Eukaryota > Metazoa > Chordata > Mammalia > Artiodactyla > Ziphiidae > Mesoplodon > Mesoplodon densirostris. Next base: position 32,073,349 of record NC_082680.1, on the reverse strand, counting down.
AACTACTGAAGCCCATGCACCTAGAGCCCGAGCTCTGCAACAAGAGAAGCCACCAAATGAGAAGCCCGTGCACTGCAACAAAGAGTAGCCCCAGCTCGCTGCAACTAGAGAAAGTCCGCGAGCAGCAATGAAGACCCAACGCAGCCAAAAATAAATAAATAAATAAATAAATAAATAAAATAAAACTTGCCTAATTCCTTCCTTTTTCTTTTCAGTTGAGTAATTCCACAACCATTTCCTCCTGGATTTTTTAATCCCACAAAACTAATTTGACCCTTAAAAATCAGGATCAAATTGGGTCATCAGATCTAGTATATGCCTTGAATTACCACATGCAAATTGATGGTCTCATCATTCATCACCATGTCCAGACCCCCAGCTGTTCTGGTTAATTCATTAAATGGAGCAGGTTCATTTTAAAGGTCACTGGAGTCTAAGCCATCAGTGGTTGGCTGTGAATCACAAGCAGTGAGGAAAGCCCAGGTTCCCATCTGAGAGAGGACAGGGCTATGCATTTCTTAGAGGCTCCCAGGGATGGAAATTCCATGGGTCTCTTGTTTGCTGTCAGCTTGGGGTGGTAAAACAAAATACCATAGACTGAGTGGCTTAAACAACATTTATTTCTCATAGTTCTGGAGGCTGGAAGACTTGGGTCGCGGTGTCAGTGCAGATGGGTTCTGATGAGAGCCCTCTTCCTGGCTTGTATATGGTGGCCTTCTTGCTGTGTCCTAACATGGTGGAGAGAAAGAGGACTTTGGGCTCTTCATCTTCCTGTAAGGGCACTAATCCCATCATAGGGGCCCCACCCTCATGACCTCATCTACACCTCATGACCTCCCAAAGACTCCACCTCCAAATACCAACACCTGGAAGTACTGGAGCTTCAACACATGAGTTTTGGTGGTGCAGTGGTGGGGACACAAACATTCAGTCTGTAACATTGCCCAGTCTACGATTTTATCTTCCTTGTAGTCTAGAGACTTCCTCATGTTCAGAGAACACTTCTTTTGCTGTGAAAGTAATTATATTACTGTTTAGTCCTTTTAAAGAATGAACTATTTAGCATTACTCTAAAAATTCTTCATTTTTTTAACAGAGGGATTGAGTAACTTTTTTTTTAATTTAAAAAATTTATTTATTTTATTTATTTATTTTTGGCTGCATTGGGTTTTCGTTGCTGCACGCAGGATTCCTCTAGTTGTGGCAAGCGGGGGCTATTCTTCTTTCCGGTGCACAGGCTTCTCATTGCGGTGGCTTCTCTTGTTGCAGAGCATGGGCTCTAGGCACGCGGGCTTCAGTAGTTGTGGCACGTAGGCTCAGTAGTTGTGGCTCACGGGCTCTAGAGCACAGGCTCAGTAGTTGTGGTGCACAGGCTTAGTTGCTCCATGGCATGTGGGATCTTCCTGGACCAGGGCTCAAACTCGTGTCTCCTGCATTGGCAGGCGGATTCTTAACCACTGCGCCACCAGGGAAGCCCCCATCACTTTCTTTACTCCACTTCCACCTTACAAAGTTGTTCTACATTATCCTGTACCAATGAATGGCATTGTTTTTTTCACAGTTACCCAGATCAGATGGGTAACCAGCCTCCTCTCTCTCTCTTTTTTAAAAAAATATTTACTTACTTATTTCTTTTAGCTGTGCTGGGTCTTAGTTGCGGCATGCACGTGGGACCTAGTTCCCTGACCAGGGATTGAACCCAGGCCCCCTGCATTGGGAGCTAACCACTGGACCACCAGGAAGTCCCAGCCTCCTCTCTCTTTTACTCCAGTTCCCGCCCACCTCCAGTCTCAGTGCTCATCCCCCTCCCTCAGGCTTGCTCTTTGCTAACATTCTTTTTCAAACCTGCAGCGTTACTCTGTATTCCTTCTAGTTCCTCCCTGAAATGTTGGCATTCGTGTTTTATCTCCATGAGGATGGTCGGTTTCTAGCCTGTGTCTATTAGTTCCACCATCTGGAGGACCTGCATCTCTGTTATCTGTTCCCCCTTTGTTTTTTTTTCCCTTTTATGGCCAGTTATCCCTATGCTAGATATTGTATTTGAAAAATTATGTATAGAAATCATTTAAGGCCTAGGATGTTCTCTTTCCTCAGAGGTGATTTTAGTCCTATCAGGTGCCTGGACTGCTTTAATCCAGTTGATGAGTTTGAAATTTTCAGGACCATCCACTGGATTCAAAGCTGGCCTAGGGCTTCCCTGGTGGCGCAGTGGTTGAGAGCCCGCCTGCCGATGCAGGGGACAGGGGTTTGTGCCCTGGTCCGGGAGGAGCCCACATGTCGCGGAGCGGCTGGGCCCATGAGCCATGGCCACTGAGCCTGCGTGTCCGGAGCCTGTGCTCCGCAACGGGAGAGGCCACAACAGTGAGAGGCCTGCGTACCGCAAAAAAAAAAAAAAAAAAAAAAAAAAGCTGGCCTGAAATCTCTGTGTGAGGGGTTGGTGTGCTTCTAATTCACCTGCACTTGTAGAGTCCTGATACTGAATGAAGGGTGGTTTACCAGAACTCTCAACCTTCACAGGCCCTGGACTCTAACTTCTTCTGTTACCGAACCGAGGTCCAGCTGCTTGCCGCTCGAAAGCCAATTCTCTAGAGAGACAAGTGTTGGTAGGAAAGGAAAGGTTGCTTTATTTCGGAGGTGGGCAACCAGGGGGGAGGGTGGACACCTGTCCAAAGGCCGGCTCCCCGCCCCCCGACAATCAGGGAGCCAGAGCTTTTTTTTTTTAGAAGATGTTGGGGATAGGAGTTTATTAAATTAATTATTTATTTTTGCTGTTTTGGGTCTTCGTTTCTGTGCGAGGGCTTTCTCTAGTTGTGGCAAGCGGGGGTCACTCTTCATCGCGGTGCGCGGGCCTCTCTTGTTGCGGAGCACAGGCTCGAGACGCGCAGGCTCAGTAGTTGTGGTTCACGGGCCTAATTGCTCCGCGGCATGTGGGATCTTGCCAGACCAGGGCTCAAACCCATGTCCCCTGCATTAGCAGGCAGATTGTCAACCGCTGCGCCACCAGGGAAGCCCAGGGGGCCAGAGCTCTTATAGACAGAGGGAGGGGGCTACATGCAGAAACAGCACAGTCAGCTCTGACAGTCATCATGAAATTGGTCATGTGGTGGCCTGACCAGTGTCATCTTGATTGTTTTAGGTACAGTTAATCTTCAGTTCCAGGGTCGGTTTGTTTCCATTTCTTTGAGGTCAATTCTTGGAATTGTGGCAGCTTATGTCATGGCTACAGCCTGGTCATCACGGAGTTAACTTCTTCCATCTGGTGGGGGTTTCAGTATCTACAAGACAGCTCACAGGACATGGCTCAGAATATTATCTATAGCCCTTAAGGAGGAACTACAGATCTTTAACTATGCTTAATGACTAAACTGTTATATTTGGTCTCCTTTGACTGTTTTCCTCTGTTTCTGCATTTTCTCACTTCTCTGATTAAACTTATTCTTCGGCTAAAGTTTTTCCACAGACAAAAGGTAGGCTGAGGACATGGGGTGGGGGGCAGGGAAGGACCAAACTGCTCCGTTTCAGTTCCACCAGGCCAGGGGTGCTTAGCTTCCTCTGTCCTTTTGGCAATCTGATGAAGCTGTGGACGCCTTCTCAGAACGATGGTTTTAAAAACATAAAATATGTAGAGAACAAAAAATAATATAAAAGAAGAAAATAGAAAAAAAATTAAAGGGGAAAAAATATACAGAGTTACAAAGGAAGCCCATTAAATTGAAATACAGTTAACAAAACATTTTTAAAAATCTTGTGATAGAGTCATATGTGTGCTTCTTTATTAAAGCATTAAATAGCAAGTTCAAGCAGCAGGTCTAAAAGTGACTGCAATTTAGAAATAGTGATGAATGTAAATGACATTTTTTTTTTTTTTTGGCTGTGCCATGCGACATGCAGGATCTGAGTTCCCCAAGCAGGGATCAAATCTGTGCCCCCTGCGGTGGAAGCGCAGTCTTAACCACTGGACTGCCAGGGAAGTCCCTAAACATTTTGAGATACATACAGCTGTAAATGTGGTGTGAAAATAGCTGACTTCTGTTGCTGACAAAGTCACAGGAATGCACACATCACTGAGGCTTGTGGCCTAGACTCATAATAGAAGGAAAATCTAAGCTTCATTTAGAGGTTAGTGAAAAGAAAGATGTAATTTTTTTCTTACCCAAGTTCACAGACCCGAGTTGACCTGTCTGTGAACCCCCGATTTAGGGTCCCTGCGTTTGCTGTAGGAAGCACTGCTGTTTCACGGCTACCATGTTGCCTTGGCAACGCTAGACTCACTCACCTGTCCTGACTTGTTTTCCTCTAGACCTTGTGCAACAATTTCTCACTAGCTCATTAGCCATCTGATGTTTTGAGAAAAACGCTTTTTCTATTTTATCCAGCGTATAAATTGTCTTCAGCATGAGAGTTGACCACGGAGATGCCGGCCCATCGCCTCGTGTCTCCACCTTTACGTGCTGCCGGGTCCTCATTTCTCCTCTCCTGGATTGCCAGCACGGCCACCTGTTTCTAACTCTGTGGTCTGGCCTCCATTCTCCAGAGTCAGCAGAGGGATTTTTCTAAATGCAAATCAGATTTCTAGAATGCAAACCTGATCCAATCAAAGTCCTTCAGAGGCTTCCAAATGTTTTAGTGCAAAAATCCAAATTTTTTAGCGTGGAAAATCAGACTCCTGTAAAACTTACACATCATGTATGTCTTATAAGCCTCCTATGAGACCCTATGAAATGGGAAGCTGCTCTTTGGCTACACCCCCCCGCTCTCATCCTATGCTCTTGCTAAGCCAGCTCCTCAGAGGGCCCAGAATGCTCTATGTGCCCATGGCTTCTGTGCCTTTAAACATGCCATTTCCACCCAAAACAGCCATTGCCTCTTCCCTCCTTGGCCTGGCTAACTCCTTGAGTGTTCAAGTCCTGGCTCAGGCATCACCCCTTCTGGGAAGCTTTGGTGATTTCTTCGTCTTTGGAGGCCTTCCTATGCTCTTTTTTTTTTGCAGTACGCAGGCCTCTCACTGTTGTGGCCTCTCCCGTTGCAGAGCACAGGCTCCGGATGCGCAGGCTCAGCGGCCATGGCTCACAGGCCCAGCCGTTCCGCGGCATGTGGGATCTTCCCGGACCGGGGCACGAACCCGTGTCCCCTGCATCGGCAGGCGGACTCTCAACCACTGCGCCACCAGGGAAGCCCCCATTCCTACTTTTATAAAAGCATGTTCTTCTGGGATTTGTGCTCTGGTTGGTCTCTCTCACTAGACCACATGCTGTTTCAGGTCAGGAGCCTTCTTCCTCTGAATGCACAGGGTACAAGCAGGTTACACACACAGTGTCTGACCCTGTGTGTTCAGGTACCAATTGAATGGAGTTACAGTTGGCAACTACTATTTTTATTGCATCGTTGACGTGACCTATTCCCTCTTTTTAGAGTTCTAGAGTGACAGGACTCTACGACTCTTGCCTTTATCACTTTTGCTGATGTGCCTCACTTAGGAATTTGTGTTTTGTGAAATGGCTCATTCTCATATATATTTTATTTTATTTTAAAATTTTATATATTTATTTATTTGGCTGCACTGGGTCTTAGTTGCGGCGGGCGGGATCTTTAGTTGCAGCATGCAGGATCTTTACTTGTGACACGTAGGATCTACTTCCCTGACCAGGGATCAAACCCAGGCCCCCTGCATTGGGAGCATGGACTCTTAACCACTGGACCACCAGGGAAGTCCCCTCATAGGTATTTTTAAAAATTGGGAACGCAAAGTTACTCATATATGCCCAAGTGACTACTCCATACTTATTTATCTTTTACTTGATTCTCCCCCAAATTGGGCTCTCTTTTTAAATTGACAAAATAAAATAGAAAAATTGGAGGTATAAAAAGGAGATCAGAGGGCTTCCCTGGTGGCGCAGTGGTTGGGAGTCCGCCTGCCGATGCAGGGGACACGGGTTCGTGCCCCTATCCCGGAGGATCCCACGTGCCGCGGAGCGGCTGGGCCCGCGAGCCATGGCCGCGGAGCCTGTGTGTCCGGAGCCTGTGCTCCGCAACGGGAGAGGCCGCAGCAGTGAGAGGCCCGCGTACAGCAAAAAAAAAAAAAAAAAAAAAAAAAGGAGATCAGAGAGTGTTTAAGGAAAGATCCAGGGCAATATTACAGGAAGCTGCAGTGAGACACTGAAACAGGAATTGCCTCTGTGCCCCTTGCTAGGAAGGCTAACAAGGGGAAGTGATAGGACTCATCTGTCTGATAAAAATAAATCATAGACATTTGAAGAGGCAAACTTTTACTTGCACCAAATTCTAAGAAAAATCTATTACATGGATCCTTATAAAGAAAAGAATAGGTCATGTAATTGACCATGTCTTCAATTATAATTTTTGGAAGACAGAAGATGTTGCTCACAGGGCTGTTTCTTTGCTAAAAGCAAGGAACTTATACCTTAGCCCAGGGATATTGCTTTCTGGCATCAAGTTTGATATGGAAATAAAACTTGGGGGAACCAAGAGAAACAGACAGATGATACTGTCCTTAGTATCTCTCTCGTTGCCCTTATTAAACTGTGGCCATGCCTTGGTTAGCAGCCTGCTCATCACTGAGCCCACAGAGTGCAGACATGTGATGTTGTTGATTGGAGACCAGGAAGCTTTAGATACCAGAAGATGGCAAAGTTGATGATCTTTCATAAAAATGAAGGAGGCGGGCTACAGTCTCATTCAGACTGAAGACCACCCGACTTGCCCAGAGGTTGAAGGCAGCCATGCCTGCGAACAGAGCTAAGCTATTGCCATTTGTTAACAGATGAAGTCAGATGAAGCGTATGCGATTTTTCATTTAGGTTATTTTCATGACCTGTTCTGGAAATTAGATTGCAGCCATGCCCAAACCATCTTGTTGGCACCAGTGTTACTAATGTGAAATTATTTATACCTTACTTAATTCCCCAAAGAATCTTGGTGGGATTTTAAGAAAGATAAAGTAGTAAAAATGTAAGTTATGAAAAGGAGGTTAGAAACCATTTAGGGGAAGAGAAAATACAATTTAACCAGGAAGCTGGGATACGATGGTGAGACTCGTGCTTATCTTACAGGGTTGTTATGAGGATTAAACTAGGTAATTTGTGGAGGGCAATCAGTCCACTGTCCAGGACACAGATGTTCACAAAATATTAATCTCCTTCACCCCTTCCTTTTCTGTAGGCAATAAGTAACCATGGAAGCTTTTTAAGAGAAACAATGACATGGTTAGAATTATACTTGAGGAAAATTGCAGGTTCAGAGATGAAGAAGCAGTTAGTAGAAGTTTTAAAAAATTTACATTTGAGCTGGGAACAACTTTGGGTCCCAAGCAGTACCCCACTTAAACATTCACTGAAAACATTCTCTCATATACAAAGCTCTGAACCCAAGAAAATCATTTCCTGTCAAACTTTTTAGTCCCGGCTGTTAGGACAATTTTTCTTCTGAGTCAAACAATCTCATATTTTCAGATTTACTTAGGAAGTCTTCTTAGGAGTCCTTGTAAATTCCTTGGGGCAGAAATAGTCATTTACTTTTGTCCTCGTTCTCATAGAACCTAACAGAATTGGACAAGAAGCCAGGCTTAGGTAATTGTGCACTGAATTGATATTGTTTTTCCTTGTCTTAGCCAGAATTTGTAAGCATCTTGGTATACAGAACATGACCTACTTAAAGCAGAAAATACTCCCACGTTAAGAAAAATACCATCTCCTCTCAAGTAATGTGAATGGTAGTGGTTATTCCCCCAAGGAGTCTTTTTGGAAGACTTGAATTTACTCCAGTGAAGCTCTCATTGCTCAAAATACTTTTGGATCTTCTTTCCTTTTGTGGAGAGAGTATTACAAGGTAATGAAGAGGGTGGAATCTGGAGCTCTGAGCTCACCGGGGCTTGAACCCACCTTCTCTACCTAGTAGCTGGGTGTGGCCTTCAGTGGATCAGTCTGTTTTTTTCATCTATAAAATGGGGATATCAGTATTACCTACCTTACAAATATATGAAACATTTAAAACATGTATTTAACAGTAGGAACTGTTGACTCTCGGACAGATGTAAAATGAACATGTGCCAATGATTTTATTTAACTTATTTAAAAATTTTTTTAAATTGGGGTATAGTTGTTTCACAATGTCTTGTTAGTTTCTACTGTATGGTGAAGTGAATTAACTTATTTTTTTTAATGACAGAATCAGGAAAATGTTAAAACCAGTTCAAATGAGGATTTAGCTTTATTCTCTACAGGACAAAATGCATTTGCATTGCCATGGATGGGAATCACTTGCATAGCAACAGTTAGGGAATATTCACATTACTATCAGTTTTCTATGAATTAACTTCTACCTCTAGAGAGTTGTAAAATAGCCTATTCAAAGACGTGGGCACACACCCTACAAGGATCAAGCAACCCATTGAAAGGATATCCAGTCATCTCTTTTGTTCATTCCAAAAATCTTATGTTTTTCCTTGCATAGTGTGGTTGTAAAGATTTACAGGTTTATCTACTTAAAGCATATGAGCGTCTGATTCATAGTAAATAAATCATAAACATTAGATAGTACTATTGCCTTCAGAATCTACAGTGCCTTTGATAGTCTATTTTGATAATCTGTATTGCCTTTGAATACCCCCAGTAGTTGTTTTTCTGCTGTGGAAGGGATATTCAATTTTTTGGAAACGACTAAGTTATTTGAAATCAAGTCTGTTAAATATTAAGAATACTGATTTTGCTTTTTAAAAAAATGAAGGTTTTTTCTGGACAAGGCGAGAGTACTTTCAGAGCTAGTTGATTAGATACATTTTTAAAACATCAATTCTCAGAGGATTCTGGGAGTTGGCAGAGCGGGAAGCCAGGAAGCTGTCCCTCCACCCAGACAACAACTGCAGTGGCAGAAATGCTCAAGGGAGTCCCGTGGGGTAAAATGGAAGGACACTAGACAGGGACTTGAAGCTATATGGAGAAGTAAAGATCTCAATAAAGGCAAACACATGGGCAATTACGTAAGCTACTATCATTGTAACAATGGTTTGTAACTGTAATTTTTGCTTTCTACATGAAGCAAGAGACTAACACGTTTTAAGAAAAAAACTCCCAACAATTACTAGTGTAAAAGTTAGTATTACTATAACTTTGGTGTGTAACTCTAAATCTAGACTAATGCATTTAAATGAATTTTTTTTTTTTTTTTTTGCTGTACGCGGGCCTCCCACTGCCGCGGCCTCTCCCGTTGCGGAGCACAGGCTCCGGACACACAGGCTCCGCGGCCATGGCTCGCGGGCCCAGCCGCTCCACGGCATGTGGGATCTTCCGGGACCGGGGCACGAACCCGCGTCCCCTGCATCGGCAGGCGGACTCTCAACCACTGCGCCACCAGGGAAGCCCCTAAATGAATTTTTAATTTATGTTTTTGGGCATACAATGGATAAAGACGCAATTCTGTGACATCAGCAAATGAAAGGGGTGGGAAGAGAGCTGTAAAGGAGCAGTTTTATAAAAACGTGTTGAGGTTAAGCTGATACAAATTCAAATTAGAGGGTTAAAGCTTTACCATGTTATCCCCATGATAACCACAAAGAAAAGGGCTATAGAGTATAGAAAATGGGAAAGGAATTTAAACATTTCACTACAAAAAAAATCAACAAAACCCAAAAGAAGACAGGAATGCAGGAAATGAGGGACAAAATGGCTATAGGGCATATAGAAAACAAACAGCACAATGACTGAAATATGTCCCCTCTTATCTGTAATTACCTTAAATGTAAATGAATTAAACTCTCCAATCAAAAGACAGAGATTGGCAGAATGAATGAAAACGCATGACCCAACTATATGCCATCTATAGGAGACTCCCTTGAGATCCAAAGACACAAAGAAGATGAAAGGGAAAGGACGGAAAAAGACATTCCATGTAAATAGTAACCAAAAGAGAGCAGGGGTGACTATACTAATATCTGACAAAATAGACTTTAAATCAAAAAAGGTTACAAGAGACAAAGGACATTATGTATTAATAAAAGGTTCAATACAGCAAGATGATATAACAACTATAAACATTTACACACCTAGTGACAGACCATCAAAATACATGAAGCAAAAACTGACAGAGTTGAAGAGAGAAATAGACAGTTCCACAAAAATAAAGACACCAATACCCAGTCACAATAATGGACAGAACAAACAGAAAAAAAAATGGAGGACTTAAAATAAGCTAGATCTAACAGACATATATGATACAAAGACTCCACCCAACAACAATAGTATACACATTCTTCTTAGGTGCGTATGGGGCATTTTCTAGAACAGACCATATATTAGGCCACAGATTAAGTCTCAATAGATTTGAAAAGATAAATATCATACAAAGTATCCTCTCTGGCCACAACAGGATAAACCTGGAAATCAATAACAAAAGTAAAACTGAAAAGTTCACAAAATTATGGAAGTTAAATAATACACTTTTATTTTTATTTTTTTATTTTTTTTTTTGCGGTACACGGGCCTCTCACTGTTGTGGCCTCTCCCGTTGTGGAGCACAGGCTCCGGACGTGCAGGCTCAGCGGCCATGGCTCACGGGCCCAGCCGCTCCGTGGCACGTGGGATCCTCCCAGACCCTATATGAAGCCCTATATGAAGTATTTTTTAAACTGAAGTATACAGTAGTTGATTTACAATATGGTGTTAGTTCCAGGTATACAGCACAGCAATTCAGTTATATATATGTATATGTACACTCTGTTCAGATTCTCTGCCCTTACAGGTTATTACAAAATATCGAGTAGAGTTCCCTGTGCTACACAGTAGGTCCTTGTTGATTATCTATTTAATATATAGTATAGTAATAAATAATCCCAAACTCCTAATTTATCCCTCTCTCCCCCTTTCCCCTTTGGTAACCATGTTTGTTTTCTATATCTGTGGACTTATTTCTGTTTTGGAAATAAGTTTTTTTTTTTTATTCCACATAGAAGCGATATCATATAACATTTATCTGAAGTCCTGGTGTATGATGTGCTCACTTCACAATCCCTCTGAGAGTTTCATGGTTAGCTCAAGTCCATCACAGAAGGAAGGTGGATGTGCACGGGGTTGGGGGCACTGAAGCCTCGGTGTTTGGGCACAGAGTAAACACAGCGGGTCTTGCTGCAAGGTCACAGCTGGTACATGTTTTTGCTGCGCCTGCAGATATGGACCTGCAAGCATTTCTCAGGAATCTCGCTGGCAACAAGCTTATAATAAGGTATGATGCCATTGTTTGAAGTAGATGTCCCATCCTGCTTCCAAGTGATTTTTTTTTCCTTGTATGTTTTGCGGTACGCGGGCCTCTCACTGTCGCGGCCTCTCCTGTTGCGGAGCACAGGCTCTGGACGCACAGGCTCAGCGGCCATGGCTCACGGGCCCAGCAGCTCCGCTGCACATGGGATCCTCCCGGACCGGGGCAAGAACCCATGTCCCCTGCATCGGCAGGCGGACTCTCTACCACTGCGCCACCAGGGAAGCCCCAGTGATGAGTTTTTAACCATAAAGCAAAATACTCCCCACAAATTGAAAACGTCAAAGACGTCACACTAAACCACACCATTTCCCCTCACTTGGTTTTGAAATTCAACTTCCCCTTTATTTCGAAATGGCTTATCTAAACCAGTCGTCCTTTGCAGAGGTGACCTAGGAAATGGAGCAATGAGCTCTGTGGCTTCAGTGACGACCTTACTCCTCCGTGCTGCCCGGGTGACACGATGCAGCCCGGTCCTCTCCTCTCCACAGCAGAGGCGAGGAAGGAGACTTGAGTTCAGACTTATTGCTAAACGCCTGCCTTGTTTCCCACCTATTTACCTACTACCAGCCCTGCCTGCTTCTCAGAGTGCTGTGAGGACCCATGGGGTCCTTGCTAACAAAGCCGTACGTGATCTGGGGCCAGCCTGCCTCTCAGACCTTAATCCTGCACCCTTCTGCATTGTGCCCACTGCCTTCTAACCACACCGACTGCAGGTAGAATTCGTTTCTGCCTCAGGGCCTTTGCACAAGCTGCCTTTTCTGCCTGGAAAGCCTTTCGAGTTCTGTGTCTGGCCCCTTCTTGTTATTCAGACCTCAGCCTAATTCAGTGAGAGCCTCTCAGGGCACCCAGTCAGTCATGCTGGTGAGACCCCCGTTCTAATTCTCTTCAAGGCACTTCTCCCACCTGAGCAGGGTCAGTGACCATCTCATTCTGGCTTGGAGCCCCCGTGTGGTGGACTGTGCCCAGCACACTGTATGCTCACTGCACATTTATTTAATGAATGGCTGAAGAGGGTGAAAACGCTCTGGAGAAAACAAAGCACTGCGTGAGATAGAAAATGTTTTTATTAATGAATAAAACCTTCCTTGCTTTCACTTAGTGATTTCTCTTGCAAACGACAGCAATATCACACTGATGACTCCAAGAGCCAACATCATGTAGATGAAAACCTGCCTTTGCATCGAGCAAGAAAGAATGGAAGGCAGTTGCTCTGTATCATGTTTCAAGGGAAGACGATTCATCTGTGTACATCCCTCCTCGGGTGTCACCGAGACACTGTCCACTCACCAAGTTTAATTTCATCCATTCCCCTTGAGAAAGTGAAGAGCCTAAAAAGGAACAGCTGCTGCTTATCTGCCTCCGGGGCCCCGGTCAAGGCCGGCAGATGGCCTGCAGGCTGGTCTGGGAGACCACCCGATGCTGCAGTTCGCCGCGGGGAGGACGCACCTCACTAGACGACACGCTGGGAACGGCCCATGGGCTCCTTCTGCCACGAAACCGAGACCTAGTTACTAGTTTATTGGCTGTGATGCTCAGTTAGGCACTTAAAGCATTGGCTTTAAGTGTGAGATGAGTTTACACGAGTCAGTGACATACTATACAGGGCGGCCACACGGTTTCATCTATGTACACTCTTCCTACCAGGAGGGCTGAGGGAGCGCTCCTGCCGCTGTCAGGCCGGGGCCCACCAGTCCCCTCATCACAGGCAGCGAGGCCTTTCTACGCACCCCCTCGGCCTCACTTTCCTCAGTTCAAACACCACCACGAAGGGCGCTTCCGTGTCCCTGCCCAGCCGCGGGGTCGGCGGAGCGATGACCCCACCTGCTGATCCTGGCTGGAGCAGCCAGGGAGGGATCTGCCCCGAGCGGATCTCAATGCCCCAGTGACCCATGGCACTGCCGGGAAAAGTCCCCGTCCTCGGGCACCGGCTGACACGTGGGGTTTCCAAATACGCTCTCCAACGTGCCACGTCCTCACACTTGGTTAGCTGCTTCCGGTTTTAAATCAGCTGTACGGCTCCAGAAGCGACCAGGGGTGCGATGGTTTTGTATCGCATCAAGTGCTGTGAGCCCTCCTCCAGGTCGATCACATAGTCCCTGGAAAAGGAACAACGTGCCCGCGGAGCTCGGCTGCAGCCCCACGGGGAGGAGCGTTTCCCACCGTCCACAACGCGAACGCCACTCACCTCTGCTCATCTATTTCCGGTTCTACCAGTATGTTTTCTTGTCGCTCTTTCACCCTCAGAAACACATACGAATCCAGATCTGGTTTGGGAACTGCCAGGACGACAGATAGTGTGATCAGAAAATGCTCAGCTGACAAGATCGGGATGGAGAAGCTGCTGGGATTAACTGCCTCAGGCACAAAGGGACCCCTGATGTAAAAGCATCTTGGGGGCAGGGATCTGAGGAGAGATCTGGCTCCTTCTAGAAACAGCATACTTCCCTCAAGGTTGCACACGGCACCCGCTCATTTGACAAGGGATGAGGCCATAAGACCTGCAGGGCGCCTGGGAGGAAGGGTGAGGGCCATGGGAGAGACACGCAGGGCGTCTTAGGAGGACCGAGTGTGTGGATCGGGCCAGAAAGTATGTCTGTATAAAGGGTGGGAGGACAGGATGTTAGGGGGACGGGCTCACACGGCGACGGCCTTGAATGTCAGGGAGATGAATACGGGCTGCGCGCCGTAAGCATCCCTCCCTCCCTACCACCAGCCAGCACTTCACCAGAAGTGCCCCGCGCTGGCAGCTCCTCCAGACCTTCCCTGCCTGCGGCTCCGTTTGTGCCGAGGACCCCATCACCTGCGGGGTCCGGAGAACCCACCGGACAACTCAGTGTTCAGAGCCCAGCTCAGGTGTGGGGCTGCCCTCGGTTCCCCGTCTACGGGAGGGGGGTCAGGATAACTGACCGCAAAGGTCCGGGGAGGGTCCCCTGGGCTGCTCGGGGGTTCTGGGCCTGCCAGAGACACCAACTTCAGCAGGGTCAGCTGGGCCCACTGGGCGGCTGCTGATTTGAGGAGACCCTCGAAGGATGTTAGGCTACAACGCCCTTCCACAACCCTGCCATTGTGGTCTCCGTGCTCCAGGGGGCATCTGGGCTAAGTGAGCAAGGCTCTGATCTCACTTGGGCAGGCTGGCTCCCGTACAGCTCCAGCCCTAGGCGCCCAGCTCTGGTCCTTGGAAGGGACCCAGGACAAGCGACACATGAGCGTTAGGAGGTGTTGGCCAGCATCAGGTAGAAGCAGCTCTGGGGCAACGGCCTGGACCCGGCTCAACTGGATACGCCAGGTGGTGCCGGGCAATGATTGGGGACACGGTCCTTGCTCCACTCGTAAGTGCAAACGAAAGTGGCCGAACTAGACACGGACTGGGCCTCCTGTGTCCCTCAGGCAGGTTCACCAAAACGACCAGTTCAGAGTTCCACAAGCCCGGCACGCGGTGGGCTTGCTCCTGGTGTCCCCTCCACAATGACACGCTGAAGCCCCGAACCCCAGTACTTCAGGACGGGAATGGATTTGGAAACCAGGCCTCTAAAGAGGCAAAATGAAGACATCAGGGTGGGGTCCTGATGCACCCTGACGAGGAGAGGGACAGACAGCAGGGTGCATGAGCGGGGGCGGCCGCCTGCGAGCCAAGGAGGGGGGCTCAGGGAAGCCAACACTGTCAGCACCTTGACCGTGGACTCCGGCCTCCAGATCTGTGAGAAGATCCAGGCCGGCTGGTCAGGCGCCCCCGTGCTGCCGGTGGTACTTAGCTGTGGCAGCCGGGGCTAAGTCCCCCGCCAGCGGCAGGGCTCAGAGCGCGGCCCCCGGGCTGGGTCGGCGAGGGACGCTCAGGGCTCGGCTGTCCTGGACTCAGCTTGGGAACCCGTGGACTCCAGGCCCCCGTGAGGTCCTGTGTGGACATGGCGAGCTGGGGAAGACCAGGGAGGTGGACTGGAGGCCACGCGCCAGGGGCCCTGCTGGCTGATCCAAGGTTAGGGGTTACCACCAGGGCCCCCCCCTTGGCTTGGCAGACTTTCGGGGGACCAAGCAAGGGGGCGAGAGGCAGAGGAGATGGCCGTGCTTCCCTCCCTGGCGCCTCCCTGCCGTCTGTCCTGCTCTCCTTCCCACAGACGGGAGGCTGCTCACAACCGAAGATCAGGAGCCCTGAGGGATCCCCGGAGGTGTCCAGGCCTCCAGCTAGCGTCCCCCCGGGAGGAGACAGGCCCTGCATGGCCTGGAACCTGTGAGGGGGACGCTGCTGCCCCCGGAGACCAGAGACCCCGGCATCTTCCTCGCCCAGAGGAGCTGAGCACAGCACGGACCCTCAGGAGGTGACTGCGTACGCGGGTGAGTCTGCACTTACCGTGGCAGCTACGAGAATTTCCTCCGAACCGGAAGAACACAAAAGTGATGCTGCAATCGGTACCCTGGCGCCTGCTTTTCACAATTCTTGGTTTTTAACCCAGAACCCTTCCCCTCTGTCTCTTTTCTGTTGACTTATCTATGCACCTATTTGCCCATGTTCGAGAGAAGGGAGTGGAGATGAAGACGCTATGCTAAGGCACCTGGAGATACGTGGCGTGTAAACTACGGCCCCTCGGGACGTCCGAAAGGAGAATGCTCTGCCCACCTGCCCTCAAGAGGTCCACCTTCTGTAAATTAGGAGGCATGTGCTTTAAGGCAACGTTCTTCAGGTAGGTCTCTGTGTTAGCCATGTACCTGAAACACACAAAGCCACATCGCAGTGACGACACGCCCCGGAGCCACCAGGGCTATAAGGCCAACAGCAGTGGCCCTGCGACTGGCCTCAGGGACACAACCACCAAACTCACACTGGCAAGCCAGGGAAATAAAGGCGGGCCCCACGCTCGCTGCTTACTCACTCTCTGGCAAAGGCAAACTCTTCCGGAGAAAGGCTGGAAGGCTCCCCCTCACGGCGTGTCTTCTCCTTTTCAAGGACGTGAGGGAAAAACTTCTCTATCTGTGGGGACAGGAGACACCTGTCAACGCTTTTTGCCATCAGCAAGTTTGATCAAGTGTGTCATCGAAGGTCTCGCCTGATTCCAGTGGCACACATGCTAGTTTTCTGAAACAGGTCGAGGTTAATCTAGAAAGTGACTCTTAAAATGACACGTTTTCATGGTTGAGACTCTTTCTAATCATAAGACTTACACACTGGACTTCACGAAGGCGGGTTTCAGAGAATTTGGAGCAAAGGTCAGGGCTCAAAAAAGGAAGACAGTTTAAAAAGGATGAGAGGCTTTCATGAAAGAAACTCTGGTGAGACAATTGGAAATGGAAGTTAAGAGAAAGGAAGGGGCTGTTACCCAGCACTTCTGTGTCATTGTACAGACACAACTGTACAACCTGTGAAGTGAAACAGATACAGAGGCTGGAGAGACACACGCAGAACATTTAAGCAGAGAGTGACGCTCGATTATAAAACTATAACCAGGGACTTCCCTGGTGGCGCAGTGGTTAAGAATCCGCCTGCCAATGCAGGGGACACGGGTTTGAGCCCTGGTCCAGGAAGATCTCACATGCCATGGAGCAACTAAGCCCATGCACCACAACTACTGAGCCTGCGCTCTAGAGCCTGCGAGCCACAACTACTGAGCCCATGCGCCACAACTACTGAGCCTGCAAGCCACAACTACTGAGCCCACGTGCCTAGAGCCTGTGCTCCGCAACAAGAGAAGCCACTGCAACGAGAAGCCTGTGCACCGCAATGAAGAGTAGCCCCCGCTCACTGCAACTAGAGAAAGCTCGTGCCCAGCAACGAAGACCCAATGCCGCCAAAAATAAATAAATAAATTCATAAAGTTATACATTTATTAACAACAACAAAAGAAACAATATAACCAGCAAGGATAAAACCCACAATGAGGTGAGGCTTGGGAAGCATGCTAAGAACTACCAGAAACGACAACAAAGCTAAAAGCTACAGAAAGGTGTGTGGTCAGGAAACAGGAAAGGCAGCCTCGTCTGGAGTCAGAGCTCTCACGATCACCTCCGCCAGGGAAACGCTCTCTGCGAGCAGGACCACGATGACGGCGAGGAGGAGCTGAAGGCCCAGGTAAGGCAGCACTTATCCTTACAGCGGTGAGGTCTCCCGGCTCGGACGGACTGTGCTCTGGGATGAACTAAATTCTCGTCTGTACGGAGTCTGAGTGTGTGAAGCACCTTCTCCTGTCCTATGCGGATCACCGCTGCTACTCTATCACTTTATGCACTAAAACTACACGCCACTTCAGAATCTCAGAGTCACTGAGTTCAGAAGAGGTGGGAAAGATTAGAGGCAGACACATTTCTTGATTTTCAAAAATACAAAGGAGGGGACTCTGCCAACACACATCAGCGTCCTTCACGTTGTACGTGGCCTTACAGACAGACGGTTTGTGAACTCAAAGGAAAGCAGCGGTGCGCGTGAAGAGCGTTCACCTCACCACACACCGCAAAAAGCTGAGCGGCCTGGCAGCTGAGGGTGGGGAGAGGCGTAGCGCGTCTCAAGTTTTTCAAAATGCGTGATGATGTCTTTAACGTCCTTGTGGACAAGCTGTAGCGGGGGTGCTGGGTGACAGCACAGACTAGGAGACACATAAATGAGCGAAAGAAGAACACGGACTCAACTGACAGACGCCAATCAGCGGGGAAGGCTCTGGCAGGACAGCGACCACTGGCCCGGTCCTACTAACGAACCAGATAAGACCTTTGATGACACATTCATCCAACTTGCTGAAATAACTAATACGCTAGGTGACAAGATTGGGATCCAGAGACCAGGGAAATGGCCCAAAAAAAGAAGCTGAAGAGGGACAAGTATTGAGGCCTACACTGAAGGGTCAAAAATCAAGCCATGGAAATACAGGATAGTGACGGGATGGCGTAATAATAATCACAACAGCTTAAAAACTTCAAAAGAGGTGGTGCTCGTGGTGAGTGCGGAATGAACCCCGGGTGACGTGTCCATCAGACACTACAAGACACTGGGTGGCGTTACTACCAGTCTGATATCCACAAGGGAAGTGATCATCCTGCTTTTCACAAAAGTGACCAAACTACAACGGGAACTCTGTTCCACTGTAGGTGGGATAATTTAAGAAGGTACTGATAAACCTTTTAAGGGAAGAGACCAGGAGAGTAAATGGAAATAAACGGCTGCAATGTTTAGCTGAGAGGGCTCTCAAGAGCCTTCTGAGCTGTCTTCAGTCTCTGAAGCGCGTCCACATGGTAGAGGGTACGGCTGACCCTTGAACAACTCGGGGCTTGAGTGTGCCAAGCCCTCCCCTCCCCGCACCTTGCAGTCGGCCCTCCGTATCCCTGGGTCTGCATCTGGATTCAACCAACCTCGCATCACTTTACAGCAAATATTTATTGAAAAACTTCTGTGTATCAGTGGACCCACGCAGTTCACACCCATGGTGTTCAAGAATCAAGCGTATTTGCTTTGTAATAACTAAGAGGACAATTGGAGCCAAATTAAAAGAAACTTCAAGGAGGTAAGAACTTCCAGGTTTAAAACAGACGTCACTGAAAATAAGCATGTTTTGCCGTTTCATTTTTATAAGTTAGACGGCCACAGAGATATAGCTGAATGTCATTAGCACGGTCCACTTGACACTGACTTAACGACAGATGCAAAACAGTTCTTAAAACCAGGTCCCCTCTGGTCAGTATTCCCTGTTCACCCACTGCCAATACCTCCACGCTCAGCATCACCCGACGGTCCCTCCGGGGGGGCGCCGTTCGCGCAGCAGACAGACTAACAGTGTCCCTGGAGGTGGGAGCCAACCGTGCCATCGATGCTTCTCCTCCCGACTCTGGCTCCCCTGACGTGGGGCCTCAGCAGCACCTGCGGGCCCTGGACCCTCCCGGCTCCTCCCAGGACCCTCAGTCTGCACGACAGCTGCCCCCCAACCTTCGTGAGCCGACATCTCAGGTAGCTGCTCAGGACGAAGCGGATCCTCTCCATCTCCATCTGGTGGATGCCGACCTTCAGGTCCCCCTTCTTGGCCCTCCTGAGATTTTCTTCCTGTTAACAGAGAAAAAGAAGTTTGTAAGAAACCTGAGAGTCAGAGACTAATGACTTTTTTTGTTCAATCAGCGCGCGGCCCATCATCATTGGCAACGTTAAGGACTCAGAGGCTACATTTAGGTCAGAGGAGAACAAAAAACTCATCGTTTAAGGGCTCGCATCTCCTTCTAATTTATTAACTACACAAGCAATACATGACCACAGTCTCACGACATGAAGTGCAGACAGCACTCGTTTACTTTTAGAAAATGACCACTTCAATAGAATCTGAATCTGGCTGGTCAGAAGGGCCCAGAAGAACCCCAACCCGAGTGTAAAGGACGGCAGCAGACAGAAGAAATGTCTAAAGGGTCTTGAAAGTAGTTAAAACACCAGTTGAGAAACTGTAAAAGACCAGCGTTTCAAAGCTACCCTGAGGCTGTCAGTGACCAAAGCCCGGCTCATCTAAGGCAAGGGCCACACACTCAGAGGCTTCGGGGCCAGGCAGGTAAGGTACCTGAGAAAGGTGGGCAGCCAGGAGCTGGGGGCTTGGGGAGCACATTGGAAGGGGCGGTCCCTACCCTGCTCTGGTCAGCTGTTCTCGCGTACAAATGCAGGAATGCTGAGGACAGGTTTTTAGAAGCTGACAGCCAGATGTTCACAGGAACTCCCAGGCTTTGTAAATGTAGATAATTCAACATTAAAAGAGAAAAAAAAAGCCCAAACTAGGCTGGGCCCCACGAAACAGATTTGCTGTCAGCCTACGGCCTCCCACCATGCCGACACACCTTCTAAGCTGCCCTCCTCTGAACGCTGAGGGAGGCACCTCTTACCATGTGCTGCAGCTGATCCATGACACACTCCACGATTTCCGACTTGTTTTCCAGCAGCTCAGGGGCAAACTTTTCATTCATCCAGGCCTAAAAAAACAATGCCCGAAAAACGCACAGAGGGGCATTACTCACAATGGAGCAAAATAAGCCTGTGAGTCAGTACTCACCCCTAAAATCACAGCCGCCTCGGCAAAGAAACTGTGTATCGGTTGGAAATACTGGAAATGCTTTGAAGACAAGCTATGTTTAATGATGGCTTTTTTATTTCCT
The DNA here is from genome assembly GCF_025265405.1 of Mesoplodon densirostris. NCBI lineage: Eukaryota > Metazoa > Chordata > Mammalia > Artiodactyla > Ziphiidae > Mesoplodon > Mesoplodon densirostris. The sequence goes on along the minus strand of NC_082680.1, from coordinate 32,052,982 downwards.
TTAGTGGAAAGGCTGTGTTGTCAGTACACCTATGGCTGAGAGTAACCCTACCTGGTGTCCACTCGGCACCTGTCACCGGGCACCAGTGTCTGTATCTGCTATTGCCCACCAGGGGGCACCAGTGCCCGCCCATTCAGCTCAGAGCACTTTATAATTTTTTCATTCATCACTATCATAACTGAGATGAAATGGATACAGTTATCCTTACCTTGTTGATGAGAAAACACAGATCACGTTATTTACTAACTGCCCAAGAGTACAAACGATCACAAAGGAAATGGAGATTTATCTATTAAGCAGTTTTTGGACTAAGACGTTAAATCCCTAATTTATGACTTAGGCCCAGATGCTTGGTATGTTTCAGAAATTACCAAGGCTTAGGGAACTGAAGTATCCACTGGTGACTGAGGAAGCTGTACTTATCTTTCAATCACAGGAAATTGAGTTCTAGCATAGCTCAGAGTTACAGGCCAAGCACACTCCAGTTATTCATTCTGACACACTTAAGTCTCTGCTTCTCCAATTATCACCATTCAGACGCATTATTAAATACCAGTATTGCTACTATCATAACATTTTTTTTCAGGTGCTCAAGCTTCTGGAATAGTGTTGCAGATATATAAAATTAACCAGAAAGACAATCTGTCTTTTCAAGTAGCATAATGAATGAGAAAAGATCAAACTGTCAGAGAGAACTTATAAAGCAGGAGATTTTCTTTTTTTTAAAATAAATTTATTTATTTTATTTTATTTATTTTTGGCTGCATTGGGTCTTCGTTGCTGCACATGGGCTTTCTCTCGTTGCAGCAAGCGGGGGCTACTCTTTGTTGCAGTGCACGGGCTTCTCATTGCGGTGGCTTCTCTTGTTGCGGAGCACAGGCTCTAGGCGTGCTGGCTTCAGTAGTTGTGGCACGTGGGTTCAGTAGTTGTGGCTCACGGGCTCTAGAGCGCAGGCTCAGTAGTTGTGGCGCAGGGGCTTAGTTGCTCTGCGGCATCTGGGATCTTAGTTCCCAGACCAGGGCTCGAACCCACGTCCCCTGCATTGGCAGGCAGATTCTTAACCACTGTGCCACCAGGGAAGCCCAGGTTTTCTTTTTACCTGACTTTATTAAATACTGAATAGGTACAAAAATATTTATGAGATACATAGTACTGATAAACACCTATGGGCACATAGCTTCATTAAAGAATATCATCATCATTTTACAAGTCCCCTTGTGTCCCCTCCCTCCTCAGAGGTGATCATTAGCCTGAATTTAGTGATTAATTTCCTGTGGTTTCATTACTTCTGTTTTTATCTCTACATGGTGCTTACCAACCTTTCCACGACAGGGCACTCAAAGAAATGATAGCACTGTATGGTATACTGGGTAAAGTGGAGTAGACTTGGGGGAGATTTCTCATTTGCAGTATGAAATCACGGTAATAAAACATATAACAGTAGGGCAAAGTTTATATTAGTACAAAGTGCTCAAATAAAATCTTTTCAAAATTTTTAGGGGGAAACTTGGATTTAAGTTCACAGTCTTTTTAAAAATAATCAAGTTCTCTGTTTGAAATGACTGCATTGAAAAAATTTTAACGACAACCTGTTTATCACTGTTACGGGTGAAACTGTGCCGCCTCCACCTGCCGATTTGTACGTTAGAGCCCGAACTCCCAGCACCTCAGAATGTGACTGGATTTGGAGATGCGGTCTTCTAACGAGGTAGTTAGGTTAAAAGGCGGTCATGAGATGGGCCCTAATCCAATACGGCTGGTGTCCTTGTAGGAGGAGAAGAGAACACAGACACGGAGTTTCCCAAGGCTCAGTCCCTGGTACCTTCTTTTCTTTATGTACATTCACTCTCTATGGGAAATTGTCTACAGAGAAGACAGAGCACATGAGGACACAGAAGACGGCCGTCTCCAAGTCCAGGAGAGAGGCCTCAGAGGAGACCAACCGTGTCAACACCTTGATCTCGTCTCAGACAGAAGAGCCTCCAGAACTGAAGAGATAAATTTCTGTCAGCAAAGCCACCCAGTCTGTGGCACTTTGTTAGGCAGCCTTAGCAAACGAATACGACCATTACAATGAGGAACTTTGCATTTTAGGTACCAAGTTTTAAGTCGTATTTTTACCAGCATTCAAGAGTATCCTACGTATGCTCCCGGAGCTGTGCTCATCAGTGGCCTTTCAGGCCGGCCCCGAGGCCATGCTACACAGCAGCTGTGCAGGCGGTGGCTGCCCTCCGGGCAGGAGAGCATCAGGTCACAGGTGTGACGCCTGCTCACCCACTCCCAAGGCCGCCAGACCCCACCCTCCTTGGGCTCCCTCCCAGGGAGCCCTGAGGACACCCAGAAGAGGCCAGCACTCTGGGCCCGGCTGACCTGGAGGGCGAGGGTCAGCATCTGAGCCTTTGCAGAGCCTCAGCGTGTGCAGCACCACCAAGCTGGCAAGCTCTGCCCTGGACGACAGCTTTGCAAGGGTTTGAACGGTACACAGACGGTTTCTTCAGCAACTTATCTTTTCTTCTTCCATGTGATGCTCCTGACAGCTGTCCATGCTGTGGCAGGAGCTTTTACTCATTTTACTGCTGTTTTTCTCCCTCGTTATGTGTATATGCCGTACTCTAGGTATGCACCCAGAATAATTCGGCCAAAAGACACGTGTGCCTTCTTTAACCTGACCAGAAAATAACATTATTTTTTTTAAGTGACTGTACCAATTTACATGCACACCGTGGTATACAAGTGTGCTAAATTCTCTACATCCTTGACAACCCTTTATACTGTTCACCTGTTTCATTTCTGCCACTCGGATGGGTATAAGTGATATCTCATTGGGTTTTAAATTTTCAGGGTGCCTGTGAATCTCCTGAAATTACATGCAAAGTTCTGCACGGGTGTATATGTGCATTATTCTGGGAGGGAGGGCCAGAGGTTTCACCAGATTCTTAAAAAGGTCTGAGACATCATTTTTAAATGACCTTCCTTGCGTTTTATCACTCACGATGGCATGTAATGGTAGGAAAGAATGAAGAATCCTAAAGTAACAAACATGAGAGAGCTCTGGAAAGGGGCGGTGAGAGGGAGAAGAAGAAGGCAGCAGGTGTAGTACATCAAAGAGACCTGGTTCACATCCTGGCTCCGTTGTGTGACCTCGGCAAGTTACTTTAGACCTCTCATCTCTAAGCCTCAGTTTCCTCATCTGTAAAATGGAGATGACAATCGTGCTTGCCTCAGGGCGGTGCTGTACTGATTATGACCACTCGCACCTAACACACGTCAGACAACACTCTGAGCTCTTCACACATAATACCCCATTTCATCCTCACAACAGCTCTGTGAGGCAGCCGCTATTACTACCTCCACTGACAGTCAAGGAAGTGCTAGAGACAAGCTATACAACCCGCCGAAGTTGTAAAACAGACGAGTGGGGGCTTCCCTGGTGGCGCAGTGGTTAAGAATCCGCCTGCCAATGCAGGGGACACGGGGTCAAGCCCTGGTCCGGGAAGACCCCACATGCCGCAGAGCAACTAAGCCCGTGTGCCACAACTACTGAAGCCCACGCGCCACAGCTACTGAGCCTGCATGCTGCAACTACTGAAGCCCGCGCGCCTAGAGCCTGTGCTCCGCGATAAGAGAAGCCACCTCAATGAGAGAAGCCCGTGCACCACAACGAAGAGTAGCCCCCGCTTGCCGCAACTGGAGAAAGCCCGCGTGCAGCAATGAAGACCTGACGCAGCCAAAAAAAAATTTTTTTAATTATAAAATTAAAAAAAAAAAAAACGAGTGGCATGCAGGGATCTAAACACAGGTAGTCTGAACTCCGAAACTACCAAGGCCTCCTGAGACAACAATTGGGAAGAGCCCTGGCACGCAGGAAATACTCAATAAGCCACAGCGATTATGACTAAAAGGAGAAACGGCCCAGAAGTGGTTTGAGGTAAGCAGTGGAAACATACAGAACGGTGGACAAAAGGAAGTATTTGGAGGAAAAGGAAGAATAAGACCAGTTTTCTCCTAAAGAAGGTGTTTCAGCACTTTCTAGACCTTACAAGTCTCTACCAAGCACTTCTGCGGTACCCACAAATACCAAGCAGATCCTTTGCTCTGTGAGCTGTTCTCGTAAATGTCCCCAAAGCTGACCCTGTCTGGCCCCACTTGAGAATTTTGTGTCTGACATTATGAGGTTTCTATCCGGCTGTCCCCCTGCTTCCTATTTCTGTGTAGACGGTAAGATGCGGTCTCTCTTCTCTTGAAATAAGCCTAGAGTTCCATCTCATTTCCTGATTCCTGACATTTGCACAGCTGGACTAAATAAAAAGGCTGAGCTTGGAGCAGGGGGATTCTGTTTGGGCTGCTTACCTGTTCCAGCCTGTCAATGAGCTCTGCAGGGGTCAGGACCACCTCCTCACTCCCCGCATCAGAGTCCTGTCCCGAGAGATCCAGTTCCTCTGTCATCTTCTCTGAAACCAGGAACCTAATAAATAAAAGAACCCATACTATGCTGTGCGTTCCACTTCTTTTCAAGAACCTGGAAAAGGGAAAGGTTTACTACGGTTGTAGAGGCTCACTGGCAGTGGCTAGGGAATTCACAGGTTTTGGTTTTGTAATTCTTCATCTCTTTCTTCAAATCTTAGGTCAGGGATCAATTTCTCAAAGCGATCACTCCTTACAAGGGCTTCCACGTGCACCCTGAATTGAGCACCTACCACACCCTGCAGTAATTATCTGTTTGCCTTCCAGGAGGAGGTCCTCTCCTCGGGGGCTGCGTTCACTTCAGCTCTAATATGAATCCTTGCACCTCTAAGGACTGGGGACACAGTGACCTGTGCAGCCCCTGCGCTCAGCACGGCTCTTCACTAAGAGCAGGCAAATAAAATTGCTGGGAGAACCAATCCATGCCCGTTTCCTGGAGCCACAAGGCCCAGCAACATCTGTCCGGTCGGTGACCCAAAGGGCTTAGGAAGGCGGGTGGTGGGGACGAGGGCGCGTCCCCGGAGCCTTAGGGACACCGAGAGCACAATGCTCCCGCTCGCCTCCCGGGGCCACGAACACAGGGTCACCGCCTCCCTCCAGGCGCGCGCGCGCGCGCAACACGCGCGCGCACTCCCAGCGGTCCCACTCGGACGCTCACCCGGGCCTGGGCAGGCTGCGAAGGCACCCCGGGTTGGCGGGTAGCGAGGGCCGGACGCTCGCGGGAAGCAGCCCGAGGAGCACCGGCCGCAGAACGGTCCGCGAAAGGCCTTTCCGGGACGCAGCTAACCCTCCACCTCTCAGCTCCCGCGCTCCTCTTGGACACTTCCCGTCCGGACTCAACGTCACTGCGCACGGACGGGGCTGACCAATCACGGCCAGACGGCGCCGCCCACCCTGGGGGCGGGAATTGCGTCCCCGATGGGGCACTTCCGGAATGGAGGCGGGCCCGAGTTGGGCCCCGCCCACCTCGTCCCGGCTAGGGTGTGCGGTGCAGGATGACACCTCCCAAGGACCGTCGGCAGGAGGCGCCTGGTCACCGCGGCTGGGGGCTCCGGCGGCGTGGGCCTTCCCGCCACCGGTTGCAGCCGTCCGCGTGTGCTCTGGCCGGTAGCCGGGCCTACAGAGAGGTGGGCTGTGATAAATCAGGCCGCTTCCACCTCTTGGGTCGTCTTCTCCACCCACTTCTCTGGTGGCCCTTCTGGTTACCGCATATCTGCAGGGGCTGCACCTGTGGCCACTACTCCCAGCTCTAAAAGACTTTAGGCGAGTGGTTCTTAAAACGCGGTACCTGACCACCAGCAACAAATCGGCTGGGACCCGAGAAAAATGCAAGTTCTCAGGCCAATCCAAGACCTGCGGAATCGGGAACTAGCGGGGGGTGGGGGAGGAGGGGGGAGACGTTCAACAGTTTCATCAGGTGATTCTGAGGCAGGTGAGCTTGGAGAACCATAGCTTTAGGTAATGCTTCCATCCCAGCTGCTCTCTAGGTTATTTTGACATTTACAGTTTATGCCTTCTGCCTTTACTGTAGGGCAAAGATATATATATATATATATTTTTTTTTTTCCTTTGTGTGATTATAGTTTTTCATCTCTGAATTGCTGATGCTTTTCTTTCCGCTCTCCTTTGTTTTCTGTGCAAAGTGTCGCTTCTGGCCCCCCTAGAAGTGTCTCTTCCCCACCAATCTGAAGATGCTTTGTGATGTGATTAGAAAAAAGTCCGGCTAATTGACCGATTGGGTAGTACCTGCCTGATTACAATAGTGTTATAAAAATAATTACAATAGAATATACTGAGTGAGAGAGTGGACATATTTACAAAGGGCTGAGGAAGCTGGGGACAGCAAAGAGGTATTCCAAGGGAAGGGCCCTTTGAGCTGTGCTTGCAGAACGAGTTTTGTTAATGACAGATGATGGCCTTTTCCAGGTCCATTTCAATTCTGTGTTGCAGTGGTTGGTGACCCAGTGGTTTTTAGTTGTGGCAAGTTGTGTTTTCCCAAGAGAGCTGCTCTGACATCAGTCTTATCCTGAACCTTCTGCTCCCACCTCTCCGTCAAGAGGTGGAGTTTGTGATCTCCCCTTTTTAAAAAAATCTTATTTTGTTGAAGTATAGTTGATTTACAATTGTGTTCATTTCTGCTGTACAGCAAAGTGATTAAGTTATATATATATATATATACATATATACATACAGATTCTTTTTCGTATTCTTTTCCATTATGATTTATCCCAGGATACTGAATATAGTTTTCTGTGCTATCTGGTAGGACCTGTTGTTTATCCGTTCTCTCTGTAATAGTTTGTATCTGCTAATCCCAAACTCTGAATCCTGTCTGAGTCTGTTTCTGTTTCATAGAGAAGTTCATTTGTGTCATATTTTAGATTCCACATAAGTGATATCATATGGTTTTGTTTTTCTCTGTCTGACTCACTTCACTCAGTATGATCATCTCTAGGTCCATCCATGTTGCTTCAAATGGCATTATTTCATTCTTTTATATGGCTGAGTAGTATTCCATTGTATATATATACCACATCTTCTTTATCCATTCGTTTGTCGGTGGGCACTTGGGTTGTTTCCATGTCCTGGCTATTGTAAATAGTGCTGATATGAACACAGGGGTATATCTTTTTGAATTAGAGTTTTGTCTGGATATATGCCCAGGAATGGGATTGCTGGTTGTGATCTCTCCTCTTTAATCTGGGAAGATCTTTGTAACTGCCTGGACCAAGAGAACGTGGCAGAAGTGATGCTGAACGGCTTCCGGAGCTGAGTCGTGAAAGGTGGTGCAGCTTCCACCCACTGTCTTTCTTGAGCTGCATCCCTTGGGAGCCATGAGCCGACAGGTAAGATGTCTGGCTGTCCTGCAGCTGCCATGGAAGGTCCACGTGGAAAGGTCACTTAGAGATGGAGAGCCATGTCCAAGGAACCCCAGCTGTTCTGTCCTTCAGATGTCTGAGTCGAAGGAGCCTTCAGACGGTTCTAGCTCTTAGACTTTGAGCGACCCCAGCTGACCCTAAGGGAGCAGAAACAAGCCATCCCAGCAGAGCACTGCCCAGATTGCAGATTTGTGAGCAAAATATAGTTGTTTTAAGGCCCTAAGTTTTGGGTGTTTTTTTTTTATTTATTTAAAAAAATTTTTTGGCTGCATTGGGTGTTCGTTGCTATCACAGGCTTTCTCTAGTTGCAGTGCATGGGCTTCTCATTGCAGTGTTCTCTTGTTGAGGAACATGGGCTCTAGGTGCTCGGGCTTCAGTAGTTGTGGCACGCAGGCTCGGTAGTTGTGGCACATGGGCTCTAGAGCGCAGGCTCAGTAGTTGTGGCTTGCGGGCTTAGTTGCTCCGCGGCATGTAGGATCTTCCCAGACCAGGGATCGAACCCGTGTCCCTACATTGGCAGGCGGATTCTTAACCACTGCGCCACCAGGGAAGTCCATTTTGGGTGGTTTTTAATCAGCCTTAGAGGACGTGAACATTAGTCTCTGAGCACAATCCCATTCTTCCATAATTCTCATTCCTACATAGCTTTGCAATGGTCTTTCCAAATATTCCTTAAGTGTTCTAGATTGGAGTCCACTCACCGATGACTTCCCTGTATGAGTACCCATTGCTAAGTTTGCTCACTCAGAGTCTTCCCTTCCATGGTGCCAACTGCCACCCTGGTCTCCTGTTATGCCCCAGCTGGGGAGCTGGTGTCCAGCTCCTGCTTCCTTACTAAACAGGGCCGTGACCTGGGACACATCACTTCTTTGGGCTTCGATCGGTTGTACTGCCTGTCCAGTGAGAACAAGATGTGCCTTCCTGAAGGCAGAGGGATAGATACATAATTGGGCCCCCCCCCCCGCTTTTGCTTCTAAGATCTTTGGTTCCAACTAATATTCATCAGATAAAATCACTCTAGAGTCAAATGAGTTGGAAAAAAAAATGAGTTGGCAGAGAACAATTTCTGCTATGTAAAGAAGGAGCATTGAAGGAGACATCCAAAGAGGATCTACAGAGCTGCCTGTGGGCGAGCAGCACAAACTTCTGGTGGGACGGTTGGCCTGTGAAGTTCAAGAAGGTGGGAGAAATGACCCGACTTAAGTTACATTACGTTGAATGGAGAGAAAAATCAGGAACATCTGGTGGACGTAGCCCCATTGTCAAGAAGTTTTAAAAAATAATTACATAGCCGTGCAAATGGAACGCCTTTCATGAAAATGATCACGTGAAAAAGAGAATTACGTAAGTTATGATAGCAGGAGGGTAAAGTTTGATGGTGATGTATGGAATTGCAGGACAGAATTTATAGGCAAGTTCTGATGATGAAAAGAGCAAGTGAACACGCCAGCATGAATTCAGATGAGTAAAACATGAAGCTACCAACATAGCAAAAGAAGGAAGAAGCTAGTGCCCAACGGTGAAGAGGATACAGAAAATAGGACCCTGTACAATTGAAGAAAGTCAATGCAATTTCCAGATACTGCTCAATGAAGGAGTTGATTGCACTTAAAGACAAGGCAAATGGAAACAGCCAAAATATATGTGGTTAGGTATGGAAGTATGCATTAATAAGAATGGTCCTAATTTTTTTCAATCACTAAGGATAAAAGACAACATATACATATCTATACAGTACCGTGAGCCTTTTTGAAGATGATGCTTTCTAAATACAAAGTAATACCATCATTACTGTTCATGTATCATCACTGCCCTTGCTCATTTGGTCAACAGCTGTTTCTCAATGTTTCCTTCCTCTAAATTCCATCACATTCTTGGTCTTGATACCCTCAGAAGCAAAGCACTGAGTCTTGGGGAGTGTATTTGTTAAGCAGAGTTTAAGCCCCAGTTGTTCTGAATGAATGAAGACTTGGCCTAAGGGTAGGAAAGGAAGAGGGCGGTTTGCATTTTTAAGGAAAGCAGAAAAGTACTCTTAGAATATTTCCTTTTAGCCTCACAAGGAAAGCTGTCGATTGGTGAATTGTAAGTGTTTTTCTGGCCGATGGTAAAACCCCATACGCAGTTGTATGGCTGAGATGCTGGAAAACTCAGGGGGTCAGAGCCCTGAAAAATGTAAAATCTGGGCAGTGCATGATATTTCTAATTCCTCTTTAACCCCTCAGACTTTATAGCTCCTCATCCCTTACTCAAATTCCATCTTTAAAGCACATTGAATTAACCTATATATGTTTCCAATAAAGATATAAACTTTTCAAATCTCTTCTAAGCTTTGTGATCACAGTTTCAAGAATAATGTGGCTTTGTACTATTGTTTAGCCAAAAAAAAAAAAAAAAAAAAGCAGGTACAAAGCTTTAATGCTCTATTCTCCTACCTGCTCCCTTGTAGGAGCATGGTGAGACCCTCTTTCCTTAGTTCGGTCTTAATGTGTTTCTAGTTTCTAGCACAGACGCGACCTCCACCTTTGTGTCTTGTTGCCTTATGGTTGATGGGAGGATGCTTTTTTTCCTCCCAAGCCCAGAATGAGCCTTAGGAATAACAAAAAGAGTCAGTTTGCTGTGGAGGGGAACCCATCTTCTGAAAAGAAAGCTGACCCAGGAAATAGAGCATCTGGCTTTGACTTCAGCTCTTATGAAGGCTCCCCAGCCCCGGGCAAAGCTGTAGATGTTGTCTTCTCACTTTGCCTGAGCTTTGTTAACGAGGAAGCAGAGGCCGACACCAGCCAAGGCTGGCAACTCCTCGGGCAGAGTGTAAGATTACGTTCTCTCGTCCACTCTTTTTTCTTTCTTTCTTTCTTTTTTTCGGTACGCGGGCCTCTCACTGTTGTGGCCTCTCCTGTTGCGGAGCACAAGCTCCGGACGCGCAGGCTCAGCGGCCATGGCTCACGGGCTCAGCCGCTCCGCGGCATGTGGGATCTTCCCGGACCAGGGCACGAACCTGTGTCCCCTGCATCGGCAGGCGGACTCTCAACCACTGCGCCACCAGGGAAGCCCTCTCGTCCACTCTTGAAGCTTTCCTTGGAGGAGCGTGGACAGAACACCTCAGGCTTAGACACTGCAGGGAAGCGGGTTGTTGGAGGCTAGAGGGAGTCCCCTGAGAGGAGTCGGGAGGTTGTATGATTTGAGTCATGCTCTGAAAGCAGCACTGTTGATCTTCTTGTTATTCAGTGTTTCCCCCTTATACCCTCTTTGCTCCCTTCATGTGGAACTGCTCAGGGACATGAGGGATTTTGTCTCCTCTCTTTGCACCTCCTGTTCCCTCTTTCTAGGCTTCTCTCTTTCCCTGTAACCACCTAACGAACTTGTACGCATCCTTCAGGACTCAGCCGAGGTAGCTCTTCCTCTGTGAAACCATCCCTAGCAATTAGGTCAGTGTATATACCTTACACTATACCTTACACTATTCTGATATAGCATTTATCACAGTATATGGCAGTGTTAAAATGTCCGTTTCTCCTATTAGGTTGTGAATTCCCTGAAGGTATCCCCAAATCTAGCATGGCACCCCTCATTCCCACGTGCATTCATTTCTTCATTCAACAAATATTTCTGAGCATCTAGTGATACTTGAGTATCTACTGCCAGGCCCTGTGTAGGTGCTAGAGGTAAAGCAGTGAATAGGAAACACAAACCATATGATGGGAGACAGACAATAAACAAATATCAATTGTTTGTCAGGTGGTGATAAAATAAAGCTGGGTAACACATATAGAACATTAAGAGGAAGGACATTTTAGATGGTTGTCCATTCAGGCTGCTATAACAAAATACCATAGAGTAGGTGTCTTATAAAGAACAGAAATTTGTTTCTCACAGTCTGGAGGCTGGGATGTCCAACGTCATGGTGCCAACAAAGTCAGTGTCTGGTGAGGGCTTCCAAATGGCTGTCTTTTCACTGTGACCTTACATGGTGGGAGGGACAGTGGAGCTTTCTGGGCTGCTTTTATATGGGCACTAATCTCATTCATGAGAGCCCCACCCTCATGATTTAATCACCTCCTAAAAGTCCCACCTTCTAGTACCATCACCTCAGGGGTTAGGGTCTCAACATGTGAATTTTGGGGGAACACAAACATTCAGCCTATAGCAGACTCCCTAAGGAAGTGACATGTGAGCACAGCTTGCAGGAAGAATGAGTCACTTCCAAGGAGACGAATGTGCAGCACTGTGAGGAGATCCAAAGGCTGTGCAGTTACTTGCTCATTGCAGAATATAAAATGACCATGAATTTTCCTTTTTTAAAAAAAATTAAATATATCTTCTGAAAAACTATGGCCAAATAGCATTTATCAGGCTAAGTAAAATGATTTTCTTAATGGTTTTCTGGATAAGAGTCAAGCAAAGAGAAATGTGACCTTTCCATCAAGAAATATGTATGCCTTTGTGTCATGAACCTCTGATGAAAAGCTTCTATGTCTACGTGCTGTGCAGGTCCTCATGTTTATTTAGGGTCCACATAATTACTCTAGGGAATTGTCTCTAGGTCTAAATGAAAACCAGGCAAACTCAGTATTTCTAAATGCTTACAGCTTAGGGCAATGCTCTTTTTTTAAAAAAAAATATATATAGCCATAGGAAAAAGCTAAAGGGTAGCATTACTCAAGAATGTACCCTGTATTGGCACATGAAAAGATGCTCAACATTGCTAATTACTAGAGAAATGCAAATCAAAACTACAATGAGATACCACCTCACACTGGTCAGAATGGCCATCACCAAAAAGTCTACAAATAACAAATGCTGGAGAGGGTGTGGAGAAAAAGGGACCCTCCTGCACTGTTGGTGGGAATGTAAGTTGGTGCAGCCACTGTGGAAAACAGTACGGAGGTTCCTCAGAAAACTAAAAATAGAGCTGCCATATGATCCAGCAATCCCACTCTTGGGCATATATCTAGACAAAACTCAAATTCAAAAAGATACATGCACCCCTATGTTCATAGCAGCACTATTCACAATAGCCGAGACATGGAAGCAACCTAAGGGTCCAGATGAATGGATAAAGAAGATGTGGTGCATATGTACAAAGGAATACTACTCAGCCATAAAAAAGAATGAAATAATGCCATTTGCAGCAACGTGGATGCAACTAGAGATTCTCATACTAAGTGGAGTAAGTCAGAGAAAGACAAGTACCATATGATATCACTTATATGTGGAATCTAAAATATGACACAAATGAACCTATCTATGAAGCAGAAACAGATTCACAGACATAGAGAACAGACCTGTGGTTGCCAAGGGGGAGGGGGTGGGGGGATGGAGTGGGAGTTTGGGGTTAGCAGATGCAAACTATTTATTATATATAGAATGGATAGACAATAAGGTCCTACTTCTATAGCACAAGGAACTATATTCAATATCTTGGGATAAACCGTAATGGAAAAGAATATGAAAAAGAATGTAAAACTGAATCACTTTGCTGTACAGCAGAAATTAACACATTATAAATCAACTATACTCCAATAAAATAAATTGAAAAAAATAATGTACCCTGTATCAAAATTCCATTCATTTTTCTTCATTTCAGTGCCACACCTTTCTTTGTGTTAATGGATTGTAGGCATGGCACCATTTTGAGAACTTCACCTAATGAACGAAATGAGTCATTCCACTTCAGACTAAAGTTTATTAAAATAATTTTTTCTGTATAGAGGCAACTGTTAGAATACAATCAAGTTTGTCTGCATATAGATAGTGGTTTCCCTGAGCTGACAATATACAGTAAGATTTATTTTAAAATTTTCTTAAGTTCCAAACTTTCTAATTAGAGTTACAGAGATGGAATTGTATTATAATTGTTACCATTTCGTTTTCATTTCTACACGGAGGATCTATAAATTATACATCTCTTGAGGTGTCAGTATGTGAAATAATAAGGAATAAGAGGCTTGGGTTAATAAAAGACTGTGAAATTTAAAAATTGGTGACATCTTAAAAACTTTTGGCATTGTATCTAAATTTCTTCATTTAAACAATTACAGGTTTCTCACTGGTAAAAGAGTGGCCTCTCCCGTTGCGGAGCACAGGCTCCTGACGCGCAGGCTCAGCGGCCATGGCTCACGGGCCCAGCCGCTCCGATCTTCCTGGACCGGGGCACGAACCCGTGTCCCCTACATCGGCAGGCGAATTCTCAACCGCTGCGCCACCAGGGAAGCCCAAAACTAAACACTTTAATTGAGTTCCGTATTCACCCTCTATCAGACGGCTAAAGAATGGCATGATTAATTATGTTCCATAATTTTACTATTAAATTAGCTAGAACAGATAATGTATTGATAATAATTCCACCTTTAGGGTATCCAAAAGTGATTTTAAAAATTATATTTTCAGTTTATGCTATGTTCAGTCAGTTATAAAAATATTTTCAGCTGAAAATACTGAAATTTGGTCATGAAATTGTGTTGATTGTTGGTATCTTTGGAAACAAGAACCAGAAACCTTGGGTCAGTTGATCTGTCAGAGCTGATCTTGCTGTGAGCAGCTGTCATCCTGTGAGCTGCTAACTCAGTAGAATCAATAAGATTTGGATGTGACCCATGGAGCTCTGTGAGGGATGAAATTACTTTGGACTTTTCCCTGTTGGTGGGGAAGTGAGATCATACATTTCCCAGTCACCCTCTTTGTTTCGTTTTAGACATGTTTACTTTAAGAGAGAAATTCAGCTTGACCCTGAACTTTACCCTTAGCTAGAGGCTGCTTCTAGGCTACAAGTTTAATTCATTTCTTTTAGAGGCCTACTCACATACCTATGAGCAGGAATAAGCTATTTGTCCATATGTTTCACTTTTTCTTTTTGGTATAAGTAGAACTAGCAGGACTCAGAGGCTAGTGTCTCTTGACAATGAGACCAGTGAGACTAACAGACCTGAACACGTGGAGGAATTACAAATAGAGACCTGGGTGAAGTCCTGGGGAGTGGGGTTGTGTGTGTGAGTGTGAGAAGTATTGTGTAAAATGATCAAAGACCAACCTGATACTGGAGATGTTAACTGGTTTGCATAATATTTAGGATATGGTCATTTATGTTGACAAATATATGTAGTTTTTAAAATTTTTTTGATTTTTTTCTTTTTTTAATTTCTTTTTTTATTATTTTTTATTTTATATTGGAGTCCAGTTGATTTACAATATTGTATGAATTTCAGGTGTACAGCAAAGTGATTCAGTTATACATGTACATATATCTATTCTTTTTCAGATTCTTTTCCCACATAGGTTATTACAGAGTATTGAGTATTACTCTTTTTTTTTTTTTGCAGTACGCGGGCCTCTCACTGTTGTGGCCTCTCCCGTTGTGGAGCACAGGCTCCAGACGCGCAGGCTCAGCGGCCATGGCTCACGGGCCCAGCCGCTCCACGGCATGTGGGATCTTCCCGCACCGGGGCACGAACCCGTGTCCCCTGCATCGGCAGGCAGACTCTCAACCACTGCGCCACCAGGGAAGCCCTGAGTATTACTCTTTTTGATTGAAGTATAGTTGATTTACAACACGTAACTGTTTTAGTAATAAACGTTTTTTAGGCATTTGATGAAGTATGGAAAACAGTAAGCCATTTAACATCACAAGTTCAATCTAGGCCCTGCACTCCTTTTTCTGACTCCATCCCGTCTCCCGCTCCAGAGGGAACAACTGGTGTTTCTCACTCCCAGGCATGTTTACATAGTTTATCAAAAATAATATGATAATATAAAAATTGTGTGGTGTGTGTGTACGTGTATCAGTTAGGATAACTCATGGAATGTAGCCATAAAGCAACTTTGTTTTTGTCCCTTTACATTTATTTGTTGGGTATAGTTCTTCCCTGTCGATGGATGAAAACTGAGGAAGGTCCATGATTGCTCTTGTCACTGTTGGAAAAAAGAAGTCCTATGATCACAGTCTCAATTCAGTAATTAAAATGTTTTGTTATCATCAGAACCCCCCCGGAGAAGGGTGCCATACTGGGGCTTCGCATGGGCCTCCGATGGCCGCCTGGGCACTCAGCCGTGGCCGTGGACAGATCGGCGGTGGAGAAGTGCACGTGGTGAGCCACATGCTCCCCCCACCCCGCTGCCAGGACCATTTCAGGCAGCCCCACAGAGCAAGCACCACGGGGATGGGAAGAGGCTGGCAAACAGCAAAGGGTTTTCCACTTCCGCAGTGAGAAAGAACCTTTGCGGAGGATGCTCTCCGATGGGCACTCATGTGGAGTGGATGTCTTCACACTCTGGACCTGCTCTGAGAGGTCCTCACCAGGCTTCTCTGATCCTCCGGGGCTGCGGGCTGACCCGCTGGCCACGCCCTGAATCAGTGCGCACACTCAGATCAGGCCCCGCGCATCCCTCCCACCGGCCGAAACTCCCGGAAGCCTGGACCAGGGAGCCAGGTTGACGCTGTGCACAGGTCAGTTTTCCAGAATGTAGAGAAGACACCGAAGGAGAAAGGATCCGAGGGAATCCGAGGGGCAAAGAGACTGTCCCGCCCACCGCACGTGAGCCTGCGTCCAGCTCTGCATTCTGTCCCATCTAACGCGAGTCTATTCTTGCTCCAAAGCCACGCATATCAGCTCTAGGACTCGGCATGCCTTGCTAGTTGCAGGGCACGTCCCTTCACTATCCCTAGAATCAGCATGTTAAGTTCCATTAAGACAAAAAACAAAAAACCCTTATTGACACTTTGATTGTCAGGCCAATAAGTTCTTAAGTTCCTAACACGCTTGTCTGTTAAGTGAACTGACTAGATTAAGTTTTACCCTGTGAGCCTTTTAAATGCCCCCCAGTTTCAGAGGCATTTTTATTTTCTGCCTCTGCAGCTGCGTTTTATTCTGACACCACACATTTCCTTGATAGATAGAAAAATCGTATTCACTTCAAAATCCACGTAGAACTTGGGAATAGAAAACAATGTACACAAGCAACTTTTTCTTTTCCTCAGAATTTTCTCAGTTTCTATCAGGGATCTGATTATTTTTAATGTATGGCTCTTGCTGGCAGGGGTTGGTAAAGTTTCTGTTGTCAGTATGATTGCTGTTGATAATTCTGGTTATTTAAAAAGATGATTTTTCCTATCCTCAAGTAGCCCCTCCATATCATTAGATATGAAGTGAGGATTTTGCTCTGCAGTATTAAAAATGCCCCAAACATCCTGTTAGGCCTTTCCTTTCTTGTTTAACTGAAGCACTCCTCATTTTAAAATTACACAGTAACATCTACAATAATGTTGCTTTTTCATAATCCTTCAACTATCTAAGAAACTAGGAATTGGACTAAATAAAACATTTGTAAATTATATGAGATGCACAAAGATGTGCAAGAGTTGTGCACACAAATCCTTTAATTGGAAAGAAAAGGCCACAATACTTCTAGGTTTCTGAGTCCTTGCGAATCACAGAATCTGAACTCCTACAGTTATGCTGTTTAGCATTTATTTGGTTGTTCAAAGAAGACTAATTGCTAAAACATTGTGAATACAAGTTATGATGTTCATTTCCTGGCAATAAAGTGGTCTGTGAAAATATGAAGTAACAGAATATATACATGAACAGAAACATTAAGAACAACAGATCTGGACTTCCCTGGTGGCGTAGTGGTTAAGAATCCGCCTGCCAGTGCAGGGGACTTGGGTTCGAGCCCTGGTCCGGGAAGATCCCACATGCCGCGGAGCAGCTAAGCCCGTGCGCCACAACTACTGAGCCTGTGCTCTAGAGCCTGTGAGCCTCAACCACTGAGCCCACGCGTCTAGAGCCCATGCTCCACACAGGAGAGGCCACTGCAATGAGAAGCCTGTGCACCGCAAGGAAGAGTAGACCCCGCTCACCACAATTAGAGAAAGCCCGCGCACAGCAACGAAGACCCAATGCAGCCAAAAAAAAAAAAAAAAATTAATTAAATAAAAATAAATAAAAAAGAACAACAGCCAATGGACTGATTTTTAGCTGCCATCCCCACCCCAACTGCCTTTAAAAAAAAAACTCTTTGTATGAGAAACAAAAAGAAATTCTTCAAAGTGATTTATTAATCTGAAGATTAAAGATTTCACTATCAAGGTAAGGTGATAGCACAAAGTTAAATAAATTCTTAACAAGGTCCATAAATACTTATTACTCAGATACTATTTTAAAAATCTGAAAATTCTGCTGGCATAAATTTGTTTTAACTTGACAATGATACTTAACTGAAGATCTTTGGTTTTGTCCAATTTATAAAATTATTTCTTTTTGCAAGTTGGAGGCTTAAAATTTTTTAAAGTAGGCATTAATTTCCTAGTTTCCTAGTTTTAGCGAGAATTTCTCGGAACTTCACATCTGCACCATTTAAGGTTTATGGGAAGAACTTAGGATACAATACAGAAGGGCCATAACCTTTATTTGATCACGTAATTCTGTTTACTCATTTTGGAGCAAACACATGTACCACTGTCCTATCCTAGAACTTGGGTGGTCTAGAACCTACAGTTTGGCATTCACCATTCATGGCAAATATGATGTTAATCAGACATTTGCTATCCTCTACACATTTCCATGTTTCCAGTACTGCAGAGTACTACTATATAACCATTTACTTCAGCTCTTGTGGGAGGAATAAAATCCTTCACATTTTACACATCTGCAGATTAAAGTTGGTCATTGTGTAATGGTTGTATTTATTGATGTTTGTCCTCCAGCCAGGCACAAATGATGAGGGGCACTTTGACCTATTTCAATTAGTATTTATACCATTGAGTGGCGATATTTGCGAGACTGATTCATTCTAGCTGCTAAATGAGTGACAAGCACATCCTTCATACAGTCTCTTGTAACTTTGTACAGAGAAGTCTAGTTAGTAAGGACTCACATGAATACAAAGTGTCATTCACGCTTTATGAGGTCCTAGAAAACTTTGAAAAGTGGAAACTTTCTCAAAGTGAACGTTTATCAGAAGGTTCAAGAAGTTTAAAGAATTCAGGAGAAAAATACTTTAAAATGTTTTCTATTTTTAACCACAGCTAGATTTAACATAACACACTGGCAAGGCCAATAACATACAGAATAACAAAAGGACAAAGTATGCGTAGGAGGCTTATTCGTTTTTTTTCATTACCTAGCTACTTCAGAAGTTTTTTTTTTTTTTTTTTTTCTCACTGTTGTGGTCTCTCCCATTGCGGAGCACGGGCTCCGGACGCGCAGGCTCAGCGGCCATGGCTCACGGGCCCAGCCGCTCCGCGGCATGTGGGATCTTCCTGGACCGGGGCACGAACCCGTGTCCCCTGCATCAGCAGGCAGACTCTCAACCACTGCGCCACCAGGGAAGCCCTACTTCAGAAGTTTTGAATGCAATTCCTTTCCTTTCCGTGGGAATTCCTGATCCAGAGGAAAAAGGTCACTGAAATCCTCAAGAATAGTTACCTCTAGGCAAGTCCACTCTAATGGAGTTTAAGCCACAGATACTGCCTCTTAGAACAAGACTTTATAAGGGGTGTTTACCAGCCACTATCTTATCAAGCCAGACAAACACCTTACTAATGAAGATGTAGTAAAGTAACTCTGTTAATGACCTGTCAACTTATATCTCGTGCATTTACACACTTTACAAATAGCTGAGTGCCAAGTGTATGTAGCACTGTGAGGGATGCTGGGAGTTGGGGATGGATACAA
This sequence comes from Mesoplodon densirostris, assembly GCF_025265405.1. Lineage (NCBI taxonomy): Eukaryota > Metazoa > Chordata > Mammalia > Artiodactyla > Ziphiidae > Mesoplodon > Mesoplodon densirostris. The sequence goes on along the minus strand of NC_082680.1, from coordinate 32,033,970 downwards.
GGAGAAAGAGGAATCATCCCTGCTCTCAGGGCATTCGAGGGGCTAGGTGGGGCGGCAAGGGGGAGGGGAGGGAAGTTTGGAAATCAAAGGCGGCATGAATACTCTGACTTCCTGTATAGGAGACTGAAACAAACAACAAAACAAGGAACAAAGCCTGTCACTCTTGAGAAGCAATGACACGGATCCAGGAGCGAGGGCTAAGTGGAATATGGAAGGAATTTAAGTCGGAATATAGTCTCTATTTTATAAGCAGTTACTCTCTGCAAAGGCATCTCATTTAGAAACACTGGAGTCATCAGATGATCCAAGATTGTCACAGCACTTGGATACTTTTTTGCTAATGAGACATTCCAATCTCTTATTTCTGTAACTGAATACATTTTGACTATTAGGGGCTATTTCTTGGTTTTTACCTGTTTAGCTAACATGTCTGCACTTGAGAAAAAGCATGTAAAAAATTGCAAAGTGTGACAAACTGTATAAATGTCAGACGTTTGTTTAAAAATACTAAGCTACACTGAACCAGGGATTCTTGTAGTATTGTCTATCTGCCAAATTTAATACCATATCATGTATCACTTTACCAAATCACACCAAATACGACACAGAGACAATTTGTTTAAGAAAAGTTTTACTAATGTGTTAATATTTCAGCAAAGTTATTGCAATGGGTTTAAAAGGCAGACAGACACACTATTATAGGCTATAAAGTAACAAGTTTCATACAATTAAAATATTACATAGACCTATGGGATTTACTGAATAACTAACAGACCCATAAAAGAAATTAAATCTGAAAGGTTAAATCCAGTATTAGCACCTACAATATCTCTGAAAGTAAAACTTTTAACCGTTTCATTCTCTCCTAGTATATGTCCTAACTTTCTCACAAATACAGTGCTCTCAAACCCCAAAGATGAAGGGAGGGGAAGTCCCAATGCTAAGAACACACAGCCAAAAAGAACTAGAAACAGTGACCCAGACTTGAGAGTTTTCGTTGGAAATCACTTAACTTACTGAACTTGAACCAATCATAATATTTCTGTGCACTGAATACTGTATATGAGGAAAGTCTAGGAATCATAAGGTTTGCCAGTAGGGATAGTTAAAAATTAGCAATATATAGTATTATTCCTATCAAATTTTTTTCTCTTAAGTTATATTTATAACAAAACTATTAATTAAAATATTTATTAACACTTGCTCACTCAGGGACACAGCAGGGACATTTGTGTTTGATGGTTTAGCATCCACTTTATTGTGCTTACTTATTTTTATAAGGAACAAGCAACACATACCACATTTTCCCAATGTTCAAGGTAATGCAGTAATAACAGAATTCTCAAAAACAAAAAAAAAACCCAAAACCAAAAACCTGGAAATTGCATTAAATACTGCTTTAATCAGGAATTGCTGTAATAGAACAAGTAACATTATACATTATTTTTCCAATGGGCTTCAGTTTGAGAAACTGAACAGCAGAACTGGATCTTTAAGCTTTGAGTCATGGCAAAACTGGTAATTCTCTGGAATCTGGGAGATGCCTTAGCAAAACCAGACACAGCCCACCCTTCACCAAAATCCTGGAGAAACGCGTTTTATGAGTTTGGGGGAGTAAGACTGAGCACTGGCTAGTTTACGACTTGCTGAAGCCCAAGGAATGACGAGAACCACTGCTACTGGTGGCACGTAAGAAATCAACTGTGCTGGGCGGACCAACTGCGTATTTGATTAACGGCTTTGAATAAAACAGTGAAAGGCTTCATTGCGTTTTCTCAAAAGCTAATCAAAAGATTACAGAGTCCTACACAACTTGGAGACACAAAGTGGATGCTGAGCGACTAGACGTCACTCCAGGTGTGGAATTTTACAAAGTCAGTCCTTGGAGTGAATGGCACCGTGGCTCTGGCAGCAGATAGGAAGGAATGACGCTCTGGAGAGGAGGTGGGGGACACTCTGCGGTCGGCCGGTGGACAGATGAGGGTCCCAGCTGGAGGTGGGCCTAGAGTCAGAGGGGAGAAGAAAAGGTTTTAGAAAGGGATGATAACTAACCTCCAAACATCGACTGATGGGAGCTCCTAGTATGTGGGCTACACTCTATGAAGCCAGGTGCTAGCTAATAAAATCCCTGGATCTGTACTACCTGCCGGAGTGAGTACACAGCTCGACGGTCTAGAGATCCAAGGCTGTGTATCTCCATCTCTGACCAATCCTGTCAGGAGAGGTTGCACAGCACGGGGCAGGCGGCCAATCCGGGGCCTGCCCACCTCCAGGACCGCCTGCCCACCTCCAGGACCGCCTGCCCACCTCCAGGACCGCCTGCCCATTTTTGGCCGCGCACAAGTAACTTAGGTTCCCTGTGCCTGAGTTTCCTCATCTGAAAAACAGGGATAACATCATCTACCTCACAGGGATGTTGTGATAATTAAAATGAAGCATTTAAAAAAGTACAGGCACACAGGAAGTGCCGACAAACGGTTATTTTTATTATCACTTACTTATTGTGACAGAATAATGACATATTCTGTTTTTTGAGTAAAGAAGACAATCTTAATCCAAAGAGAGAAAACACCATCAGTCTATTTAAAGGCCACCTCCAGGATCTGTATATACTCTTCTGTTAAATCAGTAATTTAATTCCCATATAAAGCTTCAACCTGCAGACACCACGTAGACTTAAGAAAAATTATAGAACTGAATTCATTATTCTTATAGTTTTCCCCCTCCTCCAAGACCTCAGCCCACACAGGATCCTGGGTCTGAGGAACACATAGCTCGGAAAACTAAACTGCACTGAACAAAAATATCTGCATTCACGAAATTACCACAAGTTCCTACTGTAAATCTCATTTCAAAATTTCACTGTTGTTGAATGTTGATAGACTGGTCTCTGGTGTGTAATTGCTCCAAACCCCGCACCACCTCAGAAAACCAGTGTATTGAACAATAATAGCTGCCAAGTGAGCCATGATGACAAATGGATTGGGCCGAGTCAGTGTGGCTACAACTGATCAAACAAACTTATTCCAACCGCACGTCACAAATGGCACATGTAGGGCTCCTGGTTGCTTGTTTGAGAATTACCAGTTTGGAAACTGCATGTGAGAAAGTGCATGAATAGGTAACACTAAGTGTTCCAAAACAAAGCCTCAGTAAAGAATAAAACACCGAGCAGAGGGCGTCATTATTTAGGTCTGTGGCTTGTAAGAATCTGTGTGACACATTCCCTAGAGCTAAAAGGCGGCAGCTTTGTAGGATTCAACAAATGGCACAGGAGCAGACAAAATGTATTTTTAAAAGGTAGTGAAAAAGAAAAGAAGGGGATAAATACTTAGAATAAGCTGATCAACTCTCCTTTCTCCACGTCTCTGCTGCTGCACGTACTTACAGGAAGTACGGTGTAAAAAATAGGGGTTTTATGGTCCATCAGATTTGGGTTCATATCTCAATACCCATTAGCTGTGTGACTTGGAGAACATCATTTAATATATTTGTACCTTGGTCTGCTTATCTATAAAGTGGGGGAAATGCTCTGCAGAATCTTGTGAGAATTGGAAAACACCGTTTGTATAAGAGCGGGCACATAGCAGGTACCCTCAAAACGGTAGCTACTGTTATGACTGTTGCCCTGGGAAGGAACTGGTCTGCTCTGGTACAATCTGTTTCTGTGCGGCCTGTGAATTAGTGATGGATGCCTGCAGACAAAGTCAATCAGGCAAGCACAGCAGCAGAACACGATTGGGACGCAGAGCACATGACTGGACTTGGCAGAAACAGTGAAATACAATGTTTTTGTCACTTAGAAGGCTGGGCTAAGGTACTGTGGCTTCCACGTGCTTCTTCCCACAGATTCCCACCAGCATTCACCAATTTGTTTCTCACTTGTTCAAGGTCATTATATAGATATATAAGAACATAAACATTCTAAAAAGAAATGAAAATTTATGGTTCTACCCACTAGAGGTAAGTGTTCTTCTAAAGGGCTATGAAGTCACTTAAATAAATGAAATATTTAGAATCTCCCTACCCCACTCTGAAACGTTTCTTTGGTTATTAAAGCCATTTGTCAGTTAGGCAGGGAAATCTCTGAACTGATTCTTATATGCAAGACCCATCTATTAAAATGTCTACGATAGTTTTGAAATATTAAAATAAGATGCCTCCCACCCACCAAAAAAAACCTCTCAAAACCTCCAAAACAAAGTAACAACTAAACCAGTCTGAAAACAATACAGGGGGAAGAAAAAAAAATCAGGATTAAATTCTCTATCACTTGGGTTATAGAATTTGGTTTAAATACACATTTTAAATATCAAGCCAGTACAGAGAATAAGCCACTACTTATGATGCAGGGAAGAAAATTCATGCATCCTACAAAATTACAAAAATTGCACATAAATCACATAATTTCATATTTACCTTTAATCCTACGGTTTATCTTCCACTGCTCATGCCTCTGTCTTCATAAATAGTAATTTCAATCTAAACAGCATGGCTGTTAAGAAAACACACTAGAGAACAGAACATAGAAAAAGGGACCACGGCGAGATGATAGGTATGATCTGTGCAGACTTGTCTTTATTCATTTAAAATTATTACTTAATTTAAAATTCTTATTTAAATAATTAAATTATTTGCTTTACTTATTTTGAATTATTAAAATTTTCTCCTGCTTGAGTTAAACACGATGTTTTCTACAACTTGCTAAAAAGTTAAGAACTGTAATTGCCTGTAGTACACCACATGTAGCTCCTCCCCAAACACTGATTATTCATTTTTTGAAAAAAAAAAAAAATCTGAAAAAGGATGCTTTACTGTAGAACTAAGGGAGCGGCTCTTAACTGAGCATCCATGGAGGTAATGAAGTCAAGGGTTCAAAATGCCCTGGCATTACATGCAAACTTTTTCTTGGGAGAGGGCTCACAACATCTAAAAGTTTAAGAACCACTGCTGCTGAGTATAATAAAACTGTTGCCGGAAGGCCTGGGGTTATTGACCTAGGTTTTTTAAAAAATTTATTTTACCCAGTTATTTATGTTACTCCCATTATCAAGCTAAATTAGTTTTTTTGCGATTTATGAAATTCACCTCGTGATTTTCAAAGCTTGCTGCCTCTAAACATATGCGCAGTACGTCAACGGTAATGAAATGATACATCTGGCAGCTGCGGCTGATTTCAGTGAGCCAGATGAACCCACGGATCTGCGATCCATCTGGACAACCTTGCTGCACGTTAGTTCATGCATTTCAAAGGGGCTTTGGGTCCAGCCTCTGCAGCTGAAATGCATGACTCACACCACTCCCATTATCACTACAAGATGCCACAGAGTCACCAAGATGACGGCAACCCGAGCACTACACGATGCACAGAGACCAGCATGATACAAAGGAAGGAGAGGCGCGCGTCAAGGGAGAGTGCTGGAGCTGGGGGGCTCATGGCGGGTGTGCCTTCTCACAGCAGAGTCCTAGGGCAAGTACGGCAGAAGGGAGTTAAATTCTCTCCGGCCGCTGCTCGACAGGACCAATCAAAAGGTTCTGTTTACAGCTATTGAGACCTTGTGATCTAGGCTGAAAAGATACAACGCGAAGTCCTCTCTCGATGGGATCTGTCAGGAGGAGGCCTTGGGGAGCATAGATCTTCTCATTCTGCTCTTGAATGTATTTGGAGACTTTCTTCAGAACCTGACAAAAAGAAACACCGCAGCTTTTTATAAACGTCATCAGATTTCCCTGTGAAGCATCAGCGGGACCTCAAAATATTCAGGCAGTGGAATTAGTTTCCAAAGCAAGAATGGCTGTTCACGTGGAGGGATGGCTCTGACTACGTGGCTAAGGCCACGGGGCTCCCGACTCCGCCGCCCCCGAGTCCCGAGCACCGTCCACGCAGTGCAAGTGCCACCGCAGATGCGGCCTCACAGCGGTACGAGAGCCACGCCCTCCCCTCCCGGTCACCTTCGTCCTGGTTGCCGAGAAATACAAGGTGACTATACACACGAGGGTTATTATGCTTTCCCCTTCCCTACTCATGAAGTGAGCATCATGTGCCCTCTTCTGATATCAAGGACAGCTCTTGGCCTTCTCCTTAATACTTAAGAACTGCTTCTCGGGACTTCCCTAGTGGTCCGTCCAGTGGTTAGGACTCGGCGCTTTCACTGCTGAGGGCCCAGGTTCAACGCCTGGTTGGGGAGCTTAGACACCGCAAGCTGTGCGGCGCAACCAAGAAAAAGAAAAAAAGAAAGAACTTCTTCTCTCCTTTGTACATTTTCATCAATTTTAAGTAATGATACAAGGTAGGCCTACAACAAAGGGAGCCCAGTGAGTTTTAAACTGAAAAGTTTATTCCCTTTATCAAGCATGCACGTACTGGCTGCCATGGAAGTTCTGATGGCAAATGTCTTATATCATTTCCAGGCCTGCAGGGAGCGCTGCTCTGTAGTCTGCTCTTGTGTCCTAGATGGGAACCTCAACCTCACTAAACCTTATAAGTTTAGTATTAAGCTTGTAAAAGTCAAAGCAAATGTAGACAAAAGCCAGATAGGATACAAAGGAACTTCTGGAAATTGCCAAATCTCCAGCTTTAATAAGGGCAATTCTGAAACAGATAACCTAGAAGAAAATAAATTTTAATAGCTATATACAAAATCAAAGAGTTACATGTTTTATTTCAGATTCAAAGTCATTATAATCCTTTGCTGGCTCTAATCTTCAAAGAGGCTTTGATCCAATTCTTTAATTACTATATGCTTTCTTAAATTCACACTACCAGAATATGATAAAGTCACAGATAAATGTGATCACAACATAAAGGGAAAAAAGAACTGTATGAAAATGAAGTTGGAAATTAAGAAATGATTTATGTGTGGGTCTATAATGTACCAGGCTAAACTAACAAATTAGGATGTTAAAATTTAGGCGCTTTGGTATAAGTTGATTTAGAATTTAAAACTCTATGTGGTTTGTATAATGAATTTTCTCACTGAAGGAAGATAAACAGTTTATTCAGGTTACATCTTTGGGGAATAATACAATCTAACGTTTTACGCTTTTTTAAAAAGAGCATGATATTATTAAAAGAGCAATCTGCAGGGTTATGAAGTAATTTAGGAATGCTATTTCTAAAGAAAAGAGCTTTTCACCTAATTATCTGAAGTACATGTCATTCTCCTATTCTCAACTCTCAAAGAATGTGAGCGGTGCTCGGTCTCTATGGGCGCTGTCTTTCTATCAGCGTTTGTCAATCATGCTAAAATGACATGGGGAAGGAAGTAGCCCATGAAGGTGCCCAACTCAGGACCCTCCATCTTCTCTCCAATTTCCTTCTCAGCTCACCTGCCAGAGCTGGAAACTGGAGAGCTAGTCTCCCCTCACCCCAGTCCATTCATACTCGGGGTGGGGGGGACAGTCAGAAAAATGCCTGCATGGCTGGTTTCAAAGAAAGAATTCCTTCAGAACAGCTTTCCTTCCTGTCTCCTTGGGTACAGGTTACTAGCAAAGAAACAGCATTCCTTTATGCGATTCATGCAGAACTTTGTCATGCAAGGTTTTTATTTAAACCTTAATAACATTCATGGGCACTTGGGTATCAGTTCAGAAGGAAAACAATTAGTTTTCTTTCTGTGTAAGTTCCAAATCCTCTTACGGTATTATGGTGAAGGCAGCACTGTCCTAACCAAGATGCTTTTAAACTCTTAGTGTCATTAGCAATAGGAAAGCATTAACATGAGTCAACTCATACCTCACCCCAGACAGGACAAAGCACGATTCTCACCCCCAAGAAACCTTATGTTGACATGTTACTCATACTTTATTATTTTTGGTAAATCAATGTTAAAACAAACTATAATACTGAACAAAATTATCTGTTATCTTCAAACACTCAATAAAACCTCAATTTATATAATATTTACAAAGCTAAACACTCAAACCTCAGGAAAGACTATTATCCTCCTTGAGAATATCAAACCGGAGAAAGCCTACCAGACCCTCAAGGAAAGATATCCTAAGTGAGGCTGAGTGAGAGCACCAGGATTTTAGTATTTTCAGAAAGATCTAAGCTCCTCTTGACTGTGCTCCTTTCAGATCACAGCCCACGGGCAGGAGGGATGTCTTCTGGTTGATGAACACAGCAGACAGCTCCTGAGAGGAGAACCTTCTACAAGCCCATTTGTCCCCTGATTATAATGGGCAGCAACAGAGAGGAATAACACTGAAGCCTTTATCTTCATTTTAAATCAATAAATAGCACATTATAGGAAAAAAATTGCATGATTGTTCTAGTGGGTTTTAAAAGGCCTATTTACAATTTTCAAAAGTTTAACCCACGTGACTAGTGTAAGCACAATTATATTTGGCTTACTGTTTGCAGACTAGAAGTTTTAGTGTTTAAAACAATAAAGACTACTAAATGACTCAATCCTGTCCTTTCATAAAGTAGAAAATAATAGCACAGAAATTCCTAAGGGACAAACTGGAGAGCGGGAGTGGCTGGGTATCAAAAATACAAATACACGTTTAAAATGTTTTCTTTTAAGTACAGGTACATTATACCTTAATTATGACCATTCCAGTTATTTACTTTGCATGATCTAGTTATCACGGCCAGTTTCTAAAATAAAATCATGTATTTATAAAAAGTGACTATGCCTTAAATTTTGGTTTCTTTACTAATTTTACTTGGTTTTTACTTGTGTTATTAATACTTACTCTGTAAAAAGAAAGAGACCTTAACTAGACTTATAAAGTAGTACCTTATAGGTTACCTATGAACTCAAGTCCATTATATTTCTGACACTGAGAACTTCCTTCCAAGATTAATAATCAAAAAGATTTTAACTAAGGGTTGCTAAATGTTTTAGTAGATAAATAAACTAGCAGCTGCTAAAAAAGATTACTTATACACTTGAAATAAAAAAACTGTACATGTAAGTTCACAAATATCTGATTAAAACATATATATATATACACTAATTTAATTTTTAAATCTTTTTTTTTTTTTTTTTTTTTTTTTTTTGCTGTACGCGGGCCTCTCACTGCTGTGGCCTCTCCCGTTGCGGAGCACAGGCTCCGGACACACAGGCCCCGCGGCCATGGCTCGCGGGCCCAGCCGCTCCGCGGCATGTGGGATCCTCCGGGATCGGGGCACGAACCGGTGTCCCCTGCATCGGCAGGCGGACTCTCAACCACTGCGCCACCAGGGAGGCCCTAATTTTTAAATCTTAAGAAACTTTATTAAGCATCTACCACATATAAGGCAATTTATTAATTCTAAGACCCATTTTATTTACTTTTTTTAGATTTATCTTTTTTAAAAATTGAAGTATAGCTGATTTACAATGTTGTATTAATTACTGCTGTACAGCAAATTGATTCAGTTACACATGTATATACATTCTTTTTCATATTCTTTTCCACTATGGTTTATCACAGGATATTGAATATTGTTCCCTGTGCTGTACAGTAGGACCTCGTTGTTTATCCATTCTCTATATAATAGTTTGCATCTGCTAATCCCAGCCTCCCACTCCATCCCTCCCCCAGCCCCTCCTCCTTGGCAACCACCAGTGTAAGACCCATTTTATGGTTGAGAGAACTCAGACTTGGAGAGATTAATTTGTCCATGATCACATTAGTAAATGACTTGGTTGGCACCCAATTACCAACTTCTTTTTACAACTGAGGTAAGAAGCAGGTATCTGTATCTATTTTAGCAACTGCACACAAATCAATAAAAGTTAATTAAAATCTCATCAACAAATTTAAAAGCTATAGTGAAATGAGAATTCAAGCATCTAATACTCCACTAAGCATGAATAAAATACTCGGGAGGATCTATTTCTACCTTAGATTGACAATATTACACACGTCTTTAACGGCCACCCGGGATGACTGTTTTTACCCGCCATGGTCAGTGGCTCCTCAGGGTGTCCAGGCTCGACCACCAGTGCGTCCCCTGAATTTGTTCACCTCTTTCCATCCCTGCTGCTCTGCTACCCATCCAAGCTATCATCCTCTCTTGCCTGGACTTCAACAGAGCGTCTTACTTCCACTTTTATACTTTTCCCCCCCAGACCCAAGGAATCTCTTTAAAATGAAAATCTAGTCCTATTATTACTCCTGCTTAAAACCTTTGAGTGGTTCCTCCCTGCAGGGAAATAAAATCTAAGCCTCTTTCCACGGAGCACACACTCCGTGGATGCAGGTCCCCTCACCTCTCGAGTCGCCTCCGCCCTCCTCGCCCCACGCCCGGCTCCGCACGGGGGACGCCAGATGCTCCGCATACACTCATCCCTCCGCCTGAAGGCCCCTGGGCTTCCCATCCTTCACGCGACAGCTTAATGTTACCATCTCAGAGGCCCCTTCTGACCACACGATCTAAATTAGGTCTTTCCTGTATTTTCTATCCTAGGGAAGTTCGTTTTTTTTCAAGGCATTTATCACGACTTACAGTTCTGTGGGTTTTGTTTCCTTATTATCAGTTTTTACCACTGAGTTATAAACTCCATGACGTCAGCAACCATTTCTGCCCTATTCAGTGATATCCCCTGCACAGTACTTAGCACATGGTAGGTGTTCAATAAATACTTATCGAATGAATGAATCCCCTGGCCCTTCACTCACCGAATGTATTATTACAGAGAAGCTGGTAAGACAGAACAGACTGAAAGCTGATGCTGATCCTCTGTAGGAATGAGTGTGTGCGACACGGAGAAGGATATAAACTACTCTTCTTCAGGGTCCCTTTTAGTAACACCAGGGGAATTCGTGTCAGGGTGCTAAGGAAGACTACAGCACCATTTTCAGCCGACAGCTCAAAATATTTTAGCTGCGACTGTATCTGCTCTCCACCACATGGAATGCAAGACAGTCACAGGGAAACTTCTATCAGGTGGGTATAATACAGATCTCCCTACAGCCTTTCTTTTCTAATCATGGACAGAATTTAATGATCTATTTGGGGTTTACTGTGATTAACGTAAATTCATTCACTTAACACACAGTAAATGAGTGCCTCATCTACCCGAGGTATGGTGCTAGGCCTGAAGAGGGATACACTGTCCTTGACCTCAAGAAAAAGACATACCTGAAGGGCAGGTAAGACAAGAATATCAACGGCGACGTTCCTAAGTAGAGAGTGCTAAGTGCCAGAAAACAGATACGAGTAAAGCACTGTGGGGATACAGAGGAGAGAACGAATTCCGATTACCGGGGTAGATAAAGCGTTAGCTGAAAGTGGGACTGAGGGACTGGTGAGATTCGGACACGGAAGCACGGCACTTCAGGTGGAGGGAAACCTCGGAGTTTCTGCGCGGTTGGCTGCAAGACAAAGTGAGGAAGGGGCGCGGGACAGAGCTGGAAGGGACAGCTGGAGGTGGGCTCGAGAAGGGCCTGAAACGGAACCCGGGAAGGCCTCTCACTTTGCGGGAGCGGCAGGGGAGGCACGGCTGTGTTTTACGGCACAGCAGCTGTTTGTGAATGGAGAAGAAGGGAAGGAGTGAGGCTCCGGAGACTGTAGCAGTGGTGTAGGAGGCAGGTCAGAAGGGCATGAGTCAGGGCGGTGGCAGAAGTCATGAAGTGGATGAACGGGAAAATGCAAGCTATTTCAGTCTGACAACTGATCAATTCTCCCCCGCTAGCCCTCCACCTAAAGACGGTCCTGAAGAAGGCAGGATGCTGCTGAACGAAACGGGGAGGTGTGAGGCTTGACTTCTGGACATCTAGGTTGAGAAGCCAGCAACTCTGGGCCCAGCGGACAGTTGAAAGAGGAGCCAAGAACTCAGGGGGGAGGATAAGATGGAGGACAGAAATTTGGGGAAATAAAGAAAAGGCTTCTCAGAAGGCCAGGCAGCACGAGAACAGGGATTTTCTACATTCTCCTCAAGTGTCAGCCCATTTGAATATCAACAGGGCAACCTGTTTCTGAAAGACTCAGGATTCTTTTCTGTGTGTCTGGTCGTAGGAGCAACAATAAAATCTCAACTATTATTATTAGGAATGCCCCTTTGAGTTCTACTGCAGTTATCACCCTGTAAACGTAAACCTGTAATAAACCCACCTGCTTTATGGTTTTAAGAGACTGTGTGAAAACAGAGGTAGGCCTACCTTCTCGTAGTGAGTTTCCATGCACAAGAAGATGGTGTACGCTGTGAGACAAGCCAGGCAGCCTTCAAGATAGGACTGGCCCCCGAGCTTCTCTGCTTCGGCATAAAGGTTATTCAGAGTTCGAACTGTTTCTTCAAATTGCTGCCTATCAATCTGTACGGAAAAAAGAATTTAAAGATAAGTTTTGGAAAAAAAGACGAGCACCTCTCTCCTGCTTGCTCTCACTAATTTAGGTCACTGTTTTGTCAACATTCTTACCTAACTGTCCGCAAACAAATTGTTAGGTGATTAAATCTGGACGTAAGTTACTGAAACTGGTTAGTGCTTGTTTAATCTTATCCTTCTTATGGCCACTGGATACCATCAAGGCTCAAAGTGGTGTCTCTTTATCCTCTATACTGAGTCACAGGCAGCTTCATTCAATTATACAATCTTTCCATTCTCTCATGTTCACATTTATGGAGCACCTACCATCAGATATCATGACAGGCCTTAAAGACAGATGACTGAGACTTTCGAGTCCTCAAGGCAGTTACGGTCGTGAGCATAACAGGTATGTAACAATAAAAACACAGTAAGTCAACAGAATACTGTAATTGAGGCACGTATAAAGTATGGTGGGGGAACAAACGGAGGGGGGCATTCTCTTTATCTGCAAAGAGCAGGTAATCTTAAATCAAGTCCCCAAATGCTGGAATCTACATCGGCAAAAAAGGGAAGTCAGGACATTTTCCACAGATCAGGAGGTGCAAACTGTATTATTTCCTCATTTCCCATCTCTTTTACAGTAACTATTTGGTTACTAAAAGCTGACACCGAACCAGGCAAAATCTCAACCTACTACACAACTCTTCATACCAAGGGCTCCTATTACCCTCTTCTCGTCACTGACACCACGTACACAAACACCACTGTTGTATCCTCTTTTCACTCTCATCATCTACTTTCACTTTCTTCTTCCAATAGCACATTACTTTCTTCTTTTAACAGTTCGCCCATTTCAAATCTCAGTACTTTGCCCTAGGAATTTCAAGTCCCATCAGTTGAGTATTTCACCCAATTGTAGCATTCTTGGTAGGCAACAAAGCACAATTTATCCGTCCTTATTCTCCGCTTTCTCTCACACAGTATCTCCCTTATTCCTAAAACGAATAACTACTTACATATGAATTCTCTCTTTCATGAAGACTTTACATAGAAATAGACTCAGAAAGAAACTCAAAGAACCTCAGTATACAGCGTGAGACAAAACGTTCCCAAGAACATAATTCTCTGTTAACATACAGAATACATCTGAGGATTTATGACCATCAGCCTTAAGCTATTGAAGCACTTTAGGTGAGAGGCAGTTGTTTTGTCCTTCATGTGGAAAACTGTGAGGACTCAATGAGCCAAAGGCATGAAAACTTTAAAGTGGTGGTGGCTTGACCTGTTCTTTAAAAGGAGCTACTTTGAACTTTCCAGAACATGAGTGTTTCTGACCGGGGCTGGGTGGGTGGAGAGGGTGCTGAGAGCCAGGGCAGCGTTCCTTTGCGGAGCCTCCACTTGAAGATGTGCTGTGTTACGAACCGTCACCCAGGCAACCTGTCACCATTCCCAGAAAACAGACTTAGGAGAACAACTCAGTGAACAAGTATTAACGGTCAATTGTTATCTCCACCTGGTTTTGCCTAAGTTAATGCCTTCAGTTTGTCCATCAGTAAAAGCACAAAGGTCCAAATAATTTCAAACACTCGCATTTGATTTACTACGATGTTATGATCTGAGAAAGAAAGTTCTTTGAATTATTTATGTTTCTTTGGACAGAATGATTCAAAACTAGGGAATCAACCCAGAAACATTTTATTTCTTTCAGATCAGAATGACTGATCCTACCAGAAACACTAATTCTTAAAAGTTATTCCAAGATTGCAATGCTTTATAGGTTGGAGGCAAATCATAGATCATAAAAAAAAAAAAAATCCAAGGTGAAGAATTTTTTTTTTTTAAAGTTTAATTAAAAAAAAAAAGCGGGCGGGGGGAGAATTCCCTGGTGGTCCAGCGGTTAGGACTCCACGCTTTCACTGCCGAGGGCGCAGGTTCAGTCCCTGAAGATCCTGCAAACCTCGCACCTTGGCCAAAAAAAAAAAAGAAAGAAAGAAAAGGGAAAAAGCATGACGGGCAGCAGTAAGTAAGGGCAAGGATACACTTACTACGAAGGGCTCTACAGAGGTGTGGGCCTTGTTCTCATGCCCTTTAGTCACCATGAAGCATGGCTGTCAATGTTCACCCCTTGGTACCTGCACACTAATATAGCAGCTACATCGACATTTGGAGATTTGTGAAGCTGGAGCTAAATGCAAATTTGGACCAATAAACACCAGAAGCCAGAATAGAAATAGGAATCAGGCTCGTCTTCCCAGAATTTCTGTTTCTTGTTGAACTACCTGTCAGAGAATGGGGCTGAAGCTTAAAGAGACTGCAAGTCAAAGGTAACTTCTACTGACCGGATGTAGAGGCATATTTTTAAAGGGATGCAGGGGAACAAATGCCTCAATTATAGTTCACTCACTGCTCTGCTGCCCAGGCCAAGGGTGCCTAAGATGTCTGTATTTTCGCTAAAGTGAGAATCGAGCTTTCTTTAAAGAACTGTCCTGGCAACAAAGCACTTTTATACATCAAAGTATTAAGTTCTCACAGGCAGTGAGCAAGTAAACTTGTTAACAGACAGAACTTGTCCTCACTCACAAATTAAAGGGTACAAATGGGTGTGTTTAATGCTTTAAAGTCATACAAAACATTTGCACGTTTATTTCTTCCTCTATTAAGTTGCCAAGAGCAATGTTCTCACAAAGGGAAAATCAGCCCCAGAGGCGGAGCAATCAGTACAATTTCTAGAGTAAGTAGTAAAAAAACAAAGAAAGAAACTTTCAATTTTCCATCAAACAAAGCAAGGAAAATTTAAACCTGTAATTTAAATTTAATCTCAACACATTAAAAAAAAATCAAAGCTTTCCCAAGCAATTTAAAGTATAAGCTAGCGTTTTAACCCAAACATTTAAAAAAAAAAAAAGAAAATTCAAGGGCACAACTGAACAGCACCAAATAACATTCCATATAGTACTCAGAATCACAAGCAGTTCTGGGCTACATGAAGTCAAAGAAGTAAAAGGACTCCAGAATTTAGAGACAGCAATTTCCTGTAACAGTCAGTGAAGTTCTGTGACTATATTGTTTCTGTATTCAGACTATAACATAAAGGCTCCACCACACACAGAGTGGAAGGCTCATGTCTGATTCTACATACATATATTTGGCTCAATTATGAGTTGGAAGTTTGACTTTTAAAACTTTTAAACAAAGGCATCATGTGACATCCAAATAAGTGTGGTGCAAAAGAGTTGTTTACACTCTGATTTGAAAGTACATAAATAGTATTAAGTCAGAGTTTCGGTGTAAGAGGCTTAAAAGTAAAACATTTGATCCATTTCATGTAAGTCCTAAAATGTAAACCATGTTAACTGTGATGTTAAATTATTTTTAAAAAACAACATTCAGTAGCTCTAACCAAGAAGCAACACGCTCAGTGGCAATCAGGTAGGACAACCCACCTCCTCACAAGCCAATTTTAAATGACTGCTACACAGCGCTCCAGTAGGCTCATCGACACCTACTTACTCCACAGCCAGCACTCCTTAGCTCCACACCCATGCCCAATGACCTCTCAGCCCCGCACCCACCCCTTGTCAAAGAGGAAAGAGCCACAAAACCTGCTTCCATCTAACCAGAAATTGACCTCTGAACAGGAAACACAGAGTCAGGTTTATCTTACAAAGCTCAAGACCAAACAGTCTGTCTTTGGGTGTGTGAACACATGTGGGCACAAGAAAACACACATACTCACATATGCTCACGTCGCCGTACCTTTAAAGTAAGATACAATGATCATTACCATGATTTTTCCTAAGTCTGAAGAAAGGGGAAGCTCATCCCTTTTTGCATGCAAGGCTGCCCCAAAGACCCACATCCTGATGACAATTCTGCCCTGTACAGGTGGCTCCCAGCTATCAGACCTGCGAGGGACAAGTTGTGGGCCTCGTTCTGAGATATTTCCCTGCCCAGGCCCATCCAATGCTCTGCGTTTTCCAGGCTCAAGGCCTGTCTGCACTGCCTAGCACAGCCCTTAATAACAAACCCTTCCTGCCGAGCAGTGCGGCCAGCACTGTGGCCACAGACGCCAGTCACGAAAATGATATTTATCTCCCTTGCGTGGTGAGGTTGGAGGATGCAGCTTACAACACGCTGAGATAGGTGGCCTGGAGCGCCAGGAATTAGTTCCTCCTCACTGTGGTCAATGACCCGGGGTGGGGTGGGGACGGCAGGGGAAGACGGCGGCGCACACATCAGGGCCCTGGGCACCACGGAGCTCCACCAGGTCGTCAGACC
The DNA here is from genome assembly GCF_025265405.1 of Mesoplodon densirostris. Taxonomy (NCBI): domain Eukaryota; kingdom Metazoa; phylum Chordata; class Mammalia; order Artiodactyla; family Ziphiidae; genus Mesoplodon; species Mesoplodon densirostris. Next base: position 32,017,446 of record NC_082680.1, on the reverse strand, counting down.
CGGGGGCTTGGCCTTATTCCTTGTCCTCCAAACACCAGGTCTTGCTTAGCGGCCCTCTTCGCATATCCCCGGCCCAGGCCCCTTCTGTGCCTGCTCCTCCCAGACCCGCACTCCCTGCCGCCCCGGGGGAGGCTCCCGGCCTCGCCCCAGAGCAAGTGCGGGGAGCCCGGCTGCATACCCGGTTCTCCAGCTCCGCGGGGAACTTGGTCTGGAACTGGCAGCGGGTGCCACTGCTGTAGTCTCGCTGAATGAAAACCTTCCCGGACACTGGCGCCTGCTGCGCCCTCATGGCGAGGACAGGACGGGCCGCGCTGCGGGTTCGGGGGACACCAACCACGGTCAGATCTCCGGCCTGGACCCAGGACTCCAGCCCGCCAGCCCCGCAAACCCACCCACCGCCAAAGCAGCCCAAGGCCTCCCCGCCCCACCCCCCTGCACCCATGCTTTCACCGCGGGCCTTCAGCTACCTCCCGGGCCAGGCCCCGCGCCCCCCAGAGCCCGGTTCGGCCCGGGAAACACGAACCCGCCTCCGCTGCCCTCCAGCGACTGTCGCACCGCCCACGCCGTCACTTACGTCCTGCCGCAAAAGGCCTCTTTCCTCGCCCCTCAACTCGGCCTCCTACCTCGAGTCTAGGACCCACCCACTCCTCCGGCCGTAAAGCGATCCTGCCGAGGCTGCGCGCTGCGGTGCGGGGACGGGCGCCGTGGGCGGGGCTAGGGCCGACTCAGTCCCCCACCTAGCCCGGAGGAGTCCATCCGGAAGGAAAAGGCCGGGCGGGGCGGCTGTAGGGCGGGGCCGGAGGGCGGGGCTGCAGGACCCGGGGGGGGCGGGGTTGCGGGGCGGGGCGACGGGGAGAACGGTGGAGACCGAGTTCATCTGAGGGTGCAAAGGGTTCGAGACTCGGGATTTCCCCGGTGTGTCATTTCCCTGGTGTGTCATTTCCTCGTTCATCATGGCGACATAGTTTCTGATCACCGATTGTAAGGGTTTATTTTCACTCTTGATTGGAAGTCTCAGTTTACACGTGGGACACCACCCAACCCTACAAAACAACTGCTCACACAGATTTACAAATGGAAAGCAGGCTTGGCGGGGGACGATCGGTTTGGCAAGGGGCGGGGGGAGGAAGAGAGGAGGGAGAAGCTGCATGGGCTTCATCGTCAAGCATCTCTCTTTCAACTTTCCTGGAGGCGTTGTCTTTCCTTCTACCCCAAAGATTTTCATCCAGCAGTCCAGCCTCCACCCATCCTGAGAGGCTTGCCAAGGGCCCTTACCCACCCCCCACCCCCACCCCCAGCTCGACGTACCTTTGCAAGGCAGCCACGGAAACCCTTTATCTGGTGTGCCTGGCTGATACAGTATTCCACCTTTGTTTGGCTTTCCCAGTTTTCAGTTACCTCCGCCCCCACCCCCAGTCAACCTCAGTCTGAAAATATTAAATGGAAAATTCCAGAGATAAAGAATTCATGTTTTAAGTTGTGTGCCTATTCTGAGTAGCGTGATAGAATGTCTTGCTTTTGGCTCCATCCCTTTGGTATCCCCAATGATCCATGTCCACTCCTGACGTCCCATCATTGACATCATCATGATCCAGGATCCCCCAAAGCAGATGCTCCTCTCTGACCTATTATTAGGTCAATAGCATCCTAACGCTGTCATTCACCTCACTTCATCTCATTGCGTAGGCGTCTTATCATCTCACCTTATCACAAGACGAAGGGTGAGTACAGTACAATAAGATTCTGAGAGAGACCACATTCACATAACTTTCATTACAATATATTGTTATAATTGTTCTATCTTGTTATTAGTTATTGTTGTTAGTCTCTTACTGAGCCTAATTTATAAACTAAATTTTATCATAGGTATGTATATGTAGGAAAAAACAGTATATATAGGTTTTGGTACTATCTTCAGGCATCAAACTAGTACTTTGGTACTAGTTTCAGGCATCCACTAGGGGTCTTGGAATGTACCCCCCGCCTTGGGTAAGGGGGACCAATGTATAACCTGTTAGCACCACTCTATGATACTGCCAACTATATATTTAAAATTTTTTTCTCTTATTGTATTTTAAAAACAGCTTTATGGGAGTATAAATAGCATACAATAAACTGAATGTATTTAAAGCAGACAAATTGGTAAGTTCTAACATGTATACAACCGTGAAACCATCACCTCAATCAAGATAGTGAACATTCATCACTTTCAAAATGTTCCTTGTGTTCCTTTGTAATCCCTCCTTCCTTTCTTCAGTCCCTTTCCCCAGGCACTGATCTGCTTTCTGTCCCTATACATTAGTTTGCATTTCCCTGAATTTTATATGAAATGAATCACACAGTATGTATTCTTCTTGTCTGGCTTCTTTCACATAGACTAATTCTTTTGAGATTCATCTGTTGTGCTGTCAAGAATTCATTTATTTTTGTTGCTGGATAGTATTCCATTGTAGGGACACCCCACAGTTTGTTTATTCATTCATCTGTTGATAGACATCAGAGTTGCTTGCAATTTTTGGCTATTACAAGTAAAGCTGCTATTGCACATTCATCTGCAAGTCTTTGTATAGATATATGTTTTCCTTTCTCTTGGGTAAATACCTAGGAGTAGAATGTCTGGATCATAGGATAAGTATATGTTTAACTTTTTAGGAAGCTGCCAAACTGTTTTCCAAAGTGGTTGTACCATTTTACGTTCCCACCAGCAGCAAATGAGTGTTCCAGTTGCTCCACATCTTTGCCAATAGTTGTATTATGGTGTCCCCTTGTGGTTATAACTTTAGTTTTTCTTATGATTCTGAACATCTTTTCATGTATTTATTTGCCATCCATATATCTTCTTTGATGAAGTATCTGTTCAAATCTTTTGCCATTTTTTATTTGTGGTTATTTTCCTATTTTGAGTTTTGAGAGTTATTTGTATATTCTAGAGCAAAGTCCTATATCAGACATATGGTTTGCAATCATTTTTCCCTATTCTGTGGCTTGTCTTTTTAGTCTCTTAACACATTCCTGGGTTTGGGGGGATTAGGATGTGGACATCTTGAGGAAGGCATTATTCTGCCTACCACAGGTATGAAGTTCATTTTTCCCCTCCATACGATTATCCAATTGTTCTAGCACCATTTGTTGGAAAGACTCTCCTTTCTCCACCGCATTGCCTTTGTACCTGCGTTGAAAATCAGTTTGTGTGTTTGTGTGTGTGTGTGTTACTGGATTTTCCGTTCTGTTCCATCGTCTAATCGTGTTTTGCATTAAATGTCTACTAGTGTTTGTCTATGAAATTGATGCTTCCTCACTGCCTCAGTAAGATCTCTTGGGAGTTGTTTTCCTACACACTTAATATTTGCAGTTGGGAACACCCTGAAACAGGTAAAACAGTTTCCACCCTCAAACTGTCAGTTTAGTGGAGTAAACAAAGAAAACAGTTTTCATACAATGTGTACAAGGTTAATATTTTTGGAAATATTTCTCAATGTACTTACCCTAGGGAAAGTACAACCCAACTCTTGATGCTTGGGAAGAGGGACCTGGTTGAAAGAGGGATTAAGGGACAATAAGTCATAGTAAATGTCCTTGCCTACCCCCCTTCACACAGTCATATGTCTGTATTCTTTCGGGAGGAAACTGCTGGTGGTGGGTGGGGGAAGGAGGACTAAGGGAGAAGTCCAGGATGCCAGGACATCTTGCTCTCTGCTTCTCAAGGCTTAGAACAGAAAGTCCCTCTTGCAGCATGGAACCGGCAACCAGAGGAGCCCAGGTGCCACACAGATGGTGGGGCGGATGAGAGACGGACAAGACCGGTGGGCCAGAGTTGGTGCTCCAAATCTCCTCTTTTGGGTCTGTGCCTGTGACTGCGGGAACCAGAAAACCCTCTGTGGAAATGCCCAGAGATCCGGGGACACGGAAGGAGTCTGGGGTGGGGATGAGGAGGCTGCAGAATGCAAGGGCCTTCGGCTGGGCATGCAGTCTTCTACGTTGCTGCCAGCGTGATGCTCAAAAGAATCATGTGTGGCCTACTACACCTCAGTGAAGAACAGCACAAGATGCCCAGAGATTAAGCAGGGCAAGCTAGACTCGGGAGGACGCCAGAACAAGAACCCACTCTCCTTCGCACACATCAGAGTGCTAGGCAAGCTCCTCTACAGCTTGGATTTCCTCCAGGAGAAGGAGGGACTCAGAGCTGACTGCACTTAAAACCTAACCCAGGTTAAAAAAAAATACTCGGAAGCGAAGTTTTTTTGAATAGACATCTTTAAGTGCCCCCCCCCCCGCTAAAGGAGCAATAAAGAGAATAAAGAGAAAATAAAGTTATATTTCTTTAGCTCAACGATCACAGCCTCTAAATTTCACCTCTCGCAGCCAGCACCTGGAAAGTTCTCCCCAAAGATGTGAAATCTGATCGTCCATATGAATAGGAAGGAGTTAAATGGGAGAGGTGGGCTCTCTCCTGCACTTGAGTTTGTTTTGGTACCAGTGATTAGGGTTGAGCTTCTACCTAATTACATTTGTTCCTTGGTATCCGTGGGGGATTGGTCCTGGGACCCTCATGGATACCAAAATCTGTGGATGCTCAAGCCCCTTATATAAAATGGTGCAGCACGGTTGGCCCTCCGTGTCCACGGGTACCGCAGGTTTGTTGAATCCGAGGATACAGAGAGCCCACTCTACTGAGGGAGATAAAAGTGTGACTATGGAATTGCTTTTCTCCCAGCGAGACTCGTTAAGGATCAGAGATATACTTTTAACCTTAGTGGCTCCCAAGCTGTTTTTCTGCCTCGATACACCAGATGGACGACAATTGCATTGATGAAACACTTACATAGACGTGCCTAGATCAAGGATTATGGTCCAGAGAAAACATTTCCATTTGCATCAGTCTTCATTCTCCTCCTCCTTCCCCTACTTTTCCTCCTCTTCTTCTCCTCCTCCTTTTTTTTTTTTTTCTTTTCGGTACGCGGGCCTCTCACTGTTGGGGCCCCTCCCGTTGCGGAGCACAGGCTCCGGACGCGCAGGCTCAGCGGCCATGGCCGCTCCGCGGCATGTGGGATCTTCCCGGACCGGGCACGAACCCGTGTCCCCTGCATCGGCAGGCGGACTCTCAACCACTGCGCTACCAGGGAAGCCCTCTCCTCCTCCTCCTCCTTTTTTCCCTCCCTCTCTTCCTCCTTCTTCGGTAGTTTTACTGTTCTTGGTAATGAGTGGTTTAGAAAGATCCCACCCTAGTCTGTGCATTCAGCATATTTTGGAATTCTGTACTGTTAATACATATTCAGTTTTAGTTATCAAAGAAACCATCAGCATGGCATGGAAATGCTCTTGAAAAATTATCTAGGGTCTTCCCTGGCGGTCCAGTGATTAGGTCTAGGAGCTTTCACTGCCATGGGCCCGGGATCCATCCCTGGTCTGGGAACTAAGATCCCGCAAGCTGTGTGGTGCCGCCAGTAAAGAAAGAATGAAAGAAAAGAAAAAATTTATCTAAACGATGCCCTTGCCTTGTAGCACAAACCCCAGTGGTAGATTTCTAAGGACTCTCGGAAGTATTTCACAAACTTTCACATAGTCACCTTTTAACATCGAATCCTGCTGATTCAGGCTGGCTTTCTGTGCCTTCTCAACAGCCATATGCAAGGACTTGCATGCTGTGCCCTCCGAGGTACGCCCGGAGCCACGTGTGGGGCTTGAGTCGGTGAGGTGTGTGGAGCCCTGGGCGTGCCCATGGCCAGTTGGGGAAACCCACAGTAGCTCATAAACAGGCTTCCTGGTGGGGTCTGCACCCTTTTAATGCCCTCTGAGGGCCCTGGCTGCCCCCATCCTCCCATCGTGTGGCACAGGTCAGTCTTCTGTTTGGGGTTCCTTCCACACAGCTGGGGAAGCCAGGTGCTTACGCGGTTTCACTTTTTCCTGTGCGAGAAATCACAGGCCAAGAAGGTTTCTCTTGGCACTTTTCTGAGCCACCTTGGGGGAGGGTGACGTGGATGAAGGAAGATGTTCTCCTGTCCTTTTCAATACATCCAATATTGGATGTTTTCACTCCAGCAGTGTGCTGGAACTTCTCTGCTGAACTCCTGGACTTCCCCCAAACCCTCTTGTCTATGGGAAATTGTCAAAACTGGTGTTCTTCATAGGAAAGACATCTGGTAGAAAACTCTTATTCCTCTATTTTTCTGACATCACTTCTTTCCCATAGGTATTTTAGAGCGACTCAAAATTCGCCTATGAAGCCATTTAAGACCCAGCTGTGGTTATTGCCTGGGCCCTGTAGTCTTTAAACTTAAAATGTTACAGTAGGTCTGTGCACTTCTTGAGAGCTGGGCTCTAGTTAGATGAGTGTCTGCAGCACCATCCTCCTGGGCAACCATAGCACATGCCTGGAGCCACCCAAATGCTTCTATAACACTGAAGGCTTGGCAATACGTCAAATGAGAAGCAATCGCTTTTTTGTTTGTTTGTTTGTTTTTGGCAGCGCTGCGAGGCTTGCGGGATCTTAGTTCCCTGACCAGGGATCGAACCCTGGCCCCCCGACAGTGAAAGCTTGGAGTCCTAACCACCGGACCGCCAGGGAATTCCTGCCAAGCAATCGTGTTCTGATGGAATGTGCCCTCTGGTCAGAAAAATGGAGCTGTGGAGGGAAGAAGGATTTATTAGAGTCTCCTTTCTAGTCTAAGATCGTCTCCAGCTGGAAATTGCTGTGTCATCTCTGGAACCGCAGTACCTCTTATACTCCACAGTATCTTGCAGTCACCATCTCATGTCCTAGCTGTCACTGCCTGTGCCCTTGGTTGCTAGTCCTGGTGCAGGACTGGACAATTGCAGCCTCCACTTTAAGGTTTCAGCCAGCCTCACTCACCAGACCTTTTGGACACCTATGCCATATTGGGTACTGCGTCAAGCCTTGGGGTAAAGTTATGGATAAGACACACTCTGGAGCTGCTTGCAGCCTAGCAGTGGGCACCAGAAACAAATTTCTTTTAAAGTATGGGATAAGCAATACAATAACAGAGAAATGCTCCTACCCTACCAAGAGCTTCCCTTCCTATTTTTTTTTTTTTTTTGCGGTACGCGGGCGTCTCACTGCTGTGGCCTCTCCCGTTGCGGAGCACAGGCTCCGGACGCGCAGGCTCAGCGGCCATGGCTCACGGGCCCAGCCGCTCCGCGGCATGTGGGATCCTCCCGGACCGGGGCACGAACCCGCATCCCCTGCATCAGCAGGCGGACTCTCAACCACTGCGCCACCAGGGAAGCCCTTCCCTTCCTATTAATCCCCCTGAGCTCTTCTGAATGCCATGTGTGCTACGTAATCATGTACTCACTTTCATGACCCCTTGGGATTACAGATCTTCCTCAATTTATGATGGGGTTACATCCTGATAAACCCAACGTAAGTTGAAAATATTTTAAGTTGAAAATGCCCTTAGTACAGTTAACATCAAATATAGCTTAGCCTAGCCTATCTTACATGTGCTCAGAACATGTACATTAGCCGACAGTTGGGAAAAATCATCTAATACATTAGCCTACAGTTGGGAAAAATCATGTAACACAAAGTCTATTTGATAATAAAGTGTGGAATATCTCATATAATTTATTGAATACTCTTCTGAAAGTGAAAAACAGAATGGTTGTCTGGGTGCAGAATCATTATAAGGGTATCGGTTTTTTACCCTCATGATCGCATGGCTGACTGGGAGCTGTGGCTGCCCTGCCCAGCGTCACAAGAGAGTATTGGACCACATATTGCTATCTTGGGAAAAGATCAAAATTCAAAATCCTAAGTACATTTCTAAGGATGGATGAACACGTAGAGCTTTGGCACCATCATAAAGTCAAAAAATCGTAAATCGAATTATTGTTAAGTCAGGGACTGTCTATGTCTGTACTTTCTCTTAAAATATATACATTTCTCAAGTGTAGGGATTGACACTTTTATAGAAATAACACAGAATCTAGAATTCTAGAGTGAGAAATGTTATATGTTACCTGCCCACCTCCCACTCTGCAGAAATTCCTTTCTACATTCTTCCTTGAACACTAATTTTAGAGGTTGGTAGACTATCACTTTAGCATCTGGATCCATTTTCTTTGTTAGACAGGTAACCTTTTACTGGCTGGAAATCTGCCTCCCTGTAACTTCTATAATGCTGTCTTAGAATGGATCTCCACAAAGTCTGTACATGCTGAGAATAGTAGGTGAAGCTGGTGCTTGACTACCTATGTGGACAGATTAGGGAGATTGTAACCCTTGCCCTATCAGCATCAGGGCACCACCCATCTCTCTCTGCTGGCCTTGAGAACCTTCTTTTTTTGAAGGATTATTGGAGTTCTTGGCATTTCCCGTCAAACCAAGTTAGAAGGGATTCAAGAAAGACTGTTCTGGGAGTTTCCAGTATGTCTCCCAGAGTCTGAAGAACTCTTGCCTGAAATGTTTAGAGGCTGGAGGCTGTGCCTGTAGCTGCTTCCATCCAGGGATGTAGCGAAGAGGCTGCCTGGGAAGGGAGCTGCACCTCCTCTGATGGTGCAGCGAAGGTGCATGTTTTCCAGGGATCAGATGATCATGCAGAAGGCAGCCGGTCTGGGTCTTCTCAGAAGGGCTCCCAGGAACTTCTGGAGAGGCAAAGAGATCCCAACAGATGGGTAAGTGGCTGGGGGAAAGCTGTAGGCTGCTTTTGGGAGGAGAGGCATTGCCTCAGTCAGGGGAACACAGCCTGACTCTGGAGGAATCCCCAAGCGCTTACAAAAGGAACATACTTTTCCTTCTGCCCACAAGAGGGTGAAACCATCAAATTACCACCATACCTCCCTCTTTGCCCTTTTCCCCTAATCTCCCCTCCCCTTTAGGATTTGACCCTAAAGGCATCAATCGAGGTGGCTGACAGTCTGGGGAAGGAGGTAGAGATAGGAAGAGAGACTGAGTCAACCAACCCTCCTTCCCCAAACCTCCCCTCTATTGGCCTCCAAGCTGGGAGAGGAGGGAAGCCTCAAGTTTAAATGAGTTTGGAGTGTTGATGTTACACTAGAGGGATATTTTACTTACTGAAATGAAATTGTCCAACTGATTCAAAGGGCCCAGAAAAGCTATGGGATCTGCTGGGGATTTCATCCAAGGATGGGAAAGAGCTAGTTCAGGGAGCAGACTGGGAGATGCAGTGGGGGAGAGAATAAAAGTATCCCTGCTAGCACCCAATAAAACTGTTACCCTTCCAACCACCGAGCTCCATCTTCTCTCTAAAGTATCACAGGGTCAGTCTACTTCCTTTCCAACATTTTGACAAACCTTCAGGTATTTTAAGAGCTCATGGACACGTGCCACTCCCCACCCCAGTCACATTAAATATCCTTACTTTCTCAGGTAATAGGAGTTTTGTTTGACATTGTTATACTCTAGTTTATCAACATCCCTCTAAATATACCATGTGCACCAGCGCTATTGCTTCCTGGGGCCTGGACACCAGACGCTCACTAATGCCGGGCATCACATGGTTGATTCTTACTCAGTTTCATTTCTGTAAAACCCCTCTTAATTTTTCACATGAGCTGCTTTTCTTTTTTTTTTCTTTTTTCTTTTTTTTTTGCTGTACGCGGGCCTCTCACTGTTGTGACCACTCCCATTGCGGAGCACAGGCTCCGGACGCGCAGGCTCAGCGGCCATGGCCCACAGGCCCAGCCGCTCCGCGGCATGTGGGATCCTCCCAGACCGGGGCACGAACCCGCGTCCCCTGCATCCCCTGCATCAGCAGGACTCCCAACCACTGCGCCACCAGGGAAGCCCGGGGCGTGGTATAAATTTTACATCTCACCTTGACTTGGCCAAGGGCTGCCCAGATAGCTGGGTGTGTCTGTGACGGTGTTTGCAGAAGAGACTAGCATTTGAACTGGTGGACAGAGCACAGAAGGTGGCCCTCCTCAGTGAGGGTGGGCGTCACCCAATCCACCAAGGGCCTGAATGGAACAAAAAGGTGGAGGAAGGTTGAATTTGCTCTCCACCTGACTGACTGAGCTGGGACGTTGATCTTGTCCTGCTCTCAGCACTGGTTGTTCTCAGGACCTCAGACCCAGACTGGAATCTACAACATCAGCTTCCCAGCTCTTGGGTCTTCAAACTGCATCAGCAATTTTCCTGGGTCTCCAGTGTGCAGAGGGCAGATTGTGGAACTTCTCAGCCTCCATAATTGCATGAATCTCTTTATACATAAACCGGTCATTCTGGCTGTCTTTCTGTCTCTCTCCTTCTCTCTCTGTCTCTCTCTGTGTGTCTGTCTCTGTCTATATATATGTATGCATGCTTCGCTTCTCTGGAGAACCCTGGCTAATACACCTGGAGTGATAGACTTTGATGTCTGCCTGGGTGAGGGCAAGGTGGGAGTCGGGGTAAAAGACCTTCAACAGAGAAGAGAGATAGGGGTAAAAACCTTACATCATTTTACATACCCCTCTATTGTCTATTCTTCTTCAAGATAAATGAACCAGTTCCCTTTGTCTTGTAAGGTAGGATCTCTTTTCCAAAGCTTCAGTCTTTTTGTATGACTCTTGGACCCTTTTGGTGTTTAGAACTAGAGGCAGGACTCCAGTAAGAGCATTCATCTGTGCTGAAGATGATCAGAGAATGGCCTTTAGACCTTTCATTGTAAACTCTATTTTTTTCTGATCAGAACAAAGCAAGCTTTTCAATATGGTACCCTATTCTGTATCACTGACTCATGTTCAACTTTTGACCCAGAGATCATTTTCAGCCCTGCTTACAAACAGCTTTCTGTGCTGCAGTTTATTTCCCTCTTCAGCTACCATCCCTCCCGGGTTTTGTTCTGTTTGTGCCTGACCACTTTCTCTGAGGTCCTTCACCAAGATTTGAACTGAAAGATGTACTTATACTAAAGAAATCTGAGACTGTGCTCCCTGGCCATGCTCGTGTTGCTAACCAAGCCCGCCATTTCATCCAGCATTGTTTTTTGGTTGTTTCCTTCTAAAGCGTCGAGGCAGAACTAGACGGGAAGATCACACCTGTTTTTAAAAATTAATTAATTAATTTATTTTTGGCTGCATTGGGTCTTTGTTGCTGCGCACGGGCTTTCTTTAGTTGCAGCAAACGGGGGCTACTCTTCGTTGCGGTGCATGGCCTTTTCATTTGGTGGCTTCTCTCGTTGTGGAGCCTGGGCTCTAGGTGCACGGGCTTCAGTAGTTGTGGCGCACAGGCTCAATAGTTGTGGCTCATGGGCTCTAGAGCGCAGGCTAAGTAGTTGTGGTGCACGGGCTTATTTGCTCCACGCCATGTGGGATCTTCCTGGACCAGGGCTCGAACCCGTGTCCCCTTCATTGGCAGGCGGATTCTTAACCACTGTCCCACCAGGGAAGTTCCCAGACCCATTTTCTGAGTTTTCACTTCTTGTTTCCAGAGTGCACTCATATGATGGACGGAACTGCAAGATCATTGTCTCTTTGTGTTCATGCATTTGCAGACAACTTAGCTCCTGTTTCGGAAGCTTGCCTGTCTTTATTGCATTTTCAAGTTAGCTTCTGTTTCAGAGGCTGGCATGTCTTTATTGCATTTTGAGATTGCATTATTAGCATATCTGAGTTGACGGCATCTGTTCCTTCCCAATTAAATCCCATCCAAAGCCACACATTCCCCAGTTTCAGAAAGCAGGCTGAACAGATGCCTAACAGTCGTCCTGAACACTTTCCCCACGAAAGAGCTGTTCTCGCCTGTACTTTTGTTTCTTTCATTGTGAAGGAGAAGAGTGGATTCAACTATGTCATTAACAGGGGTCCTCTGCCTTTATTGTTTGGGCTAATCACACAGACCTCCCATCTCTGAAGTGTGTGGTGGGCGCAGGTTTGGAGATTTCAGACTCTCTTCACCAGCACAGCGCAGATTCATAGAGCTGGATGCAATGCGGCTTCATGGACGTGCAGCCTGTGTGGTTGCACCTGGCTCAGCGCTTGCATGGACCCCAGGATGCTGTTGCATCTTGACATTCTTCATTTTTGCACATGGTGGGGGGGGTCCAAATTTTCATCTAGTCATGGCTGGGAAGAATAAGAGAGCATCACACCATCACTGTCTTGGGTAGATGTGTCGACTGAAGAAAAACGTATAACCTACAAGTTGCAAGTTATGTTTTATTCGAGGACCTTACTGAGGACTATAGCCCAGGAGACAGCCTCTCAGATAGCGCTGAGCAATTGTTCTGAAGAAGAAAGGGAGGAGCCAGGATATATAGGAGTTTTGCGGTACACGGGCCTCTCACTGCTGTGGCCTCTCCCGTTGCGGAGCACAGGCTCCGGACGCGCAGGCTCAGGGGCCATGGCTCACGGGCCCAGCCGCTCCGCGGCATGTGGGATCTTCCCGGATCGGGGCACGAACTTGTGTCCCCTGCATCGGCAGGCGGACTCTCAACCACTGCGCCACCAGGGAAACCCCTACATAGGAGTTTTTGTTCAAAAAACCCATGTAGTAGAACATCAAAACATTATCGCTAATCACAAAAACAGACACTGCAAGTTAATGATTTTAGTGCTTTTATATATATGGGAAGATGCAAGAGCCTGGACCTATTGAAACTATTCCTTAACTATCTAGGGCCAGTATCCTGCTTTTCTCCACCTGAATTCCCCTCAGGGCGCAACGTCAAGGGTGGCTACCGTGGCTGGTGGCTTGATGGCGTTGTTTATCAGAATGGCTGGTGATTTTTTTTTGTCCACAGATGATTAACCTGCCGTCTCTCCATGGAACCTGATTCAATGTGAATTTTGACAAAACTGGAAAAGAAAAAAAATCTCTCTTAGAATTGAATCTTCCTAGAGTTAGAAGGGCCTGGTAAGTTCTGCTCCAGGTATCCTTCTTAGAGTGGAGCACTGTTAAACCACCTTTGTGACTTGTAGGGATGAAGACTTCACATCTCCCCAAGAGGTCCTTTCAAGTCCACTGCAGGCTATACCTAATTTTCTCATAAAGGACAGATACCCGTCAGACATGAAGAATTAATGCCTATAGTATCTTCACAGTAATATGCATTCCAGGGCATTGGAAAAATGAGAATTGAGGTTGTCAGTAAATTTAAGAATTTTTTCCCCCTGAGAACTAGCATTGTTGAAGAAGGATGCATACTTAGATCTTTGCTTTGGAAGGGGGGGCTAGTAAAATTACTCCCCTCTTGACATTTGGCCATGGAGACTCCTTTACAAAGGGGAGGAGTTGGAGCACTCAGGGCTAGAAGATAATCGAGAGGAATGAATGAATGAAGGACCCCCCCGCTGCCGGCAAAAGGAAGAGAAGATGGAGGCCTTGAGGAGAATGTTGTTTGGGATGGCTACATTACTGGCCATGAATTCAGTATGTTCTAGAATCCTCTCCACTTTCTAAACCATGCGTCCATAGATGTTATTAAACCCTGCCCTGTATAAAGCATGGCACACTCTGTGCATGCTGAACCACGTGGTAATGCTGAACCACGTGGTCTCCATATTGTTTGGGTATGTTTTTAGTTCTTTCATGTAAGACTTGTATAATGTCCCTAGTAAACTCCATCTTGCCCTTGAAAATCAGTCTTATTCATGCCTTTCCTGGTTTAGTGAATCTCCTGCATTTAACCAGCTCCGTTTTTCTTTCTCAAGATTGTTTTGGCTATTCAGGGTCTTTTGTGTTTCCATACAAATTGTAAAAATTTTTGTTCTAATTCTGTGAAAAATGCCATTGGTAATTTGATAGGGAATTGCACTGAATCTGTAGATTGCTTTGGGTAGTAGAGTCATTTTCACAATATTGATTCTTTCAATCCAAGAACATGGTATATCTCTCTATCCGTTTGTGTCATCTTTGATTTCTTTCATCAGTGTTTTATAGTTTTCTGAGTATAGATCTTTTGTCTTCTTAGGAAGGTTTATTCCTAGGTATTTTCTTCTTTTTGTTGCGATGGTAAATGGGATTGTTTCCTTAATTTCTCTTTCTTATTTTTCATTGTTAGTATATAGAAATACAAGAGATTTCTGTGTATTAATTTTGTATCCTGCAACTTTACCAAATTCATTGATTAGCTCTAGTAATTTCTTGGTGGCTTCTTTAGGATTTTCTATGTATAGTATCATGTCATCTGCAAAGAGTGACAGTTTTACTTCTTCTTTTCCAGTTTGGATTCCTTTTATTTCTTTTTCTTCTCTGATTGCCAAAACTATGTTGAATAATAGTGGCAAGAGTGGACATCCTTTTCTTGTTCCTGATCTTAGAGGAAATGTTTTCAGTCTTTCACCATTGGGAGTGATGTTTGCTATGGATTTGTCATATATGGCCTGTAGTATGTTGAGGTAGGTTCCCTTTATGCCCACTTTTGAGAGAGTTTTTGTTGTAAATCGGTGTTGAATTTAGTCAGAAATCTTTTCTGCATCTATTGAGATGATCATATGGTTTTTTTCTTCAGTTTGTTATATGGTGTATCACATTGATTGATTTGTGTATATTGAAGAATCCTTGCATCCCTGGGATAAACCCCACTTAATCATGATGCATGACCCTTTTAATGTGTTGTTGGATTCTATTTGCTAGTATTTTGTTGAGGATTTTTGCATCTATGTACATCAGTGATATTGGCCTGTAATTTTCTTTTTTGTGATATCCTTGTCTGGTTTTGGTATCAGGGTGATGGTGGCCTTGTAGAACGAGTTTGGGAGTGTTCCTCCCTCTGCAATTTTTTGGAAGAGTTTGAGAAGGATAGGTGTTAGCTCTTCTCTAAATGTTTGATAGAATTCACCTGTGAAGCCATCTGGTCCTGGGCTTTTGTTTGTTGGAAGATTTTTTTTTTTTTTTTTTTTTCTTTTTGCGGTATGTGGGCCTCTCACTGTTGTGGCCTCTCCCGTTGCGGAGCACAGGCTCCGGATGCGCAGGCCCAGCGGCCATGGCTCACGGGCCCAGCCGCTCCGCGGCATATGGGATCCTCCCAGACCAGGGCATGAACCCATATCCCCTGCATCAGCAGGCGGACTCTTAACCACTGCACCACCAGGGAGGCCCTGTTGGAAGATTTTTAATCACAGTTTCAATTTCATTACTTGTGATTGGTCTTTCATATTTTCTATTTCTTCGTGGTTCAGTCTTGGAAGGTTGTACCTTTCTAAGAATTTGTCCATTTCTTTCAGGTTGTCCATTTTATTGGCATATACTTGCTTGTAGTAGTCTCTTATGATCCTTTGTATTTCTGAGGTGTCAGTTGTAACTTCTCCTTTTTCATTTCTAATTTTATTAATTTGAGTCCTCCACCTTTTTTCTTGATGAGTCTGGCTAGTGGTTTATCAATTTTGTTTATCTGCTCCAAGAACCAGCCTTTAGTTTCATTGATCTCTGCTATTGTTTTCTTCATTTCTATTTCATTTATTTCTGCTCTGATCTTTATGATTTCTTCTCTTCCACTAACTGTGGGTTTTGTTTGTTCTCCTTTCTCTAGTTGCTTTCAGTGTAAGGTTAGGTTGTTTTTTTGAGATTTTTCTTGTTTCTTGAGGTGATATTGTATTGCTATAAATTTCCCTCTTAGAACTGCTTTTGCTACATCCATAGGTTTTGGGTCATTGTGTTTTTGTTGTCATCTGTTTCTAGGTAGTTTTTTATTTTCTCTTTGGTTTCTTCAGTGATCCATTGGTTATTTAGTAGCATATTGTTTAGCCTTCATGTGTTTGTGTTTTTTACAGTTTTTTTTCCCTGTAATTGATTTCTAATCTCATAACCTTGTGGCTGGAAAAGATGCTTGATATGATTTCAATTTTCTTAAATTTACTGAGGCTTGATTGGTGGCTCAAAATGTGATCTATCCTGGAGAATGTTCCGTGTGCCCTTGAGAAAAAAATGTATTCTGCTGTCTAATGTGTCACTTAAGGCTTGTATTTACATATTAATTTTCTTTCTGGAAGATCTGTCCATTGGTGTAAGTGGGGTGTTAAAGTCCCTCACTATTATTGTGTTACTGTCAATCTCCCCTTTTATAGCTGTTAACATTTGCCTTATATATTGAGGCCCTCCTATGTTGGTGCCTAAATATTTACTATTGTTATATCTTCTTGGATTGGTCCCTTAATCATTATGTAGTGTCCTTCTTTGTCTCTTATAACAATCTTTATTTTAAAGTCTATTTTGTCTGATATGAGAATTGCTACTCCAGCTTTCTTTTGATTTCCATTTGCATGGAATACCTGTTTCCATCCCCTCATTTTCAGTCTGTATGTGTCCCTAGGTCTGAAGTAGGTCTCTTGTAGACAGCATATATATGGGTCTTGTTTTTGTATCCATTCAGCCAGTCTGTGTCTTTTGTTTGGAGCCTTTAGTACATTTACATTTTAAGGTAATTATTGATATATATGTTCCTATTGCCATTTTCTTAATTGTTTTGGGTTTATTTTTTTTTCTTCCCTTCCTCTTTTGTTCTCTTCTCTTGTGTCTTTTGCCTAGAGAAGTTCCTTTAGCAATTGTTGTAAGCTGGTTTGTTGGTGCTGAATTCTCTTAGCTTTTGCTTGACTGTAAAGCTTTTGATTTCTCCATCGAATTTGAATGAGATCCTTGCTGGGTAGAGTAATCTTGATTGTAGGTTTTTCCCTTTCATCACTTTAAATATATCATGCCACTCCCTTCTGGCCTGCAGAGTTTCTGCTGAAAAAAAACAGCTGATAACCTTATGGGGTTTCCCCTGTATGTTATTTGTTGCTTTTCCCTTGTTGCTTTTAATATTTTTTTCTTTGTATTTAATTTTCATTAGTTTGATGAATATGTGTCTCCGCCTGTTCCTCCTTAGGTTTATCTGGTATGGAACTCTCTGTTCTTCCTGGATTTGGGTGACTATTTCCCTTTCAATGTTAGGGAAGTTTTTGACTATGCTTTCTTCAACTATTTTCTCAGGCCCTTTCCCTTGTTCTTCCTCTTCTGGGAGCCTTATAATTTAAATGTTTGTGCATTTAATATTGTCCCAGAGGTCTCTGAGACTGTCCTCATTCTTTTTCATTCTTTTTTCTTTATTCCGTTCTGCAGCAGATATTTCCACCATTTTGTCTTCCGGGTCACTTATCTGTCCATCTGCCTCAGTTATTCTCCTATTGATTCCTTCTAGTGTATTGTTCATTTCAGTTATTGTCCTGTTCATCTCTGTTTGTTTGTTCTTTCGTTCTTCTAGGTCTTTGTTAAACTTTTCTTTTATCTTCTCAATCCGTGCCTCCATTTTTTTCCGAGATCTTGGATCATCTTTACTATTATTACTCTGAATTCTTCTTCAGATACATTGCTTATCTCCTCTTCATTTAGTTGTTCCTCTAGGTTTTTACATTGCTCCTTTGTCGGCAACATATTTCTTTGTCATCTCATCTTGTCAGACTTGCTGTGTTTGTGGTCTCCTTTGCACAGGCTGCAGGATCATAGTTCCTCTTGCTTCTGCCCCCTGGTGGGGGAAGTTGGTCCAGAGGCTTGTGCTGTTCTCCCCCTGATAGGGGGTTTGACTGGTGTTATGTGGATCAGAGCCTGCCCTAGACATTGAGCGGGACCTCCCCTTTGCTCTGTGGTTGTCACTGCCCTGTCAGGGTTGGGCTTTGCTCCCTGTGTGTTGGGGTAGAGGTCCTCAGATCTGTTCCTTAGCTGTGATTCTGATCTGCAGTGTGAGGTAGGTGGGATTAGAGTGCCCCCAGTCAGAGAGCAGCCACTGAGTTTTCCTCCTCTGGAGTTGTTCACCTGTAATTGTGCTCCATTGTGTCCCCTTTCTCCTATTGTGTGGGCTCACAAAGTATACTGTTGTTGGAACTGCTCTCGGTCCCACCTTAACTGTGAGTATGCTGGCAACTGGCCCTGGTGACTCTCAGGCGTTTTTTTTCACCTGGCCACGTGCACAGGTCCACTGAGGTTAGGTGCCAGTACTGCAGTAGTCATGCACCTGGACCCACCACGGGAGCTATGTAGGCAGCTTGAACTCTGGTCTGGCCCTACCCCAACGTGTACGTGCCCACAGAGCCCCAGCTACTAAAGCCAGACCCGTGATAGGAGGTGTGACTGGCGTTGTGGTGACCAGAACTTGCCATGGATATTGAGCAGGGCCTCCCCTTTGCTCTGTGGTTGTCACTGCCCTGTCAGGGGCAGGGTCTGATCCCTAGCTGTTGGAGTAGAGACCCCCAGATCTGCTTCTTAGCTGTGTTTCTGATCCGTGATGTGAGGTAGGCAGGTTTGGATCACTCCCGCTGGGAGGTCAGCCACTGAGTATTCCTCCTCTGGAGCTGTTCACCTGTGATCTGTTGTGTCGCCTTTCACCCATTGTGTGAGCTCACAAGTTACACTGTTGTTGGCACTGCTCTTGGCCACACCTTAACTGTGGGTGTGCCGGCAGTTGGCCCTGGTGTCTCTTAGACGTTGTTTTCACCAGGCCACCAGAGTAGATCCACTGAAGTCAGGCCCCAGGACTGCAGTAATCATGGATCTGGAGCTGTTGTGGGTGTTATGAGGTCCCCTCAGACTCTAGCCTGGCCCAACCCCCATGTGTATGTGTCCACAAAGCCTACAGCTGCTAAAGCTAGACCCGTCTTGGCTGTGGGGGCACTTGTCTGTTCAGATGTTCTGTAGGCGCTGAGTTTTTACCAAGCCACTTGTGGAGGTGTCAATTCGCAGTTTGCTCAGCTGCAAGGAGAGATTTCCACTTTTCTTCCTTAGTTGCACAGCCCCTGGGGCTCAGCTGAGGTTTCAGCCCCACCTCTGTGTGTGGGCCACTCACAGGGGTCTGCTCCCAAGGCTTCCCTGGAGCACTGGGTCTGCCCCAGTGAGGACAGGGCGTGGAGGTGGCACAGCTTCCGGGGTCTCGGGAGCCCTGGCGATGACAGATGCACTGGGCATTTGGCGGCAGCTAGAGATCTGGCCCTGTCAGTGACGAGACATGCAGGAAGGCTGGTGGCCTCATGCGCGAGAGATCTGGCCATGGTGGGAACCTTTCCTAGCTCCTGGCTACAGGCACCGAAGTGGCACTTTCTTACTGGAGGCATGTTGATATTCACGAATGTGTTAGCCTAGACCGATTTCTCTTTTTCCTAGAAGCCTGGAGGGCCTTGGAGGATGTAAAGGAGTTTTATTTCCATGGAGAAGTGTGGAAAGAAGTAGTTGGGGCACAGGGAACAGCCCAAGTGAGCCAGCCCCCAGAGGGTTCCCCGAGAGTTTGGGGGCTGCCCAAAGGCATAGGGTGCCTGGGAAAGGGCATAGCTAGATGGTAACAGGTGATTACCTCGGATGTCATCGACATTTACAATTTTGCTAAGAGCTGGTCCAGGACAAGACGTTAGCCCTCTATTATGTCCAATCTGCAGAGAAGTTTCCTTTCTCCACTGCCCCTTAGTAGCTGTCAGATTAGTCAGTCACCAGACAGGGCCACAGAGAACAGGACAAAGGCCGGGTGAGCCTGGACCAAGCAGAGGAAGAAACACAAGGTCTGGAGCAGGGCAGGCTCCAGTGTGATGGTCTCTAATGGGCAGGTGAGGGAAGGACTGGGAGGGGAAAATAGGGGAAGACGAGCTTCTCCTACTTAGCAGTTGTACTGGCCTGGTCCTGCTTCGACCGATAAGACCATTTCAAAAATGAGCTAACCTTTAGAACCGGCTGCTTCAGGATTTAGTGCCATTGAGGAGGGGTGACCAGGTTTGCAGGTGTTATAAACAGGTGTCCAAACCAGGTGTCCTCTGGTAAGTTGTATATCCTGCCAGGTGAGGTGTGTCCCTGTGGAAAACGTGCCCTTGATCTCATGCTTCTGAGGATGGGGAGGGTCCTTCCTGTGGTCTGTCTCCGGGCCATACTTATTCCTTGACATTGTCTTTCTTTTATTTTTCAATCCATTCAGTGTATTTTAATGGGCAAAAACTCTATACCCGGGCTTCCCTGGTGGCGCAGTGGTTGAGAGTCCGCCTGCCGATGCAGGGGACACGGGTTCGTGCCCCGGTCCAGGAAGATCCCACATGCCGCGGAGCGGCTGGGCCCGTGAGCCATGGCCGCTGAGCCTGCGCGTCCAGAGCCTGTGCTCCGCAATGGGCGAGGCCACACAACAGTGAGAGGCCCGCGTACCGCAAAAAAAAAAAAAAAAAAAAAAAAAAAAAAAAAAACTCTATACCCTTGATTTCTTTGTATGAAATCAGAGGTAATTGATTGCTGGTCCCACACGTTGTAACAAAGGTGAAATGAGATAACTCAGTTAGGTTCCTAATTCAGCTTCTGGTAACTCCCTGGATGTTGGTTTTCGTTCCCTTCTAAGATTACTTTTCCTTCATTCATTTGTTCATTCTTCCATAGGTATTTATTGAATGTCTACTATGTGTCAGGTACTGTTTTGAATTTTTTTAAATAATGATTGCTTTGAACAAAACTAAAGTACTGGCTTGCCTGTAGATTAGTTAATGTTACATGTCAATGTTAATCATACAGCCAGCTAATAATACAATTACTAATCATATTAATTAGTATGATTGATCATCATACAATTAATAGTATGATGGGTTATTAGACTATGTTTTTTTTTTGTTTTTTTTGTTTTTTTTTGCGGTATGCGGGCCTCTCACTGTTGTGGCCTCTCCCGTTGCGGAGCACAGGCTCTGGACACACAGGCTCAGTGGCCATGGCTCACAGGCCTAGCCGCTCCGCAGCATGTGGGATCTTCCCAGACTGGGGCACAAACCCGTGTCCCCTGCATGGGCAGGCAGACTCTCAACCACTGTGCCACCAGGGAAGCCCTAGACTATGGTTTTATAAGAGGGTAGCATTTGTGGAAGCTAGGTGAAAGATATGTAAGACTTTTTTTACACAACTTTTTATGTAATTATTTCAAAACAAAAAGTTTAAAAATTGTAAGAAGTATTGGGTCTCTCTGTTAAGTAGCAATCCATATGTGTTTATCTCTTTGTCATTAGGTGAGGCTTGATGAGAGCATTGTATATTATCCTGGGTTTCATTGACTGGGTAGAGATTCAGGGAGACAGATATTATGGTGAAAGACCCCTCAAACTCTGCAATTCCAAAATTGAGTGAATTCTCTTTTTTACCTGCTCCCCTTTCGGTAATTCTCTTAATGTGTAACTGGCGTCCCCTTCCTAATTAGTCACCATCAATTAGTCATTGCGTCTTTGCCTATCTACACACAACTATCTCTGAAACTGTTCTCTCTCCAGCCCCACTGCTCTTGCCTTTGTCTGGGGCTCATTCCTGATCAGTCTTGCAATCTTCTATACCACCTTTCACACCTCTACCCGGAAGATCTCTCGAAAATGAAAATTTGACTGTGTCATACTCCTGTTTAGAGGTCCCATCTGCCTACATGATAAATTTCAAAGTCCCTAGATGGGTTAAACTGCATCCCACCCCCCAAAAAAGATATGTTGGAGTTCTAACCTCTAGTAACTCAGATCGTACATCATTTGGAGATAGGGTCCCTTTAACGGGGGATCAAGTTAAAATGAGGTCATTAGGGTAGGTCCTAATCCACTATGGCTGGTGTCCTTATAAAAGGAGAAACTGGATACAGAGACAGACAGGCACGGAGGGAGAATGTCATGTGAATGCTGCCATGAGCCAAGGCACCAGCAACAGCTAGGAGACTGGCCTTGGGATGAATCCTCCCCTAGCACCTTCGGAGGAAGCACGGTCCCACTGCCACCTTGATCTTGAACTTCCAGCCTCCAGAATCTGAGACAATACATTCCTGTTGTTTGAGCCACCCAGCTTGTGATGCTTTGTTATGGCACCCCAAGCAAACTAATAGAGTGAGAGTCCCTCTCAACTTCCAGGGTTTACTTCATTTATTCATGCAGCCAATATTGGCTGAGAGCTGATCATTTCCAGGGACTGTGCTAGTTTTGGGGATAGAGCTGGAAGTAAGGCAGGTGGCTCCTGCCTCATGGAACTTGTGCTCTTGTGGAGACAAACTACCCTCCTCTTGTCCCCCTGCTGGCCACTCTTCCATTACGTTCCCTTCAGCGGTATGCTTTGTGGTTTCTTTTCCCCTTCAAACTTGACCTTGTTCATTTTAACCAGATACAGACTATTTTTAAAACATGGTAAAGAGAATGAGAAGACAAGCTACAGACTGGGAGAAAATATATGCAAAAGACATGTCTGATTAAAGGAATGTTATCCAAAATATAGCAAGAACTTTTAAAAATCAATAATAAGAAAGTGAACAACTTGATTTAGAAACGAGCAAAAGACCTGAACAGACACCTTGCCAAAGAAGATATAAAGATGGCAGTAAGCTTATTAAAAGTAAGCATGTCACATGTCATCAGGGGCATGCAAATGAAAACAATGAGTTCTGCTATTCACCTTATTAGAGTGACCAAAATCCAGAGCGCTGACAACACCAAATGCTGATGAAGATGTGGACCAACATGAACTCTCATTCATGGCTGGTGGGAATGCAAAATGGTACAGCCACTTTGGAAGACAGTTTGGAAGTTTCTTACAAAACTAAAAACTTTTTTTTGCTGTACGCGGGCCTCTCACTGCTGTGGCCTCTCCCGTTGCGGAGCACAGGCTCCAGACGCGCAGGCTCAGCGGCCATGGCTCACGGGCCCAGCCGCTCCGTGGCATGTGGGATCCTCCCGGACCGGGGCACGAACCTGTGTCCCCTGCATTGGCAGGCGGACTCACAACAACTGCGCCACCAGGGAAGCCCCAAAACTAAAAACTTTTATCATATGATCCAGCAATCATACTTCTTGATATTTACCCAAGTGAATTCAGACCCTGTGTCCATATAAAAACCTGCCTATGGGTATTTATAGCAAAACTGCCAAAATTTGGAAGCAACGAAGATGTCCTTCAGTAGGTGAATGGATAATAAACTGTGCTACATCCGGACAATGGAATATTAGCACTAAAAAGAAATGAGCTATTGAGCCATGAAAAGACATGGAAGAAACTTAAATGCATGTTACTAAGTGAAAGAAGCGCATCTGTAAATGCACACACTGTATGATTCCAACTATATGACATTCTGGAAAAGACAAAAATATGGTGACAATACAAAGACCAGTGGTTGCTAGGGGTGAGGGGGTAGGGAGGGATGAACTGACAGGGCACAGAGGATTTTTAGGGCAGTGAAACTGTTCTGTATGATACTACAATGGTGGATACATGTCACTATACATTTGTCAAAAATGCATAGAATGTACAGTACCAAGAGTGAGCCGTAATGTAAACTCTGGACTCTGGGTGATGATGATGTGTCAGTGGAGGTTCAGCCATTGTAACAAATGCACGACTGTGGTGTGGGATTGTTGGTAAGGGGGAGGGTACATGTGTGGGGACAGTGGGCATATGGGAACTCTGTATTTTCCACTCAGTTTTGCTGTGGACTTAAAATTGCTCTAAAAATAAAATGTATTGCATTTAAAAACCAGAAACCAAAACCCATGGGTCAATTAGAGTTGTGGGTAGGAGTTGTCATCTCTCCAGTTTTGTGCCTCTTTCTCCCACTCCACATCCCCATGGGTGACATTCCCAACCATTTCTCCGATTTCACCTCTGGCTCCTGTTTTCTTATTTTGCTTCCTTCCTTTTACTCTGTCAGAGTCCACAGAATGTCAGTTTCCTATAACGATGTTTCCGCTAACATCCAATTTCCATCTAAAATACTCTCTTATTTTTCTGATGCCCAATAAATTTTACCTCCCTCCCCAAATCTCTCAAAGCACAGGCTTCCCAGTTCTCACCAGTCACTGGTTTAATTCTACTTAATTGGATCTGTCCTTTATACATCGCCATATGGCTTCAATATGTATGCTTTCAGTATCTCTTAATATGTTATCTCCTAGATCCAGAGCATTTATAAAGATGTCGCAAATGGAATTTAATTAAAAACAGATGGATCCTCTTTGAACCTCTTCCTTATCAATTAACAATACCAGCTGTCTCACTAATGCAACCCTGGAGAAGAGAGAAACCATCTAATCTAACTCTTTCCTTTCATAGATGAAGAAACTGGGGGCCAGAGATGTAACTTTCCAAAGGTCACACAGCTAGGGAGTGACAACACTGTGCTTTGAGTTGGAAGACTTGAGTTCTAGTCCAGTTCGGTTTCATTCAGCTTAGACTGCTCCCCACTGGTGACGTGTGTTTGTGGGGTCCCCATGGTCAAATGCTCCAGCCACTGCATGGAGGAAAGTTCATTCATTTCTGCTGGTTTTCTCCTCTTTCTTCCTCCTCCTTCACCTCTTCCTCCTTCTTCTGTCAGATAAAACGGAAATACATTTTTCACGATCTCACACCTTTTCCTTAAAAAAATTTAAAAAATTAAAAGATGATTCATGATACAAATGAACTTACTTATGATACAGAAACAGACTCACAGACATAGAAAACAAAGTTATGGTTACCAAAGGGAAAAAGATGGGGAGAGGGATAAATTAGGAGTTTGGGATTAACAGATAGACATTACTGTGTATAAAATAGATAAACAACAAGGAACTACTGTATGACACAGGGAACTATATTCAATACCTTGTAATAACCTAAAATGGAAAAGAATCTGAAAAAGCATGTATATAATATATATGCACATATACCTATATATGTAAAATGGAATCACTTTTCTGTACACCTGAAACTAACAAAACACTGTAAATCAACTATACTTAAAAAAAAAGATTATTGCAAAGACTCCAGAGGTCACTGAGTCTTGCCCTGTCACTTTACAGATGAGAAAACTGAGGCCCAGAGGGTTGAATTAACTTGAGTTAAGTTGCTCCACCACAGAGAAATGGTAAATCTGAGATTAGGAGTCCACTCTGCAGACTTCTAGTGGAAAGTGCCCACCACAGCCTCCTAACACAGCCTGATCTGCAGAACAGCTTTGTTTAGCAAGCTGCGGGTGACGTAGGGCTGGGAGCATCACTGACGGGGCCCCTTAGGAAGGATTTGAAAATGCACCATTAATTAATTTCGTGTGAAGGGGATCCAATACTTCTAAAAACATGTCCCTGGATCAGAGATACCACTGTTGCCCTGAACTGCTCAGAAGATGAAAAGCAGAAGTTTGTACTGGCACCGTCTCCTTCAGTCTACAAAAAAGGAAAAATGTCCTCTTTTTGGTGCAAAGAACCACAAGGATTGTTAATTTAATTGTGTTTTCCTAGGAATTTGAGAGAGTGGGAACAGATTGGCCTTTACTCACATTATTTCTCAGTTTGTTTTGCTGATAAACATATTATCATTTCCAGACCAATTAACTTTTGACCTCCAGAATCCTGCCTTCTGGGCACAAGCAAGGTCAAAGGTTATTTTGTTCAATGAAACATGAGGATGGTTGTTATTCCACCAACTCAGATGCTCCAAAATGTGATGTTTTATTCCTCTTCTTATATCTATTTTCAGAGGTTTCCTTTTTAAAATCAAAACCCTTCAGATTTTTATAGAGAGGCGATATTAATTATTCGTGAATTCTAGCATTCTCTGATAATAAATTTGAACACAGATTTTAAGGCCTTAGGCTTAAAAATAACATTTCTTAGAAACTTCTCTGCATTAATAACACCAAAGATATTTTCAACTTTAAAAAGCATTAAAAATGCTTAATTGGTATTAAACTTCAAAGCTTAGTTTTTATTTCCCAATTACCTTGATTTTAGTCTAAATCGAGTGGCAATTTCAGCACTTCAGAGTAGGGAGAATGTTATTGTTACCAAGTCCAAGCTCGTTGTGCTCACTACATGACAGGCCAATAAATCAGGAGATGAGGTGTTGGGGCAGGGAATATGACTTTATTCAGAAAGCCAGCAGACCAGAGAAGGTGGCGGACTAGTGGCCCAAAGAACCATCTTACCCAAGGTAGAATTCAGGCCCCTTTTGTGCTAAAAGGGGAGGGGAGTGGTTGGTTGTTACAAACTTCTTGGCGTCAGAATCCTTTGTTCTTGCAGCTGTCCACACAGGGCAGGTGAGGATGTTGCTGTAAACCTCCAACAAGGCAAATGTTATTCTCTCTTCTGCAACTTTTTATCTCTATATGAATGGAAAAGTGTTACACCCTTAAAGGTCAGAGCCTTGAGAATGGGCTATCCTGTATATTTCAGGCTACAGGCAACAGTCTTCTACAAAAGGTGCGGAGCCAGCATGACTAAGCACAGGCCACAGGGCACTAAGGTTAAAGCAAACGGAACAGATCTAATATAGAGTCAGATTTGTTCTTCCCCATTACATTATGGGCGGAATTGTGTTCCACCCCAAATTCCTATGTTGAAGTCTTAACCGCCAGTACCTTAGATGTGACTGTCTTTGGAGATAGGATCTTTAAAGGTAATTAAGTTAAAATGGGTCATATGGGTGGCCCCTAATCCAAGGTTACTGGTGTTCTTATAAGAAGAGAGTAGGACACGGTCACACACAGAGGAAGGACCATGTGAGGACATGGGGAGGAGATCACCATCTACAAGCCCAGGAGGGAGGCCTCAGGAGAAACCAGCCCTGCCAACACCTTGGTCTGAGACTTCTAGCCTCCAGGAATGTGAGAAAATACATTTCTTTGTTTAAGCCGCCGGGTCTGTGGTATGGCAGCCCTAGCAAACTAACAGGAAGGGGGTTCTTGGAGAGAAAGGCCCTTCTTTCTCTCCCAGAAAGAGTGGGACAGGCGGCTCCTCGTTTACGTTACAGGGCTGGTGAGAGGCTGCAGTGTGATAATGCGTGTGAATTTGATTAGAAACCGTGAATCACTGTCTGACCATGCGACCTTGGGCAAGTGTCCTTCGACTCTTCTCATCAGCCTCCTGTCCTGGCGGGGGGTCCCTCAACATTCTGATGGTGGCTCCACACTGCTGCTCAGTGCACCCCCTCCAGCTGGGCCCCCCAGGGAGCTGGGTAAAAATACAGATTCCTAGGCCCACCTACAGATATTCTGATCCAAAAATCCTTGCAAGTGATGCTCAGGAATCTCTATTTTTTAACAAACTTCCCAGCAGATTCCAGTGGGAAGGCAGGGTTGGGAACCGCTGGATTGGGTTATCTGCAAGCTTTGTGCCTGAGCCAGCATTCTGCGCTTCTGTGCAAAAGATTTTGATTCCCAACCTCCACCAAAGGGGTGGGAAGCTGGAAGCAAATGGTTGATGGGATCTTGTTGTCTCCATCACACACTAATTATGGCCCCATTTTATGGCTTGCACATTTCTCTGCCGGTCTCCAGATGTTCTGAAGCATCACAGGACAGTCTGGGTTATGAGGGGGGCTGATGGGAGATGGGCTGGCCCCTGGTGGCAGGCTGTTGATGGCGCACAGCATGGGGCTGGTTTGAGGTTTAAGTAAAGGGGTCAGAGACTGGGCCCGATGCTGGAAGGGAGGCTCCGGGCTGTGATGGCACGTAGATTGCTGG
Organism: Mesoplodon densirostris; assembly: GCF_025265405.1. Lineage (NCBI taxonomy): Eukaryota > Metazoa > Chordata > Mammalia > Artiodactyla > Ziphiidae > Mesoplodon > Mesoplodon densirostris. The sequence goes on along the minus strand of NC_082680.1, from coordinate 31,990,117 downwards.
ACTGAATTCTGTTCCCAGCTTTGTAACGTTCTAATTATGTGGCCTTGGACAGCTTAGTCGGAACTTCAGTTTACCCACTTGCAAAATTCATTTATTTTCTGCTCTGCCTGTCTCATGGGACAATCCACTGAGATGATGCTTATCAAAGTGCCTTGAAAAATAGAAATCCTTTTCACTGATCTCGGGTTCTATCATGAGGATATGGTGATAGTAATGAGCTAGGGTTGACGGGGCTCAAGCACAGGTCCTTCGAAAACTAGAACGATGAGCCCCTTAGCTTTAACCACATTTTCTGACATATGTCTAATTGAGCTGTGCAGCTTTGGTTAATGCCGAGCCATGACTTGTCATACGATGAAATGACTGTGAATCCAACACAGGGAAAATGGGTTACTATGCCAGATACTGGTTCCAAGGCTCCAGGCCAAACACATTGACAGGGTTAGAATATATGTACATCCGGGTCTTCTGACCCCAGGATTGGATACTCCTTCCCTGTCCCATCATGATTCTCTGAGTATAAATGTCATGCTCCTGGCAGGGGTCTCACTCCCCAGTCCCACCCTTGGAAGGGCAACTTCCCAAGAGGACCTCACAAGAGCCACCATAGCCATCTTTTATCAAGTCTCTTTACTACCCATGCCCTGATTTGTGGGAGATGTGTGGATATCTGCACATCTGATTTTCAGCCTCACAGTTTACAGATGTTAACTAGTAAACCCTCAGAGAATCCCTTTGTGAGGCTGGTGATTCTAATTTCAATTTTACGAACAGAGCAATTGAGAAATGGTGGGACTTCCTCCAGGTTCTTTTTAGTAAGGAGGCCGGATTCTAGAAAACTGATTATTTCAGCTCAGACTGCACAAACTCATGACTCCCTGGCATATCAGAGAGCCCCTTACTCATCTCTCAGGTGGCTTGAAATCAGTCAGAGAGATGGGTTGAATAGTCAGTTTTTCTGTTTTAGTTTTTTCTTTCCTTCTCTCTCTTTTTCGTGTATGTGTGTGTGTGTGTAGATATGTACACATACATACATAAATACAAATTTTATACAAACATATATTTTCCCCAACAATGTCTTTTCTTGATCATTTTGAACTGGGGTTTGATGGAGACATTCACATTGTTTTTGGTTTTTATGTCTCTTCAATCCGGGTTAATCTAGAAGAGTCCTATCATGTACTCTTTTTTCCACAACATTGACATTTTCAGAGTCCACGTCAGGAGTTTTATAGACTATCCTACCTTCTGGATTTGTCTGTCCTTTCATGGCGTTTTGAGCCTGCTCTCCTCTCCCCTGCTTTTTTGGAAAATGAAAATTAGGACCAAGGCTTGGTTAGATTTAGGTCAAACGTTTTTGCGAGAATAAATCACAAGTGATGCTGCTCCCCTCACCTGGCGCCTCATCAGGAGACCCTGATGTTGTGCGTGATGGCTGGTTACAGTGGCGACCGATGCATCTTGCAGTTGTAAGGCACACTTGCACACTGGCCATCTGAGGGGTGACACCTTGACACCCGGTAACTCTCCTGCTTCCAACAACATCTCACCAAATGGTTTTAGCATCTTTGGAGGACCCTTAGCTGATTCACTGACTACTCTGTGGGTTGCAAAGTGCTATTTTTCTCAGTGCATCATCTTTTTCACATTACCTGGCCTTCTGTGAACAAGAGCTTTCCTCTGCGGCCACCTCCAACCGCCTTCTCTCTCCTTCTTTAAGGATCAGTGCGGACTCATGCATTTTATGGATTTAATATGTTACAATGTTACAGTCACTTGTGATGCTTAAATTTCCCCAAACTTAGACAACGGCTGTGCCTTCGAGTTGGACCCTGTGTCCTTCTGGTCTGACCCCGATGCTCCTCACGTGCTTTCCTTGCTTTCTGGCCCATGATGTCTCTGTGTCTCTTCTTCTCTCTCCCCAGACCTGAAGTCAGCCATCGTCAGAAAGCCCTGATTTCTTTTAATGGGAAAAGCATGAGAAACCAAGATCTGACTTAACAATACTAAACTGTACACTTAAAAATGGTTAAGATGATAAATGTTATGTGTATTTTATCACAATTAAAAAAAAAAACAACAACCAAGATCATTGCTGCTGTCAGTTTCCAGGTCCTTTCAGTGGACAGAGCTAGGAAAGAATACTTTAAAAAAGGAGTTTATGTTGATATTTCCAAATCTAATCTAGAATTGGAGGGTTTATTTTCTTCCCTTCTTTTATTTTATACAAGTATCTCTGCTCTCATTCTGAAATCTTGGTTTACAGAATAATTTATTTAACTTATTTTCTTTATCTTGTCGTATACATAAAATAATTTCATGTTTATAATCACCATATTGCTATTAACAATACCTTTACCAAATGAAGTTTAAGATTTCCTTGCAGGGCTTTTTGTCCTTAGAATACGGTTGTACAGAGAGAACAGAGCCGTTGGGGACGTACAGAGTGTGGTATTCAAAAGTTACTCAAAATAATACTGTCGTGTTGTTACTTTGATAGCCAGTTAGGCTGATTTGTTTCTGTTTCTGATCTGTTTAAGGTTTTAGGCTTTTTTCTCTTTTTTGATTTAATTTTAGGTTTTGAATATGTTAAATATTTATAAAGTTTAAAGGTCAAAATAATATAAAAATTATTCTACTTGGAAAATTCTTGGTCCCATCTCCACCTGCTCATTCTACATCCCACCTGCTGACCTCAGAGACTGCCATTTTCATTTGTTGATGGTTTATATTTCCTATGTTTCTTTTTGAAGCAACAATAACAACAACAATGCATATTTTTCCTCTTGCTTTATTTCACACAAAAAAGTATGTTTTACTTCCTCCCACTTTTTTCTTCACAAAAAGAAGTATACTTTAGGTAACATTTACATTATTGTTGACTTTTTCCTTAATAAAGATCTTGGAAATAATTCCATATCCATTCACTAGAGAACTTTATTTCTTTAAGGTTGCATAAAACTACATCAGGTAGGTATACCATAGTTTATTTAACCAGTCTCTGCTTGATGGACATTTGTATTTTTCTAGTCTTTGGCTGGTGCAAATAATTTCATGAGTGAGTGTGTTCATATGTCATACAGGTGTTGGCTGAGCTGTATCTTCAGGGTAGATTCCTAGAAGCCTCAACTTTCCTTCTTCAAGCCTTTTGCCACTCTTTAGCTAGTATCTGTTTGTTTCTTCTTCAAGTGGTTTGTGTGTCAAAATTAAAGAAAAATGTACTACGAAATATACGAGAGAGGATTTTGGAAAATTATTAGTGAACATCATAACTGAACAAAGAATTTTTAATGTTAAACTCTGCATAAAGACTCACACTCTCCAGCACAATCATTTGTAGCCTAGTACTTCGTACTTCTAGTTAAAATTGTCTTTGGGGTTGGACTGCACACAGGAATTACAGTCCAACGCTGTTTCAATTCATATCCTTTTTTTTTTGGCCTGTGTTCTCTCCCAATGCCTCCGTCTGCTCACAGTCTGGGGGCACAAATGAAGGATGGTAATCCCTCCCACTTATCCCTGAGGGGGCATTCATACTTATCCACTGAGGAGAACTGTAACATTTCAAGATCACTCCAACAGAGAAGAGGAGAATTAGCAAAAACCCGATATGAATATCTGTGAAGAGTTTGACATGGGGGAAAAAAGCGAACTGCCATCTTGATAAATATGGGCTAAAGAAGGCCTTGTAATCCAAATCATTAAGGGAATAACCACAAGAAATACAAAATGTAAGCCAGCTATCTCTATCCTATTTTCTCTGCCTTTATACTCTAGCTCACAGGTGACCACAAATGAATCTCTGCCTAGGTCATCCTAGGGTCATCTTTTCCTTTACTATCCAAATAAAGTGATGTGGCCAACAAGAACTTTTTAGGTTCCTACAGAACAAGCGTGCTACTTAAGCAAATGTCTTTTGGGAAGCTATCCAGGGTAACTTTCCTTTTGAAAGTATGCGGAGATGGCATGTCCTTTACAGGGTCCAGATGTCCCCCGTCTGGTTTGGAGACACAGAGCTGGCTGTGGTGGAGCCCAATCTCTTGCCTCATAGGAGGGAGAGGCACAGACTCCATGGAAGCTCCCATTTCGGACGCCTAGACCCCATGCTTTGGGGAGGTCCTAGGTAGCCCTGGGGTACACAGATGGATAGGGAGGTTTCCCCGCAGCCCAGAATGGAAACTTTACCGAGAAAGCAATGGTGGAGAGAATAAGAAATTGACTGGCCTGACTTGTGTGGGGGGCTGAGGATTGTGTTTGGGATGAGATTTTGGAATCACACAGATTTGGGCAAGGCAGAAAAGAGAAACGGAGGGAGGTGTGGAGAGGGATGGGCTTACGAGGCCCTTTCTTTTCCCAGATGCTTGGAGATCCAGAGAAGCAAACCGGCCCATCTGTGGGGAGATGAATACCGAAAAAGGTAAGAGCAATACCTAGCAGAGAGTTTTTCAGGAGAAAGCCAATATCCATCGGCTAGGGAGTCAGGAAATGCTAGCCAAGCAGACCTGGGCTGAACCAGGTCTTGTGGAAAGCACACATATCTAATTTACATAAGCCGAGAAGCAGAGGGCTAGTCTGAGCTGCCAATTGGCGATGGAAGGCAAGCATCACAGAGTCGGTCTGGCGGAGCTGAGGGGAGGGCTTGGGTGGGTGACTGGTGGGAGATGAGTTTGGAGAGAGGGCTTGAGGCGGAGGCGGAGCGGGGACGGAGCAGAATGCTTTGATTGCCCGGCTAAGAACTTTCCATTTTACCCTCAAGGCAGGGGCAGCGTCAGGTTTTGTGTGTTTCGAAGTGTATGAAATTTGGAGGTCTCCGTCGAAGGAAAAGAATCCACAATTATGAAAACAAACTTGCTGGGGCTCCTTGCAGGCGTCTGTGCCAATGACAGACCGGGAAGCTCAGCCTTCATTCGCCTCGCTGTGCATGGGGCCCTGGGATGTTTTTGAGCAGTGGGGCTTCTCGGGTTGCCATGCTTGTCTAGAGCTGTTTGGTTGGGGGCTGGATGCAGACACAATGTTTTGGAGCGCCCAGATTGGTAGCAGGTGTGTTGGCAAGCTTTAGGGGGGCTGTTGGAAAAAAATCACCATAAACGGAGGGGCTTTAAAGCGATAGAGCTTTATTCTCACAGTTCAGGAGGCCAGGACCCTGAAATCAAGCTGTCTCAAGATTGGTACCCGCTGGGGGCACTGAGGGAGAAACCGTCCCACGCCTCTCTCCGGAGCGGCTGGTGGGCGCCGGCCATCCTAGGCGGTCCTTGGCTTGTAGACGTATTACTCCATGTCGGCCTCCATCTCCACAGGGACTATGTCTCTGTCTTCTCCTCTTCTTATAAGGACATTTGTCAGTGGATTTAGGGCCCACTTTAAACCCAGGATGACCTCATTTCAGGATCCGCAAAGACCTTACCTCCAAATAAGATCACATTTGCATATATTGGGCATATCTTGGGCATATGTTTTGGGGGGACGCTATTTAACCACTCTAAGCACTAAAAAAATACCGCACAAGTTAGTGCTCGTGTCTCTACCAGGGACCTCTTGCTGCCATGTACTCATACCTAATCTGAGTCTTGACTGTGAGGCCTTGGATGAGTCATTTATCTCTTCAGTTTGTCCAGCAGAAACAGATGCTTGATCTAGATTCTCACATTTTGGTTCACATTAGAACTTAAAAATCTCATTGCTCAGGCTGCCTCTCATATCAATTAAACCAGAATCTCTTGGGGTGGGGCTTAGTCATTCATATTAATAAAACACAAGTACAGGGAATATAGCCAATATTTTATAATAGCTAAAAATCTATACACTCTATATACAATCTATAATTTTTTTGTACCCCTGAAACTAATATAATATTGTAAATCAACTCAATAAGCAAACAAACAAATTCTTCTGTGATTCCGAAACACAGTGAGTTTGAGACCAGTGCTTCTCACCTTTAAACATGCATATGGATCATGGGGCTGGGGGTTGGGGGAAAACCTCGGGGCATGGGAGGAGGATGTTGTGAAAATGCAGATTCCATTCAGCAGGTCGGCAGGCCTGAGACTCTGCATTTCTAACTAGTTCCCAGGCGATGCTGCTCCTGCCTGTGCGAGGACCATGCTGCGTGACCTCACAGCACCCTCCCAAGCTCTTACACAATCCAGTCACCTTCCTGCTGCGGAGGGTTTTCACTCTGTTTGGAGCGAGGTGGACACTACCTCTGGAACAGGAAACAGCTTTCTCTGAGAGATGGTTCAGTTTGGAGGTGGTTTATATATTGGGAAAATCCATCTGCTGCAGATAAATGGACTGATTCAAATGGCATTATTTAGAAACAGTTTAGCTAAGTGCAAGTGAGCAGCCAGCCCTGTGTGTGCTCCTGGGTCCTGAAATGCTTCTGTGTAGTGTAACAAGCATTACTGTGGCCTCCTGGAGACCTCTGAAAGGGATAGCGCCCTGTCAGCCAACAACATGCCAGAGCAGCAGCGGAGAGGCTATAAAGAGTCTCCATCAGATTTTTTAATTTTATTTAAAAATTTTTATTATCATTATTTTTTTTATATTTATTTTTGGCTGCGTTGGGTCTTTGTTACTGCTCGTGGGCTTTCTCTAGTTGCGGTGAGCAGGGGCTACTCTTCATTGCGGTGCGCGGGCCTCTCATTGCAGTGGCTTCTCTTGCTGCTGAGCACGGGCTCTAGAGCACGCGGGCTTCAGTAGTCGCCGTGCGTGGGCTCAGAAGTTGTGGCTCGTGGGCTCTAGAGTGCAGCAGGCTCAGTAGTTGTGGCACGTGGGCCTAGTTGCTCCACAGCATGTGGGATTTGTGCCGGAGTCTGGAAAAGGGAGGAGCACGTGGACTCGAGGAGCAGGCAATGGGCCAGGGCTACGTGGGGTATTTGGTGTCCGCTCGTTTGTAATTGCCTCGATGTCTTTCAAAGTGTTTACATTCACTCCTTCCCAAGAAGACTCCTCCAGGCAGAGGACATGTACCTTCTAATTGTGTCTAACCATTTTTCTTTCTTTACCATGGCGGGCCACCTTTACCCTATCCCTGAAATTTACTAGGAGCCCTCACCTACATGGTCTTCATTTAATTTTTATTAGATTTAGAGAAGTGAATCCACTTGCCCAAGGTTATGGGGTGAGTGGGGGTTCTTTTTCTCCCTCCCTCCCTTCTTTCTTTTCTTACTTCCTTTCTCTTGCTTGTCTTTCTTTTTTACAAAGTTGAATATGAGTGTATGTACTGTTTAATAACCTGCCTTATTCATGTGACACAATGTCTCATTGTTTTATTCACATTCTTAAATATTCTTCAAGAAGGTGAATTTTTTAGGACTTCCCTGGTGGCGTGGTGGTTGAGAGTCCGCCTGCCGATGCAGGGGATGCAGGTTCATGCCCCGGTCCGGGAAGATCCCACGTGCTGCGGAGCGGCTGGGCCCGTGAGCCATGGCCGCTGAGCCTGCACATCCGGAGCCTGTGCTCTGCAACGGGAGAGGCCACAACCATGAGAGGCCCGCGTACCGCAAAAAAAAAAAAAAAAAAAAGAAAGAAAAGAAGGTGTTTTTTAAATTTTTTTAATTTTTATTTTTGAAGATGTTGGGAGTAGGAGTTTATTAATTAGTTTATTTATTTTTGCTGTGTTGGGTCTTCGTTTCTGTGCAAGGGCTTTCTCTGGTTGTGGCAAGCGGGGGCCACTCTTTATTGCGGCCTCTCTTGTTGCGGAGCACAGGCTCCAGACGCGCAGGCTCAGTAGTTATGGCTCACGGGCCTAGTTGCTCCGCGGCATGTGGGATCCTCCCAGACCAGGGCTCGAACACGTGTCCCCTGCATTAGCAGGCAGATTCTCAACCGCTGCGCCACCAGGGAAGCCCTGATTTTTTTAAATGACTGCTTAGTAGTCTGTTATTTGGATATATTCTAATCCAATCAGTCAATCTATTACTGGGTATTTGTTTTCTCTGATTTCTCTAAATGGTCATTGTTCTCGGCAATGAACATCCTGATACATAAATCTTTGAGGACATTTTTGATCATTTCTTCAGTAAGAAAATTTGTCGACGGAATAACTGGGTCAAAGGCTGTGTACAATTTAGAAGTTTCTTACACATATTGCTACGTTGCCTTCCAGACGGATCAAACAGATTTAACTTCCCATCAGCAGTGTGTGAGGTTGTCTTGGGGACACTTCAGTTAAGCAAGGCCAATTGATCTGTAGAACTTTGGTTGCTGAGAATATTTTGATCAAAGCAAAACAACAAGGGAAACAACGTGTATTACACTGGAGCTCCTCATAGCCTGGACCTATCCCTTAGTTAATGCTCACTTCTTCCCCATATCTGCTTTGGATCCAGAGAGTCCAGGGTGGCTTTGCTCATGTTTTTCTGGCTCTAATCTCCCCCTTGCCCTCCCCCTCCTCAATCCTTCTTGTCCTTCTAGATGGAGCTCGGGTATCACTTGAAGTGTTTGTAAGATGCACGAACAGAGGTTCACTATTGTCTATGGTCATACCACCCTGAACACATCTGATGTTGTCTCATCTTGGAAGCTACCCAGTGTGAGGCCTGGTTAGCACTTGGATGGGAGTCCCTTAGATTTGTTACCTTAAATCTTTTTCCAACTTCAGGAATTCCAGTTTTACAGGCACAGAAATCAGGATTGTTAGTGTTGAAAGGGACCTTGGTTGTCATCAGGCCCTCATTCCTTCTGCAGCAACCAGCTGGTGATGGTCGAATGGCTGGATGTCCATCACCTGATGAGGTGGCTGGTGCCATTTTTGGTCCTTCAAGTGGTTACTCTGAGAGCAAAAGTCTACTTTCCTCAGAGATTTGAAAAATTGTGAACTATTTCAAATGTACTAAAATGCAGAAAATAATGTGACACCCATGTCCTACCATGTGTATTTACCAAATGTTAATGTTGTATTTGTTCTAGAAATCTCTTTAAAAAGAGAAATAAAGAGTTCTAAATATGACTGCTGTTCTTGACTGTCTTGACTATTCTAGGCACTTTCATTTTCATATAAATTATAGAATAAAGTTGTCCTATGACTTGTAAAGCTAACCTCCGTTTTTGGACATCTTCCTCAATATTTTGCTATTGTGAATCATGCTTTGATAATATTTTGTACATAAATATTTAGGCACATTCTTATTTCTTTCTTAGTATAAAATGCTAAGAAATGGCTTGCTGAGTCCTTGATTAAGCATATTTTCCAGGGGTTAGGCGTAGGGAGAAAGTGGGCAATTGTTTATGGATATAGAGTTTCAGTTTTGCAAGATAAAAAATTCTGAGGATTCTTTTCAAAACAATGTGAATATACTTAACATTACTGAACTGTATATTTTAAAATGGTTAAGATGGTAAATATTATGTTACATGTATTTTACCACGATTAAAAAGAAATTCTTCTCACAATTAGAAAATATCAGTTAAAACTCTCAATTGATTTTTAAAGATCCTCCAGCATTTACAGGGATAACTTTCAAAGTTTCTGTTTACAAGCTTTGTTTTCAAGCTTGATTGTAATTTTCTAAAACTTTAAAACTTGAGTTGTTTTGGCGTTATAGTCACTGACGTTTTAATTGAAGATTTCAAATTGTTTTATGCTTAAAATGCTACCAAAATTTAAATATAAAATTTAAAAAGTTTAAAAAAATGACTAAGCGTATTTTAAAGGATTTTCCTACAAGTTGTCACACTGGCCACCTGAAATGTATGAGTGCCTCTTTCTTGTGTTCTTGCCAGCACTGGGTGTTTGTTATCTTTAAATTTTTTTCTACAGTAGGATAGATATAAAATACTACTCTATTGTAGTTCTCATTTGCATTTTATTAATTACTAAGGAAGTTGAAAATCTAATCATATATTTGTGGACCCTTGAAAGTGTTTTGTGAATTGACTGCTTACCTCCTTTGCTCATTTTTGTGTTGGAACGTTAATTTTTTTTTTTTTTTTTTTTTTTGGCAGTACGCGGGCCTCTCACTGTTGTGGCCTCTCCCGTTGCAGAGCACAGGCTCTGGACGCGCAGGCTCAGCAGCCATGGCTCATGGGCCCAGCTGCTTCACGGCATGTGGGATCCTCCCAGACCGGGGCACGAACCCGTGTCCCCTGCATCGGCAGGCTGACTCTCAACCACTGTGCCACCAGGGAAGCCCTGGAACGTTAATATTTTGATGTTGATTTCTAAGTGTTCTTTATTGTTATACACGTTGCAAATGTTATTTGCATTTATTTGTTTACCTTTCAATTTTATTTCTTGGCTTTTTAAAAACAGAAGTGTAAACATTTTATTTAGTCAAATCTGTGGGTCTTCTTTGTGCTTTTTGCTTTTGGTGTTAAGCTTAGAAAATTTCCCTTTATCTTAAGATCATGTAAATCTATCTTATAATAGATTACCTAAGTCTATTTTCTTTCAGTCACTTTTACATTTAACTTTTTAATATACTTGGAATTTTGGATAAGTTATGGGGCAGAGCTCTAACTTTATTTTTTTCCATCATGATTTATTCATCCATCCTGTTATTATTGGTCATCTATTACTTTCCCAGATGCTACCTTTATCTTATACCAAACACTTACATGTATTTGGATTTGTTTGGGTCTCTCTAGTCTGTAACATTGATCTGTTATATATAGTGTATACATAGTATATCACATTAATGTGCTAATTATTATAACTTTCCGATGATTTTAATTTCATAACATTTTAAGAACTGATATGCCAATATTGTTTTAATTTTTCTTAATTTTGTATATCTTAAATAGTTTTTAATCTAAAAGCCAATACATAAATATTTCATAATAAAAAAAAGCCATACATGCTTGTGTTCAATAGCTTCAATAATGAAGTGTATAAAATGAAAAGTAAGGGCTTCCCTGGTGGCACAGTGGTTGGGAGTCCGCCTGCCGATGCAAGGGACACGGGTTCGTGCCCCGGTCCGGGAGGATCCCACATGCCGCGGAGTGGCTGGGCCTGTAAGCCATGGCCGCTGAGCCTGCATGTCCGGAGCCTGTGCTCCACAAGTGGGAGAGGCCACAGCAGTGAGAGGCCCGCGTACAGCCAAAAAAAAAGAAAAAAAGAAAAAGAAAAGTAAAAGCCCTCTTTCCCTTTCTTTTCAGCTCTCCAGTTCCACTCCCAACAGGCAAAAGCTGTTAATAGTTTATTGTGTCTTTTGAAAGTATGTATTAAAAATTACATGTGTATACGGATATTTACATATGTGGACTCATGTTTTGCAGAGCTTTTTCACTGAAAAATACATCTGAACATCCGTCCATATCAGTACACAAAGTTCTAAATCATTCATTTTAACTGCTTTATGACAATCCACCAAGTGGATATAATATCATTAGTTTGGCTAGTCCTTGTTTGAAGGCTATTTAGATCACTTTCAGTTTTTTATTAGCATAAATAATTGTTTGTTTATTTCCTGCTGAACTTTAGATCATTTTTCCTATTTAAAAAATTGGAATTGCATTAAATTTATAAAATAATTTATAGGATTGCCATCTGTATTATTTTTGTATCTGTCCATCCAAGAACAAACCACATCCTTCCATTTATGTGAATATTTTTTATGTACCTCAGTAAAATTTTATAAGTCTTTTCAAATAGAGCTTTCACAATTTTGTTAAATTTATTCCTTGGGGTTTTATTTCATCTTTTATTAGATTTTAGAATGGTATTATTTCCTGTTATATTTTCTAACTAGTTATCTTTGGCAAATAGGTAAACCACTACTTTTTTGTATACTTATTTCATGGTTAGCCACATTACTCAATTCTATTTGTAATTATAAAAATTTTAGCTATTTCCCTTGTGTTTTATAAAATTATATGATCTGTATAAATGATTGTTTTTCTTCTGATAGCTATATTGATATTATTTTTATGTGGAAAATACAAATTATAACAAATAGTAAAGTACCTCCTACACAGAAATAGCAAGGTTTTATTACTTATTTCTTTTCCTTTTCTTATTACAAAGATTAAAACTCTGGAACAATCTGAAATAATAGTGGCTAAATGGGCATATTTGTTTTGATTCTATTTCTTTTCCCAGTTGGGGACATGAAAAACACTGGATTGTTCCATAAAGCTGCATTTTCTGAAAAAAAAAAAAGAACTTTTTAGTTTGGAATAATGGTCGATGTACAGAAGCGGCAAAGATAGTACAGAGAGTTCCTGTATAGCCTACACCCAGTCTCCTCTGTTGTTAACGTCTCACACAACCGCCAAAACCAAGAAACCAACACTGGCACACGAACATTAACTGAACTCTAGACTTTATTTGAATTTCACTCTGTTTTCCACTAATATCCCTTTTCTATTTCAGCATCCAGTCCAGGATAGCACGTTGCATTTAGTTGTCATGTCTCATTAGTCTCAACGTGATCTGTGACAATTTCTTAGACTTTCCTGTTTTTGGTGGTGTATTAATCAAGTGTTGTCTTGAATGCTCCTCAGTTTGGATCTGTCTGATGTTTTCTCATATTAGGCTGTGATGATTGCTTTTGGGGAAGAAGACTATAGAGGGTGCATTTCCTTCTCATCACATCATGTTGGGGGTGGGTACATGTTATCAACAGGACATCACTGGCAATGAGAAATGTGACCCCTGGCCAAGGTTGTGTTTGCTGGATTTCTATCTTGCAAAGTTACTTTTATTCCCTTTCGTTGCTTTTTCTTGGGAAGCAAGTCACTAAGTCCAGCCTGTACTGAAGGGAGTGAGGTTTGATTCTAATTAAATTAGAATGTTTCTAGTGTTTTGCTGTTATGTCATCAGTCTTGGCTTGATATAGATATTCTTTACTATGTTAGAGAAGTATCTATGAGAAACGTATTTTTTTTACATGAGTCATCAGCTACCTAAATTATAATTTAGGAAAGAAAATTAAAACACTGAGTGTAGGGGAAAGAGAAAGGCTTTGAAGAAATTAAAACAATATTCAGTAGGACCCCCCCCAACTACCTGCATTAATTAAGAGGTAGCGCATCTGCACTAATGAAAAGTCTGATATATAGATACTGAAAGTAGTTAAACTTTACTTCAAACCAGGAAAACCAATGGTTGCCTCATGAAAGCCTAGGCTTCTTCTTTGCAGAATCTGTGACTGTTCCTTCTTTTTTGCCACAGGGCCGAAAAGACCATACATCGTGGAAGTTCAACAAGTGTTTGTGGAACGGAACTGAATAAGCCAGTAAGTTTGTTATCCATCTCCAGAGGAATCTCTTGATTTTCATGCCATGTGAAATGGATTCAATCCAGAAACATATGTCCTGCTACTTCTAAATATTTTCTAAAAAGAAAGTCAGACGCAAAGGATCTGAAAAGACATTTATCCAAAGGAGATACACAAATGACCAATAAGAACATGGGAAGATGCTCACCATCACTAGCCATCAGGGAAATGCACATCAAATCCACAGTGAGATACCAATTCACATCCATTAGGACAGGTAGGAGTCAAAAAGACAGATAATAACAAGTGTTGGAGAGGGTGTAGTGAAGTTGGAATCACACTGCTGGCGGGATTGTAAAATGGTGCCGTTACTTTGGAAAACAATCTGGCTGTTCCTTTAAAAGTTAACCATAGGGTTACCACATGACCCAGCGATTCCACTCCTAGGTGTAAACCCAAGAGAAATGAAAACAGATGTCCACACAAAACCTTGTATGAGAATGTTCATAGCAGCATTGTTCATAATAGCCAAAAAGTAGAAATAATCCAAATGCCCATTAACTGATGAATGAGCAAATAAAATGTGTCACAGCCATACAATGGAACATTATTGGACAGTAAAAAGAAATTAAATACTGACACGTGCTACAACATGCATGAACCTTGCAAACACTGGGCTAAGTGAAAGAAGCCAGTCATGAAGGATCATGTATCATATGCGTTCATTCAATGAAATGTCCAGAAGAGGCAAATTCTTGGAGACAGAAAATAAATTGATGGTTGAGGATGTTGGAGAGAAATGGGTGATGTCTGCTCATGGTTATAGGATTCTTTTTCATGGTAAAGAAAATGTTCTAAAAGTGATTGTGGTGATGGTTGCACAACTCTGTGAATACACTAAAATCTATTGAATTTTGTACTTTAAATGAGTGATCTTTATAATATGAGAATTATAGCTCAATAAAGCTGTTATTTTAATATTTTTAATTTAAGTATAACTGATTTAGAATACTGTGTTAGTTTCAGCTGTACAGCAAAGTGATTCAGTTATATAAATACATATACATATATATTTTCGGATTATTTTCTATGATAGGTTATTCAAGACATTGAATAATTTTCCCTGTGTTCTACGGTAAATCCTTGTTGCTTATCTGTTTTATGCATAGTAGTGTGTATCTGTTAATCTCATATTCCTAATTTATCCCTCCCCAAGCTGTTATTTTTTAAAAAGGAAGACAGAAAGCCAGGTCTTGGAATATGGTTCCAATTTAGGCAGACACTAAGGGCATAAACTCAGTCCACAAATTAAGTGAATGATGTCGGGAGGGTGGGAGTGGTAACAAAATCACATGACATCACAACCACTCTACAGCTGGGGACCCATGTCCACACACGGGTTGGAGAAAGTGACCTCCAAAGTCATGATTTGAGGGGCACTTGGGAAGACCTAGAACTTAGGTCTGAAATTCCGTTATTACATGCCAGTATCAGGAGTTTTTTCTTTAGATTGTAAACACGAAATGTAAGTAGTCTAATAAACATCTTAGTGTAAATCCGAATGTGAGCTCTTTCTGATTGACAGCTGGGAAGCGTGTGTTTGGACAGGGAAGGAGAAGACAGCTGGGAGGCAGCCTGCCAGGGCAGATGACAGCCGGGGGTGTGCCAGGGAGCTGGGTGGAAGGGTGGCTGACAAAGGAGGCCAGACAGGCCCCACAACTTAGCTAGGGTCGGCCCTCAGGCTAATTTCCACTCTCAGCCTCTGCTGTGGCCAGGTCTCATGGCCTTTGGATTGAAGTCCAGTGCCTCAGTCTGTCTTGAGCATCCCTTGTTGGTCAGTAAGTTTTTCATGTCTTTGGCTCACTTGTGAATTCTAGAATTTTTGCAGCCCTCTTGGAGGGATTAAATTGCATTCACTCTTATTGCCGTATCCTTTCGGACAGCCTTTGGTACCATGTTACTGTTTGAACAGAACTGTTTCCTGCCTGGATTGTGCCCTTGGATGAGATGAAGCTCTGGGAAGGTCCAGTCAGCAGACTCTTTCTCAACAGCAGGCTGTCCCTGGCTCCAGGCCATGTTTCACCACCTTCTCAGCTCCACGTCCCATCCAGTGGGGAGCAGTGCTGCAAAAATACGTTTCCGTGTTGAGCCAAAATGGCCCGAAAGTTGGCCACACACCACCATGTCATAGACTACTGACCTGGAACCACTGTGCTGCATAGAGCACACACACATGTGCACACCCTGTAGAGGCCACCAGTTCGGGGCTAGCTTCTCTTCTGTTTTATCATAAACCTGTATTTTTTCTTATAAGCAAAGACGGACTTGGGTTCACCAGCAAGTCTCTTCCCTTCTCTGAACTTCAAGTTTCTTGCCTTTAAAACAAGGGAGTGGAGACCTCTGGGGTTTTTTCTACCCTCCATGGTTGTGATTTAGGATGAGACAGTCTGGTCTCTAAGAGTGTGAGCTCCTTCAAGGTTAGAGATACTAAATTATTTGTTAAGAATTTCCCCTTCTACAAAATCTAACAGTAGTTTTCTTTTCTTTTTTTTTTTTGTTTTTGGCTGAGTCATGCGGTTTGCGGGATCTTAGTTCCCGGACCAGGGATCAAACCCGGGACGCCTGCACTGGAAGCAGGGAGTCTTAACCACTGGACCACCAGGGAAGTCCCTAACAGTAGTTTTCGACTGCAGTCGAGTATGGGAGGATGAGCAGGAATGTTTTCAAGCTACCTCCTACTTTCCAGAATTAAAAAAAAAAAAAAAAAAAAAAAATCCTTCTCCTGGCTGAGAACTACGAATCTAGCTCTTCTCTGGGCCCAAAGGAAGTGCTCAGTAGGGGGCTGTTGATTAACTGATTGCCAGCATGTTGAGCCTGTGTGCTTATGTTCTTTTGCACCGTGTGTACCTCCAAAACTTTCTTTGATAGCTTTTTGGTTATGAACTCTGCCTTTTTCTTTCTGGTTAGCTTCAGAAGCGTGGAGATCGCTCCAAAATATCCCCGTTTTTCATTCTCCTCTCTTTGTCTTGGGACAGCGTGAGATACTGGCGGATGCCTCCCTTTGGCAGCTGAAAAGCTGGGATCCAATTAGGGCCATGAGAGCACTGGCAGAAGAGAGCGGTCCAGTGTGCCGGCCACAGTAGCATCTGTTTAACTGCATGGGGGTCAGAGGCATCATGCCCGCTCTGGTGATTGCTGTGGGAGCAGTCAGCAGAGCAGCTCCCTTCTCCTTGGCTCCCTCCCCCTCCACATTCCCTCTCGGTGCAGGCAAGTCGGCCAGTCCCAAGACGCCCCACCCTTCCCTCCCTGCTCCCATGCCCCTGCCCCATCCTCGGGGCACGGGCTCAATCAATCTCTCCCGACACCAGGACCAGGCAGAGAGACAGAGATCAGACAGTGAGACTAATGGCTTATCTCCCCAAGTACCTGGACTGCCTCCAGGGCTCTGGATACATTCCTTGGTGGGGTCACCCATCTCCTTCAGGGGTGCTTTTCCTACCCAGACATCTGAGTGAGGAAATTCATCTCACCTTACCCGCAAAGACCCAGACTAATTGGAGCTCTGTTTCCCCAGTGCCACCTGGTAAGAGTCAGCTGCGTGCTAGTCTCTAAGGGAAGACCTGGGTACGTAGGCAGCAGCAGAGAAGGAGTGAAGGGGTTTAAGACCCCCTGGCAAATCAGTCAAAACTCTTATAGAAAACCTGCTTTAGCTCTAGAGCTGTTCCCACAGCTCTGAACATCAAAGTTCGCAGCAAGCTCATGAAATATATACAACAGAGATACCAGGCGTTGAGGGATGAAGGAAGGATGCGCGGAGGAATAGAGGGAGGCCGGTGGAGGTTGCTGAAAGGAGGGAACCTGCGGTTCCTTTCCCACGTCTCCCAATTGCCAGACCTCATCTGGGTGCATCTTCTGCTTGGGGGCCCTTAGTAAGAAGGGCCAGTGAAGCCATGGTGCACCCATGAAGTGCAGTCTTCCTAGTAAGGCTTCCCTCCCTCCTTTCTCTCCTCCCTCAAAGGCTTACACTGGCTTTGGGTGCAAAACCAAGGACAAGTACCCTGTCCTTAAGGAACTAGTGTTCTAAAAGCAGCCGCATAGCACAGGAAGATCAGCTCGGTACTTTGTGACCACCTGGAGGGGTGGGATAGGGAGGGTGGGAGGGAGGGAGATGCAACAGGGAAAAGATACGGGGATGTATGTATATGTATAACTGATTCACTTTGTTATAAAGCAGAAACTAACACACCATTTTAAAGCAATTATACTCCAATAAAGATGTTTAATAAATAAGGAAATAAATAAATAAAAGCAAAGAAAAGAGATCACAGTACAGTTAATGAAAAACCACAAGCTTTGGAGTCAGAATACTTGAGTCTCAGTCAAGCGCCCACTTACGAGCTTTGTGTCTTAGGGCAACTTAACTTACCCCTTAACTTCTCTGATCTGTGTCTTCAACTAGCTATTAGGAAATAAGAAGTAGTGTATGTGTGTGTGATATAGGGGTACAACGAGTGAGCGCTTCATTATCAAGTAATTGTCTAGATAACACAAGTACAGACCAGGACACGATAAAGGATGGAAATGCGGAACTGACAAAGTGCTACAGGGCCACACAGCTATTGAACAGTGAAGCTCAGAATCCTAACCCAAGATCGCCTTCTAAAGCTTGAGGACTGTGGTCCTGGTTTTCACACAGCCTGCGGTCACTCTGATGATTACATTCCAAACAAGGCTCCTCCTTTTAGCTTTGGGAAAGTTGCTCTTGCCGGGATCTGTGGATCCATGAATCTATGAATCTGTTCTGTATACTGGGCTAAATCCTAAGCTTCCTGACTGAAGGAATTAAAGCAGGAATTTTGTTTGGGTGAGGGGAGTTGGGAGCCAAAGCAGGAAAGCCAGGCTAGAACTTTGTTGCAGTCTCCGGATGCACACTGGAGGTTAGGAAAAGGCCCTTCTTCCAGAGGAGCACAGGTGCCCAGCACTCACACCAGGACCAGGCACCAGGCCTGGTCCTTGGTGGCTGGGAGCCCACTGAGGTCTTGGTTAGAATGCAGTTGGTGACTGGGGGTTGAGCCTCCTTTTTGCAAGTCCTGTGAACCTGTACTAAGCACAGATGGGAAGGAAGGTGCTGGTCTCCAGGGCTTTTCACACATTCTGCCTCCAAATGAAGTTACACCTAGGAGTTGGATCCTTGGAGCACCAAGAGCAAGGTCAAGCCAGCAGGCAGCAAGCAGCATTTGCTACAACCAGATGCCAGAACGCATGGACCATCCCTTGGGGTTTCTCACAGTAAACTCCTTCTATGTTTGTGCAGAACTAAATTCACAGAGCACTTTCACAGTCCTTATCCCTTGACTTTTCTGTGGGAACAAAGCAGAGGCAACACGCATGAAGAGGCGGAAATAGCCCAGGGATTGACATGAAACGGACATGGGTTTGAGTCTTCCTTCTAGATTGAATAGCCGTGACCTTGGGTAAGTTGTTAACTCTTCTACATCTCAATGTCCTGCTCTGTATGGCAGGGATTATCCCCAGGTAGGGATTACGTGACATCTGATACACTGAGGGCCCTGGCATCACGCAAAGGCTGTTCTTCCGTCCTGCTTCATGTCTCCTTCCTGCCTGCGGTCTGCTCCTGCAGTTCAGTACTGCCTGGTGGCTGTCCCTGAAATGGGGGTGACCATTGGCCAGGCTGCCAAGACAGAATTTCTGCTTGTTTCTCTTGTCTACAGGGCCAGACGTGGGCCCCTGGGCGAGGGAGTTGCAGAGGCTGTGATGGAGGACCAGGTGGGCTCAGGTGACAGCATAATCTCTGCCGCTGTGTGTCGCTCTGAAGCACAGTGAAGGGACGCCCGTAGTGTCCTATGGCGTAGGGACACGGAGGGGGGCTCTTCAGACAAGCCGGCCTCACGCCAGCTGAGAACAGGGAAGTGGCAGGTACTCAGCGTGTCTCTCTGTGTGTGGGATCCACATTGCCCGGGTCGGGTGGGGTGGGGTGGTGGAGGTCAGTGTGATGGTGGTGGGGAAATACAGGGCTAGGTCCATTCAAGCCTCTGGTAAATGCATTTTCATCAACCAATCATTACAACACCTTGTAGTATGTGTGCTTCTTTTTTTTTTTTTAAACAAAATGAAGGAGATTTATTTTAAGAAAAGATTTCTTAAAATAAGATTTTGTCTTTTATCTACATTAAAGATTAGATAACCTTTTCTCAGTGCATCCAATGAATTTTCTTTTTTTTCATTTTTATTTTATATTGGACTATAGTTGGTTTACAATGTTGTGTTAGTTTCAGGTGTACAGCAAAGTCATTCAGTTATACATATACATACGTCTATTCTTTTTCAAATTATTTTCCCATTTAGGTTATTACAGGCTACTGAGCAGAGTTCCCTGTGCTATACAGTGGGTCCTTGTTGGCTATCTATTTTAAATTTTTCTCTGTGTTTCTGTTCAAAGACACCTTACTTATTCTACACTGTTGATTCAGTAACACTGAACTCACAATCCACAGAGCTGTAACTCACACTTGAAAGAAGCATATCTCACACACATCCTTTCTTGCATAAGTCACATCGCAGCTGTCTTGCACTTAGGAACATGGGGGCCATGGTGAAATCACCAACAAAAGGCACAGAAACGTGGCACCAGAAAGACCACACAAAGGACATTTGTTTACAATATGTAGCAGGAAGGCAGGGCGTCGTCTTGTTCGACATCATCTGGGCACTTGTGCTCAGATTTTTCACCCCTGCGCGTGTGTTCTCTAATGATCATGAAAGCACGGCACTACTGATTTGGGGGTTATGAATAAATTTTAGTGAGTAAGCAAATTTGCAAACGTGGAATCTGAATAATGAGGATCATCTGCACTTTCCTCCTTCCACCTTACCTCTCCTCGACACCTCCTAGTGCTTCTCGCAGAGCCCTGGCCTTATGAAAGATAATCACTAAATAGGATTCTTTCACTTTGGATCTTGGTTGGTGACTTAGCACTTATTTACCTCAAGTTTTTTTTTTTTTAATTAATTAATTAATTTTTGGCTGCGTTGGGTCTTCGTTGCTGTGCGTGGGCTTTCTCAAGTTGCGGTGAGCAGGGGCTACTCTTCCTTGCAGTGTGTGGGCTTCTCATTGCGCTGGCTTCTCTTGTTGCGGAGCATGGGCTCTAGGCACACGGGCTCAGTAGTTGTGGTGCACAGGCTTAGTTGCTCTGCAGCATGTGGGATCTTCTAGCACCAGGGACTGAACCCGTGTCTCCTGCATTGGCAGGCAGATTCTTGACCACTGTGCCACCAGGGAAGTCCCTGCCTCAAGTTTAATTATAATTCTGAATTGATGAATGATTTAAACCATTCTCTGGCCTCGGGTCTAGGTAAGCGATGATGCCGTCCAGCTGCCTACTTACAAGGCAAAGGAGGACCTTTGAGATGAGATCTGACACTGTCACCTGTCTTGCCTTGTCTTCCTCCAGGCCCTTCACAATGGGGCTCCAACCCTGCGGATATCTGTGGTGTGTCCTCTTAGGCAAATGTCTATTTGCACATCCTGCTCTGTGCACCTGAGCACTTTCCTGCCTGGCTGGCTTCTCCCTGTGAAGTTGGACCGTGAGACCCTTTTCTTTCTGTTTCCCTTGACACCCTAAGCATACAAACCTATTTCTCCCATTTTATCTCATTTATCCATCTACCTGTTTGTTTTCCCCATAAGACTTGGGGGAAAGGACCCTTTTGCATCTTTGCTTACTTGTGCTTGGCAAGCAGCTTCAAGAGAGGATGGATGGATGGATGGATGGATGGATGGATGGATGGATGGATAGATAGATGAAGGAGGGAGACAGCATTCTCAAATGATGAGAAGACAGATTGCTCATGGTGGTGGAAAACCACTAAGTATGTGCTCCTAGAAGGCATCAGAGGGGAAAGCCAAAAAAAGTTCTTCTGGGGCTTCCCTGGTGGCGCAGTGGTTGAGAGTCCGCCTGCCGATGCAGGGGACACGGGTTCGTGCCCCGGTCCAGGAAGATCCCACATGCCGCAGAGCAGCTGGGCCCGTGAGCCATGGCCACTGAACCTGCGCGTCCGGAGCCTGTGCTCCGCCAACGGGAGAGGCCACAACAGTGAGAAGCCCATGTACCGCAAAAAAAAAAAAAAAAAAAAGTTCTTCTGAATTTATGTCATTATGTCCATGGGGTCACTAATCCTCCAATCTTGGTCACAAAGGTTGAGAAAATTGAGGGGTAATTTATTGAAACTCATTGTGTTCAGACAAATATGGACCCTTCATTTCAAACTTCACATTTCTCTGAAATATATCTGACTGATGGCAGAGAGCAATCAAACAGAAGTAGGAAGAGCACAGGACAGAGAGTCCTCACTTGCACTTAAGTAATAATATCTATACACCGTTGCAAGTCATCTCACCACTCAGGACCTCAGTTTCCGCACCTGAGGAATAAAAAGATTGAGAGATCGTGCTAGAGTGCTGGGGCTCTGCTGTTGGCAGCGTGATGTTACTGTCACCTCTGTTAGCCCAGCATCTTCTCCTGCTTCCTTTGTCTCTAGGATCAGGCATGGCCATGAGAATGAGTCCTGGCCCATCAGTGTATTCCCTCTATCTGGCCAAAGAGATTGATTCAGGTATGGACACAGGACTAAAGCCCAACCTGTAAGACTCATTTTGTTGGAACTATTAGTCCCAACCAGGCAGATATTGTTAGTTTTCATCCAATATTCATTTTTTCCATCTTCTTTAGGGGTAGAATTCCTAATTTTTAGCTGGGCTTATAAGTGCAAGGAATAAAGATGACATTCTCAGGCTTTCTTTTTTTTTTTTTTTTTTGGCGATACGCGGGCCTCTCACTGCTGTGGCCTCTCCCGTTGCGGAGCACAGGCTCCAGACGCGCAGGCCCAGCGGCCATTGTTCACGGGCCCAGCCGCTCCGTGGCACGTGGGATCTTCCCGGACCGGGGCATGAACCCGCGTCCCCTGCATCGGCAGGCGGACTCTCAACCACTGCGCCACCAGGGAAGCCCTCCAGCCTTTCTTAGAGTCAGTTGTGGGCATATGATTAAATTTGGCTGATGGGATATAAGAGGAAGTATTATATATTACTCTTCCAAAGTTTCCTTAAAGGAAGGGGGGCAAACCCTTTTTCTTCCCTTCCTCTTTCATGCTGGCTGGAATACAGACAAGATGGCTGGAACCCATGCAGCCATACTGGGCTATGAATTGGAAGCCACCTGTGACAGCAAAGCAACAAAAAAGAAGCCTGGATTCCTGATGATTGTGGAGTAACTCTTTATTCCTGGACTGCTTAGCTCTGGACTTTCTTTATAAAAGAGAGAATGAACTTCTTGTTCAAACCATTGTCATTTTGATTTTTCTTTTACTTGGCAGACTAACCTGATCCTAAAGGACAGAGAGCTATCAGGGAAAAGAACACTGGACTTGTGAGATGATAGAAACTTGCCACTGTATGGGAAGGGTTGCCTGAGTGAAGCCAACATAGAAGAAAACAGGGTAAGCAACAGAATGCAGGGTCCTGCTGACACTGTCTAAACCACTGTATCGCTGTGCCTGAAACCCATAGCCCTTAACTTTTTGGTTACGTGCATCACTATTCTGGCCTATACCTATTTTTCTATAAATCAGGGTCTCTATCTTTTCAATTAAAAGAGTCATATCAACAGAAACAGCAAAACCACTTCGTCAAACAAAATCTTACTCAGAACTGAATGGTATTCATGAGGGGCTACATCAGTAAAGCAGGGCTGGTAGGTGGAGCTGGAGAGTTCTCAGGAATTCTTTCTCTTCCTCCCAATGGTTTGGAAACCCCTCAGCTGGAGAATTCTACAATTCTGTGGAAGAACAGCTAAGTCTGTAACAAACGTCTGCTCCTTTTTTGGAGTCACTGCAAAGCCAGTTATTGCATCACCGACACTTTTTAACACTTTTTTTCCGCCTCTGGTAGCAATGTTTATAAGAAAGTGGACACCTTAGACAAACAAGTCCTGTCCTCCCTCGGCTATTCCATCACCTTCTGTAACCCAGTCTTGTGAGCTCATTCTTAATCAAGACCTGGCAACCAGGTCCTTTAGCTCCAAATCATTCTTTCATATTTTAATGTGTGAGTCTTGGGCTTAGAGTGAGCTAGACCCACAGGGATGTGAACCTCCCTCTAGTGAATTCTGCCATCATTTGGATCTTTGGCATCTGGGATTGGTCCAGTTGTTGCCCTTTGGAGCCAAGGTCAATTTGCAAGTGCTTGTGGATATCTTGGAAGGGGGTCAGATTCCAAACCTGGATCCCAAGTGTCCGTTGCTGCAGGAGAGACTTGGAACATGGAACAGAGACCAGCTGTTGGAACATGGGATGGAGACCAGCTGCCCCCTGTAAGGACCCCTGTAGGAGGCGGAGGGCACACAGGCCTCCACTTCCGCTCCTCAGGCAGCCCTCAGAGCAGGCACACTTAGTCACCGCACCGGACCTCTAGGTCGGGGAAGGGAAGAGTGTCCTTTCTCTGCCCAGTGACCACCAATGTTGTGTCAGAATGTCGAGGCTCTGGGCAGGTGGAGCGAGCCTACCCCTCTTTTTTTTTTTTTTTTTTTTTTTTTTTTTAAAAACGCTCCTTTACAATTGCATTGGTATAAAGAAGCTGGATTCATTATTTATTTATTTATTTATTTAGATGTTGGGGGTAGGAGTTTATTAACTTATTTATTTATTTTGGCTGTGTTGGGTCTTCGTTTCTGCGCGAGGGCTTTCTCCAGTTGTGGCAAGCGGGGACCACTCTTCATCGCGGTGCGCGGGCCTCTCACTATCGCGGCCTCTCTTATTGCGGGGCACAGGCTCCAGACGCGCAGGCTCAGTAGTTGTGGCTCATGGGCCTCGTTGCTCCGCATGTGGGATCCTCCCAGACCAGGGCTCGAACCCGTGTCCCCTGCATTAGCAGGCAGATTCTCAACCACTGCGCCACCAGGGAAGCCCGAGCCTACCCCTCTTCATGTCAACATTGTTGACATTTTGTCAGCAGCCCAGGCTCTAGAAGCCACACCCTGGCATGAGGAGAGGTGAAATCCTACTGGAGCTTGTGCGCTGGGATTTGGGGTCGAGTCTTATCATCAGAGGCACAGAAGCCCTGGGGTCAAGGCATATAAATCTTTCCAGCTTCGGGGAAGGATGAAGCAGCAATAGCTATTCTTTCCTCTTCCCAGGGCTCATGTGTGCCCAGGGAAGCTGTAGAACTAGACCCTGGTATCAGATCAGAGGCTGGATAGAGCTTCCAGCTCCTCCTGTGAGAAAAGTGGCATCGATGCAACCATCTTAAAAGCTGTGGGAGAGCAACACGGATGGACCTAGAAATGATCCTACTAAGTGAAGTCAGACAGAGACAGACAAATACCATATGATATGGCTCATATGTGGAATCTAAAAACTAGTACGCGTGAACTTATTTAGAAAACAGAAACAGACTCACAGACATAGAAAACAAATTTATGGTTACCAAAGGGGAACGGGGTGGGGGGGAGGGATACATTGGGACTATGGGATTAACAGATGCGCAGGACCGTACATAAAACAGGTAACTAACAAGGATTTACTGCACAGAGAGCTCTATTCAATATTTTGTAATAAACTATAATGGAAAAGAATAAAAAAAGAATATATATGTATGTATCATTGAATCACTTGCTGTACCCCTGAAACGAACACAATATTGTAAATCAACTACACTTCAATTAAAAAAAAAAAACACCACAAAAAAAGCTGCCTCAGAGTCTGACCTAGACTGGGGGCCCTGCTGTGGCTTTTCCAGGAGTTGATGTGACACAAAGACGGTGAGTGCCTCAGCCCAAAGTGGTCCGTGGTAAAGGGAAGAGAGCTAGACCAGCATGAATGCTTCTCTCCCCAAAGGCAGAGAGATACAGTCTGCATTACAACAGCTCTTGACAGGCACGGGTACCCCTTTCATCGTGTGTAAGCCCCTTTGCTCAATGAATAACTGTACACGCAGTTACTGGGCACCCGTTTTGTGCCTGGGACCATGCTTGGTACAAAGGAAGACTGGAGACAGATGCGGGATGTGGCCTCTGCTGTCAGAGGTCCCGTGGTTTAGTGGAATGGAACGTCTCTGCTGTCTGGAAGGAGACACTGAGAGACTGTGAACCCCAGACCACTGTGGATGTGGGAGAGAAGGGAGGGGGTTTGATTGCTTGAGGGTACCAGTGTATAAGGGAAGAACAAATCTGACTCCATAGTAGATCTGTTCCTTTTGTTTTAACCTTTGTATTCTATTGCTTTTGCTACAAGTTAAGAATGTTGCCTATAGCCTGAAATATACAGAAGAGCCCATTCCCAAGGCTCTGACCTTTAAGGGTGTAACACTTTTCCATTCATATAGAGATAAAAAGTTGCAGAACAGAGAAAAATATTTGTCTTGTTGGAGGTTTACAGGAACACTGTGACCTGACCTAGGTGGAGGGCAGCTGAGAACAAAGGATTCAACTAACCAC
Organism: Mesoplodon densirostris; assembly: GCF_025265405.1. Taxonomy (NCBI): domain Eukaryota; kingdom Metazoa; phylum Chordata; class Mammalia; order Artiodactyla; family Ziphiidae; genus Mesoplodon; species Mesoplodon densirostris. Next base: position 31,964,448 of record NC_082680.1, on the reverse strand, counting down.
ACTCCTCCCTCACTTTGCCTTTAAAAATGCTTTGCTGAAGCCCTTCAGGGAGTTTGGGGGCACAAGCCACCCATCTCCTTGCATGGCCCTGCAATAAACCTTTCTCTGCTGCAACTCTGATGTTTTGGTTTGTTTGGTCTCGCTGTGTGCCGGGCACATGACTTGTGTACGGTAACACAAGCAGTAAAGTGAGATCCACAATATTCTAAGTTTTATTCTAAGTTGGCACACCCTAGACATGGTCCCATCTCTGAACGAAGGTTTGTCAGACTTTCTAGCAGGAATTTCAGTTTCAGGAGAAGAGGGTCTTTATTGGGCTTATTCGCAGGTATGTCTTTTGTGTCCAGTGAAATGCCTGAGGAGCGGCAGACCCTTGATAAATATTTGCTCCGAGAAGGAATTGGAGAGAGACTGAAGTGGACACAGGTCCCCTGCCTTTGCAGTCATTTCTGAACAAGCTTTGGGGAGAGGATGACCTCTTTCTGCCATGTCGCTGGGAACCGGGTGAGGGTTCCAGGGATGAGTAAAATGTGTCCCAGCATCTGAGAATGTATTACCAGACACGCCTCCCTCCCTGGCTCATCAGGCAGAGCTTTCCAGAAACTTCTGGGAGAAGCCCAGAATCCCTTATCATATGCACTCCCCTCTGCTGTCTCTAATGGTTGTTATCTGAAAACTGTCTAGACTGTAGATTCCAACTAGTGGGCTGAGGCAAATGAGAATGAAATATTTCTTCACTTGGGGGTGGGGTGGGCATGATGAAATATCCCTGTTCCTGACCTCTGGGGCCGGCTCCCTCTCAGTCAGCTAGAGGTCCCACAACACGGGGAAATGGGATTTGTCAGTGTCTCAGTGATGGCCCATCACAAGAAGACTAGAGACAGCTTGGCTTGCACAAAGGGTTTTTGCAATAAACTTTTCCATTTGGTTGAAAAGGGAGCAGGAAAAGCCTTTAATCTTCCCTTTTACGTGGTATCTGGGATGGGGCTGGGGTCACTGATCCCAGCTGCTGAGAGAGCATTTTGGTGGGACGGTGGGAGGTGGATTCCAGCCCCCTTTTGGATCGATGTCTAACTTTTTTTTTTTAAAAGAAAAAAAATCTCCTTTTATCCCAAAGCTCATCATGCTAGCATCCAGCCAAGAGTACATTTTTTTTTGCCGTTTATTAAACATGTTGCCTCTCAGATCTTATATTAAAATCTATTTCCTTTCTGTAGGGGACGAGTTGAAACCAGGAAAGTTGCCTTGTAATTTTTTCCACTTTGATTCTGCTGTTTGCAACGGGCACCTCCAGCTCTTCGGTTGTAGGAGGAGGGGAGGAAGGGAGTTAACTCTAGATTTACTGCTCCGAGGAGGATGGGGGGTGTTGGGGGTACTGAGAGAGCTGGGTCCCCCCTCCCTGGGCAGCGCTGACTTGGCATTAGCAGAGTGAGTTAGGGGAGCACGCTGGCTGCGAACATTCAGTTAAACCAAACCCTTCCTTAGTCGATTCCACAATCAAATAGAAACTATCACCGGCTACTGTAGACCCGGAAGGGGTCCTCCCCACTCTGTGGGGTCTTCCAGCCCTCGGTGATGTCTCTGTCTCCTGGAGCATTTGTCTGATGGCAATGGACACTTCAAAGTCAGAAGGGACTTAGTAACACCCGCCCTGAGCCTGGAAATCTCTGCTGAGAAAAGAATTCACTTTCCTGCAGGCCTCCGTGATCATCCAAATCCTCTTTCTCGGGTGGGGTTGAGGTCTGTCCTGCTCCCAGGCTCTGGGCTCTGCCCTGACGGCTGGAGAACCTCAGTAATCTGTCACTCAGTCACCAACCAGGGTTCTTGGCCTCCTTAATCAATAGGAATTGATCAGAGGCCAGACAAGAAATTCAGGCAAGGCTTTACTGGGGCCCCCGATGCAGCAAAGGGGAGCAAGAACAAATAACAGTTTCCCTTTTTCACTCCTCAAGCTGGGGAGAGCTTGTTCTTTTTTTTTTTAAATAAATTTATTTATGTATTTATTTTGGCTGCGTTGGGTCTTTGTTGCTGCGCGCGGGCTTTCTCTGGCTGTGGCGCGCGGGGGCTACTCTTCGTTGCGGTGCGCGGGCTTCTCGTTGCGGTGGCTTCTCTTGTTGCAGAGCACGGGCTCTAGGCGCACGGGCTTCAGTAGTTGCAGCACGTGGGCTCAGTAGTTGTGGCTCATGGGCTCTAGAGCGCAGGCTCAGCAGTTGTGGCACATGGGCTTAGTTGCTCCACGGCATATGGGATCTTCCCGGACCAGGGCTCGAACCCGTGTCCCCTGCATTGGCAGGCGGATTCTTAACCACTGCGCCACCAGGGAAGCCCCGAGAGCTTGTTTTTTACATGGGGTGAGGGTAGGGACGGGTCCAGGGGTCAGGCCAGAAGGGGGGCTTAGGTGGTCTGCCCACCCCTTAGGTGGTGTTGAGAGCAGGGGGCATGCGCAGGACCCTGCTTTTGCTCCCAACACCCTGTTTTTGCTCCTGCTTCCTCAGAAGTGGCAGCTGGGTTTTTGGTCTTTTTGCATCTTGTTGTCCATAATTTGTCCCAGCTGCACGTACACAGTTATTTTTACTCCCTTAGAGTTTCTTTGTCTTTTGTTGCTCAAGGAGACGTTTGTCCAGGTGCAAGCCCTGCAGCAAAGGGTCCCAGGTCCCAGATCCCAACCTGTCTCAGAGTGACACTTCCATTTCCAAAGGGGAGAGCTGCTTCCCCTGCTAATCACTGCTGCGTGGGAATGCGGGCTTAGCCTGGCCAGAGTTTACCGTTTCTCAAGAGAAGATTGAAATTCAGATTTTTTTAATGTGCAATCTCTCACTTTCTAGATCCTGCAACTACTTAAAGAAACTTATTATAGATGAGTGAAACAAAGCAAATCAAGCTTCAGGCCAGGAACAGCTCATCCGTCTTCACTTTGTGATGGAAAAACGAAGATCAGGGGCTGCAGGTGTGAGAACAGCGGTACAGCTCTGAAATGTTTAGGATCCCATCTCCCCATCGTGACTTTTGCTATTCTCTGTTCCCCAGGCATGACCAGCATATGGTCCTTAAGTGCTCACATTCACAGATGGCGAGGAAGGTGAGAGACTGTGTCCCACCCAGAAGCAGTGGTGGGGAGGCAGCGTCCAGCGATGGTGTGAGTGGCAGAGGCCGTGCGGGAGAGAAAGCAGGGACCAGCTGGCTCCCGTCACAGAGGAGAGAACTCAGAGAGATGCCTGGATGGGGGAGAGAGAGTCCCTGGAGATTCCCTGGGTTGCAGAGACTGCTGGGTCCCTCCAGGGTCTCATGAAAATAATGCTCCCGGGGGAGGGAATGCTACCTTGCTGGGGTGGACAGACAGGAGCTCGCTGGGCAGATCTTGGGGCAGGGGGGAAAGAGGTGGCTTCTCGGGCATGTGGCAGGGGTGGAACAGGCTGAACCCGCATTGGCAGGTGGATTCTTAACCACTGTGCCACCAGGGAAGTCCCTACCCTGTCTTGATTATTGTAACTCTATAATTAAAGTCTTGAAGTCAGGCTGTGTAAGACCTTTTTTTTTTTTTTTAAAGATTGCTCTGGCTATTCTATACACCTGTATTTCCATATAAATTTATGTTTTATCTTGTTAATTTCTAAAAAAAAACTCTTGCTGGAATTATGATTAGGCTTGCATTAAATACATGGATACATTTGGAGAAAATTGACATCTCAAAGTATTGGATTTTCTAATCTATAAATGCAGCATATTTCTTCATTTATTTAAGTCTTCTTTAATTTCTCTCAGCAATGTATAGTTTTCAATGAAGAGGTCTTGCTCATCTTTTGTTAAATTTATTCCTGAATATTTTATGTTTCTTGGTGTGGGTGTAAATGGAATTTAAAATTTAAAAAGTTTCCCACTGACTGATGCTAGTAAAATAATATAATTCTTAGTCAGCATAATATAAAAGTATATCCAGAGTATATAAGTCTGGGTCCAAACAGGAGAAAGTAACCACACACTAATTTGAATAAGGAAAGTTTAATATTAAGGATTATTAACAAGGGGTTTGAATGATGAGGGATTGGCTAGTAAGAAGTGAAAAGAATTCTGAAGAATATAGAAATAAGAGTTATAAGATGGAGTTTCCCTGGTGGCCCAGTGGTTGGGAATCTGCCTGCCAATGCAGGGGACATGGGTTCGAGCCCTGGTCCGGGAAGATCCCACATGCGGTGGAGCAACTAAGCCCATGTGCCACAACTACTGAGCCTGCTCGCCACAACTACTGAGCCCGTGCGCCTAGAGCCCGTGCTCCGCAACAAGAGAAGCCACTGCAATGAGAAGCCCGCGCACCGCCATGAAGAGTAGAGTAGCCCCGGCTCGCCACAACTAGAGAAAAGCCCACATGCAGCAACGAAGACCCAACGCAGCCAAAAATAAATAAATAAATAAATAAATAAATTTATTTTAAAAAAAGAAGTTATAAGATGCAGTCACTGATCCTCAGTTGGATACAAAACACCCATAGAAGAGACCCTCCCACTCCAGGCAGAGGTACAGAACTTGCGAGATAGGGCACAGCTGCAGCTCACTGGAGGGCAGAGAAGTTGCTGAGGTGTAGTGCTGGAAAGACTTGCTGGAAATCCACTGTCTAGGGAGCCAGGAAAGCTGTCCGCAAAACACCAGAAACCATGCAAAACATGAGAAGCCACCAGGGGCTCTGGAGAAGCTGTGAGCACTGCAGGAGCTAGAGGCATTTTGCTACAAACTGTCAAAAGGGGGTGGGAATGGAGTTGCAGAGGAAGCTGCTGGCTGCTGTGCACTGCAGGGGGAAGGCACGAGACAAGGTGTGAGTGCATCAGAAGCCTGGCTCTGGAGAAGCTGCCCTCCAGCCAAGAGCCCGAGGAGCAAGCATGCTGGAAGCAGGAAGCAAAAGTTTCTCTTGTAATGTCTCTCTAGCGCCCTCTACTGACAAAACTTCAGTACCAATTGTTGCTAGAAAAAAATATTTTAGCAGGCCCAGATCTATTTTCACAGAGCAGGCTAAAAGGATACATTTGGAGCTCAGAGGCAATAAATTGATAATAGGCACACTATGATATTACTAAATTCACTTATTAGTTCTAGTAGCTTTTCTTTTATAGATTCCTTAGGATTTTCTACATAAACAATCATTTCATCTGCAAATAAAGACAATTTTACTTCTTCCTTTCTAATCCGTATGTTTATGTTAAACAGCTTTATTGAGGTAGAATTGATGTACAAAAAACTGTACATATTTAATGTATACAGTTGGATGAGTTTGGACATATGCATACACCCATCACCATAATCAAGGTAATAGAGCTCCATCACTTCCAAAGGTTTCCTTGTGTCTGGTGTATACATGTGTGTGTATGTATATACCCAGAAGTGAACTTGCTGGATTATATGGTAACTCCATTTTTAATTTCTTGAGGAACCTCCATGCTGTTTTCCATAGTGGCTGCATAGTTTTACATTCTCACCAACAGTTAGAAGTGTCCCAATTTCTCCACATCCTGGCTAACATTTGTTATCTTTCGGGTTTTTGTTTTTGTGTGTGTGTGTGGTACGTGGGCCTCTCACTGTTGTGGCCTCTCCCCTTGTGGAGCACAGGCTCCGGACGTGCAGGCTCAGCTGCCATGGCTCACAAGACCAGCCGCTCTGCGGCATGTGGGATCTTCCCGGACCGGGGCACAGACCCATGTCCCCTGCATCGGCAGACGGACTCTCAACCACTTCGCCGCCAGGGAAGCCCCTCTTTCAGTTTTTTGATAGTAGCCTTCCTAACTGGTGTGAGGTGATATCTTGCACCAGTTTTGATTTGAATTTCCCTGATGATTAGTGCTGTCGAGCATCTTTTCATATAAGGTTGGCCTTCTGTGCGCCATCTTTGGAGAAATGCCTATTCAAATCCTTTGTGTATTTTAAAATCAGGTTATTTGTTTTTTTGCTATTGAGTTGTAGGAGTTCTTTATATATTTTGTATTTTAACCCTTTATCAGATATATGGTTTGAAAATGTTTTCTCCTGTTCCATAGTTTGCCTTTTCATTCTGTTGAGTGTTTCCTTTGCATTTGATGTAGTCCTACTTGTTTATTTTTGCTTTTGTCTACTTTTGTGTTTTTGGTGTTGTATCCAATAAATCACTGCCAAGAACAATGTTAAGAAGATTTTTCCCTGTTTTCTTCTAGGAGTTTTACAGTATAGGCTTTTACATTTAAGCCTTTAATCCATTTTAAGGTTTTTTTTTGTGTGTATGCTATAAGATAGGGGTCCAATTTCATTTTCTTTGCCTGTAGATATTCAGTTTTCCCAAAATCATTTGTTGAAAGGACTATCTTTTCTCCACTGAGTATTCTTAGCTCCCTTGTTGAAGATCAGTCGACTGTGTATGTGTGGGTTTATCTGGGCTCTCTGTTCTGTGCCATCAGTCTATGTGTCCATCTTTATATGAGTACCATACTATTTTAAATACTGTAGCTTTGTAATATATTTTGAGATCAGGAAGTCTCCAGATTTGTTCTTCTTTCTCAAGATCACTTTGGCTATTCTCTACCATTTGTACGTCCATATGAATTTTAGGATTGCTTTTCCTATTTCTGTAGAAAATACCACTGGGATTTTGATGGGGATAGTATTAAATCTGTAGATCACCTTCAGTATAAAGTCTTCTAAACCTCAAACATGAGATGTCTTTTCATTTGTGTCTCTTTAATTCCTTTCATTAAAATCTTATAGTTTTAGTGTACAAGTCTTTCACTTCTTTGGTTAAGTTTATTCCTAAATATTTTATTCTTTTTGACACTACTGAAAATCACATTGTTTCCTTAATTTCCTTTTTAGATAGTTCATTGTTATTGTATAGAAATGTAACTGAGTTTTGTATGTTCAACTATTCTTGCAGGCCAGAGATAAATCTAACTTGGTCATGGTGTATGATCCTTTTAATATGCTGATTTTGGTATGCTACTATTTTGTTGAAGATTTTTGCATCTATATTTATCAGAGATATTGGCCTATAGTTTTCTTTTCTTGGAGCGTCTGTCTGACTTTCATGTCAGGGTGATGCTGACCTTGTAAAATTAATCTTCAAATTTTGGAAGAGTTGAAGAAATATTAGCATTAACCCTTCTTTAAGTGTTTGATAGAATTCACCAGTGAAGCCATCTGGTCCTAGCAGCCCCAGGTGTCTGCACTATGACAATTCTTTCAGCTCTCATGTGAGGTGAGATAGAAACTGGCTCTTGGGGAGTGCACTGAAAGTCAGGGAGTACATTGGAAGCCTGGGGTCCTTGGACGTTCACCCTACTCTCTCTTAGCCCTTCCAAGGAAGGAGTGTGTTCTCTCTTGGTGCCAAGCTGTACTGGCTTGGGAGAGGGGCTAACCTGGGGTGAAATTGCTCTGCTTACCAGCGTCGGCATGGCTAATTTCGATTTTTGCACATCTAGGTGCCTCTACTTTTTTTTTTTTTTTTTGGCGGTATGCGGGCCTCTCACTGTTGTGGCCTCTCCCATTGCGGAGCACAGGCTCCGGATGCGCAGGCTCAGCGACCATGGCTCACGGGCCCAGCTGCTCCACGGCATGTGGGATCTTCCCGGACCGGGGCACGAACCCGTGTCCCCTGCATCGGCAGGCGGACTCTCAACCACTGCGCCACCAGGGAAGCCCTGCCTCAACTTCTTTACTGGATTCTGGACTTCTTATAAAGGTCTTTTTATTTCTTATGTGTTGTTATATCAGTGTTTCTGTGGGGGGACAAGGGCTGGGACTTCCTATTCCTCCACCATCTAGCTAATGTCACCACCTCCTTTTTCTTGGCTTACTGCACTGGCCAGGGTCTCAGGTACAATGTCAAATAAAGGTGGCAAGAATGAGTGTCCTCATCTTATATATGATCTTAGGGACAAAACATTTAATGTTCTCTCATTAGGCATAATGTTAGCTGTAGGTTTTTCATGTGTGTCCTTTATAGGTTTGAGGAAGTTCCCTTCCATTCCCACCCAGTTTTCTAATGGTTGGGTTCTTTTCCCTGCTCATTGGTGCTCAAAGCTGAACTTTAGGCTTCTTGCTTTGTATGAAGGTCTCATGTTTAACTTGCCATTTGGTACAGACCCTGATTCCTGCCTCCATGTAAGGCCTATTACATTCGAGCTTCTAGGGATGCAGAGATTGACAGGTGTCCCTAGGAAAACATTGAGTTTGAGCATTTTTTGAAGTCTCTTTGGATTTTTGCTCTTTTGGGTCATTTTTGACCTCTAAGGAATTCTGTTATGCTCTTGCTAGCCCAACCATAATTTAAAAAAATATTTTATTTTATCCAGTATTTTTATGTATTTTTGCATTAGGAGGCATTTTTAGTTCATCTAGTCTACCATACAGCAGAAACAGAAGGCACTATAGGGTTTTTAGAGTTGAAAAGACTTTTGAGTTTAATCTAATCCAGTGCTTTTATTTTATAGATTAGTCAGTCAAGCTTCTGAGAGTTTATCTGAACTCATTTGATTTGCCTGATGTCTCACACCATGCAAGTGAAAGCAGCAGTTCCCCAGCTCAGGGCTTCTGACTCTAAACCCAGTGCTCTTTTTCCTATATTAAGGGTCAATAAACTATGGTCAGAGGCCAATTTGCTTTGCCACTTGTCTTTGTATGGCCTGTGAGCTAAAAATGGTTTTTACATTTTTAAGTGATGAGAAAAAAATCAGAATCAGAGTAATATTTCATGACATGTCAAAAGTGTATGGAATTTAAATTTCAGCATCCATAAATAAAGTCTTATTGGGACACAGCTACACTTGTTCACTTATGTGTTGTCTACGGCTGCTTTTGTGCTGCCGTGGCAGAGCTGAGTAATCATGACAGAGATCGTATGGCCCAAAGGTCCTAAGATATTTATTATCTGACCAGGTACAGAGAAGTTGTGGACTCTTTTCCTATGTCACACCTTATCTTTGCTCAGAGAAACCAAAACTTCAAATTCTTCATTGTGACTCTAGGGGGAGACTCTGGGGAGGGTCTTCAGTTAGGGTTTGGTTTGGCTTTGAGTCCAGCCAGACACTAATGACTGTTCAGATTCTTATATGTGGTTGATATATATACAATTCACATATATTTCAAAACTTCTACCTATATTCAAAGGTCTTGTATCCTACTATGAAGTATGCATGGAAACATGAAAGAGTTACGTTTGACACTACAGAAAAGCAGCTCACAATCCCACATAATACACTAAGAAAATTGAAATCTGACTGTATTGTTGGTCAATAAATGAAGAGGAGGTAGTGAGTCTGGGTTGTCACTGAGGGATGAGGTCTGAGGGATGATGTCACTGAAGGATGATGTCACTGAGGGATGATGTCATTGAGGGATGATGTCACTGAGGGATGATGTCACTGAGGGAGTGTCATGATCAGGTTTTGGAGGTTTAGAACTTAAAGGCCCATAAGAATCCTTCCATGTCTAGAGTCAAGCTGATCTGGGTTCCAGTCCTGGCTTTGCCACTATAATACCTTGTGGTATTAAACACAATTCCTCTGAACCTAATTTTTCACAGCAACAAGATTCTATATATTTAAATATATAGGCTATCTGGAACAGAAGGCAATATTCTCATTTGACCAATAAAAAGATCTCGAAACACTTGAATATGTTAGGAGTAAATGAAATAGTCACACGTCTACCTGTAACAGTTTATTTAGTTTTACACATTTGCAATCTTACATATTATATAACATATTAATTCAAAAGTAGTACCTTATTCAATTTTCATATTGTAAGAAATAATTTTATAAAGTTTAACAAGTATATTTAATTTAATGGCATTGTCATCAACCAGAGTGATTTTCTGTGTTATATAACACAGTTTTTAGGAGCATGTCACCTTACTTTCATTATGTTGTTTGAGATAGTGTACCTTTGTTTGAAGCTGTTCCTGGAAATTTTATCCAGGCTACAGTTTTCCATTCACATAATAGTATAGCAGATGTGTACCACAATGTTCACTGAAGCTCTGTTTACAATAGCTAGGATATGGAAGCAACCTAAGTGTCCATTGACAGATGAATGGATAAAGATGTGGCACATATAAACAATGGAATATTACTCAGCCATAAAAAGAAATGAAATTGAGTTATTTGTAGTGAGGTGGATGGACCTAGAGACTGTCACACAGAGTGAAATAAGTCAGAAAGAGAAAAACAAATACCGTATGCTAACACATATATATGGAATCTAAAAAAAAAAAGGTTCTGAAGAACCTTGGGGCAGGATGGGAATAAAGATGCAGATGTAGAAAATGGACTTGAGGAACACAGGGAGGGGGAAGGTAAGCTGGGACGAAGTGAGAGAGTGGCATTGACATATATACACTACCAAATGTAAAATAGATAGCTAGTGGGAAGCAGCCACACAGCACAGGGAGATCAGCTCGGTGCTTTGTGACCACCTAGAGGGGTGGGATACGGAGGGTGGGAGGGAGACGCAAGAGGGAGGGAATATGGGGACATATGAATATGTATAGTTGATTCACTTTGTTATAAAGCGGAAACTAATACACCATTATAAAGCAATTATACTCCAATAAAGATGTTTAAAAAATTGTATAGCAGATGTCCTTGACACATATATTTGTGATCACCACTGCCTAACTATTCGTTATATTTTTTTGTATTAAATTTAAAAAATTTGAGATAATTGTACAGTCACATGAAGTTTTAAGAAGTGATAGGGTGGCTTCCCTGGTGGCGCAGTGGTTGCAAGTCCGCCTGCCAATGCGGGGGACACGGGTTCGTGCCCCGGTCCGGGAGGATCCCACATGCCGCGGAGCGGCTGGGCCTGTGAGCCATGGCCACTGAGCCTGCGCGTCTGGAGCCTGTGCTCCGCAACGGGAGAGGCCACAACAGTGAGAGGCCTGCGTAATGCCAAAAAAAAAAAAAAAAAAGTGATAGGGATCCTATGTCCCTTTACCCAGTTTCCTCCAACGGTAGCATTTTGCAAAAGTACAACAGTATTACAATCAGAAAATCGACACTGATACATCTACTGATATTATTCTGACCTCCACAGTTTTGCATGTACTCATACGTGTATGTGTGTGTTTAGCTCTGTGCAATTTTATTTCATATGTAGGTTTGTGTGTCCATCATCACAGTCAAGCTACAGAACAGTTGAATCACACACGTGTCTCTTCTGTCGCCCTTTCAGAGCCACATCCACCACTCATCCCACCATCATCTGTCCCTAGCTTTGGCAACCATTCACCTGGTCTCTATTTCTATAATTTGGTCATTCCAAGAATGTTATACAAATGGAATCATACAGTATGTAAGCTTTTGGGATTGGCATTTTTTTCACTCAGCATAATTCCTTTGCAATTCATCCAAGTTATTATCTGTATCCGTAGTTTATTCCTTTTTACTGTTGAGCTGTATTCTGTAGTATGGATTAATGACAGTTCATTTAGCCATTCACACATTGTAGGACATCTGGGTTTCTCATTTTTAGCTTTTATAAATAAATCTCCTATGAACATCCATGAACAGTTTTTGTCTAAAAAAAGTTTCTATTTCTCTCGCTTTAAACCTGATCTTTAGAAGCTCATCAACTTCCAAAATTTACAACTGTGAGTTCATGTCCCAGGAATTTATTTATTTATTTATTTATGGCTGTGTTGGGTCTTCGTTTCTGTGCGAGGGCTATCTCTAGTTGTGGCAAGTGGGGGCCACTCTTCATCGTGGTGCGCGGACCTCTCACTATTGCGGCCTCTCTTGTTGCGGAGCACAGGCTCCGGACGCCATGGCTTACGGGCCCAGCTGCTCCGCGGCATGTGGGATCTTCCCAGACCGGGGCACGAACCCGTGTCCCCTGCATTGGCAGGCAGATTCTCAACCACTGCACCACCAGGGAAGTCCCCGGAATTTATTTATTTATTCCACAAATACTTTTAATTTTCTATGTGCCAGGCACTGTTCTAAGTGCAGGGATATGCAGGTGATCAAATGTCCTGTCTTCTTGGAGCTTATATTTGAGTGAAGAATGACAGAACAAACACACACGTGTATATAATTATTATAATGTAATTATAATTACTAAAAGGGTGCTAATTTTATTTTGTTTCTTTGTTTCTAACTGATCCTATCAGTTGACCTCTAGACATCCAAACCCAGCATTAATGGGTCTCTTCTGGCTCACGTGCCGTCCCTAAGCAGTATTTTGTTATTCAAAATAAAGTCACTGAGACACACCAGGTAATATTTGGGAATTTATAAGGAGCTGAATGCAAGGCAACCTCCTATTTCCTGAGGGATGCTTTAGGACAAAATGTTGTCTCCTGTGGAAGCTCATTCTGGCTTGCTCTGGAACATTACTATGACAGAAAGCCACAGAGTTTGTGATGCTTTGGGCAATGATAGCACGTGTATGTTGCCATCGTCTGGATGTGAAAGCAAATCGCTTTTGATCTGTTTTACGGCTAGGGTTTAAAAGATTGCATTTGCTAAGTCAAGTGCCAGAGGTTGTATTAATCCGTTCCAATAAAGATATCACACCAGAAGGTTTAGTTGAGTCTATTGCTTGATTAAGTTTACAGCAGTGCTTTGTCATCTGCCTTAATCCATCTGATTTCTCTGTTTCTTTCTTTTTTTGGCTACACTGTGTCTTCGTTGCTGCACACGGGCTTTCTCTAGTTGCATCGAGCAGGGGCTACTCTTCGTTGCGGTGTGCAGGCTTCTCATTTTGGTGGCTTCTCTTGTTGCAGAGCATGGGCTCTAGGAGCATGGGCTTCAGTAGTTGTGGCACATGAGCTCAGTAGTTGTGGCACAAGGGTTCAGTAGTTGTGGCTCACGGGCTTAGTTGCTCTGCGGCATGTGGGATCTTCCCGGACCACGGATCGAACCTGTGTCCCCGGCATTGGCAGGTGGATTCTTAACCACTGTGCCACCAGGGAAGTCCCCATCTGATTTCCTTAGAGGCCATATGAGTAAATGAAACAGAGCAGGATGACAACCACCTTTCTGCAGAAGTCTTTGGTGGTGATGCCAGTCTCTGCAACTTCTGCCTCTGATTTACATTCCTGGTGGGAATGGGAGCAGTTTCAGGAACTTCTCCTTGGCCCTTCTTATCAAAATGGCTCTTATACCACTGGAGACATAAGGAGCGCGAGGGCCTTGGCAGCGTTGAATAAACTCTTCCCATTTATGCACTCAGCGGCTGAGGAAATAACCATGAGTCCCTGTGATGTGACCCCGGGTTAGGGTTCCCTGTATCATCCGACCTTCAGAAGCTCACATTCTAAATGGGAGGCCATGACGGTATCTTTGGACCCTGGTGTCAGAGTTGGTTCAGATGCTGTTTACTTGCCCTCTAAAGATTGGGTTATCCTCTTTTCCTCAATAGCCAGATACTCTCATAAGTGGCCACAGGTCCTTGGGAGTAGATATTGGGGAAATGCATAGCATATATGCTTGGGATGCCACAGCAGGTACTTCCTTGACTCAGTGGTCTCTGTGTCAATTAACTGGCTTGGATATGAGAACTGGTATGGGATTGAATTTTTACACTGTGGCAGCTGGTGTCAACTCCTTGGTTTTTGTTTGTCTGTCTGTTTGTTTGTTTGCTTGCTTATAGAAGTCAAGCAACACTCAAGTTACCTACTCATATTTCTTGACCCAGGAATACCACGGTCTCTTTGCTTTTGCCATAGATTCCTTTGGGTCAAGCCACCTGGCTGCCACTCCAGCCTTGTTGACCATCATGTCCACCATCTGGCCTCTGTCATTCCAGGATCCCACCATCTCTATTTTGACCAAGGACCCTAGTTCCATGGTGACATTATCTACAGTGGATCTAGGTCTACAAAAGAGGCCATTGTTCTTTCACCAGTGATGTTTTTTAATTTAATTTAATTTAATTTTTATTTATTTATTATTTTTAGCTGTGTTAGGTCTTCATTGCGGTGCGTGGGCTGCTCACTGTGGTGGCTTCTCTTGCTGCGGGACACAGGCTCTAGAGCAGAGGGGCTTTAGTGATGTGGTGCGTGAGCTCAGTAGTTGTGGCTTGTGGGCTCTAGAGCACATGCTCTGTAGTTGTGGCGCACGGACTTAGTTGCTCTGGGGCATGTGGGATCTTCCTGGACCAGGGCTTGAACCCATGTCCCCTGCATTGGCAGGCAGATTCTTAACCACTGCACCACCAGGGAAGCCCTCACCAGTGATTTTTTTTTAACTGAAGAAATGTTATTTAATTGAACATTTTCTTAGAAAGAGAGTATCCTCTGGGTCTTCCCACGGAATGCAGTCAAGAGGCAAGTTCTTTGGTGTCACGTAAGAAATCCATCCTAACATGCCATCTCCACGGACCTTCTGGCTCTATCCTCAATATTCTGCCAAGGCAGTCCCAGCATTTCTGTCCCCTTGACCATACTCAGGTCTATGCTTTAGAGAGCCATTGCAACAGTGCAGCTGGACCAGCTCAAGACGTGAACCCACATCACCAGTGCCACATGCTGCAGATAACGTAGTGTTAACTGGGAAAAAACTCACAAGCTGAAAAGTAGCAGAGAGGGCTGCCCTGAATTCTCATTATTCCACAGCATAGGCTGGGTCCAGATATCTGGTGCAGCTTCGTCAGTGGGCCATCCCAGAGCACTCCAGGAAAGAACAAGCACACCTTCATACCACATTATATATTTATGGGTTGGCTGAAGAGAGGCTAGGGAACCTGGTTTTTCCAAGTAACTAGAACTGCATCTAGGGATCTTCTGGGACGGAGATCAGTGTTAGGGATCTACACAGGGACGGCTCTGGTCACAGTCTCTCCTGCCAGAAATGATGACAGCCACCTGTCTCTCAGCAGACTGGCTCAGCCCAGTTGAGGCAGCCCTTTTGAGGGAGAAGAAAATGAGCTTGCAGGGCATCCATATTTGTCTCTCATGAATTCAAATCTAAGTAGTAGATTTTAAAAGAACATAGAGAAACTGAATAATAACGTCAATCACCTTGATACGATCAACACAGAACCTTGAATTTTTAAAATAAAGAACATACATTATATATATATATATATATATATATATATATATTTAATTGAAGTAGAGTAGATTTACAATGTTGTGTTAGTTTCAGGTGTACAGAAAAGTAATTCATATATAAATACATATCCTTTTTCAGATTCTTTTCCATTATAGGTTATTACAATATTGAATATAGTTCCCTGTGCTATACAGGAGGTCCTTGTTGCTTACCTATTTTATACATAGTAGTGTGTATCTGTTAATCCTTAACTCCTGATTTATCCCTCCCCCCTCTTTTTCACTTTGGTAACCTAAGTTTGTTTTCTATGTCTGTGAGTCTGTTTCTATTTTGTAAATAATTTCATTTGTATCATTTTTTTTAGATTCCACATATGTGATATTATATGATATTTATCTTTCTTTGTATGACTTACTTCACTTAATATAATAATCTCTTGGTCCATCATGTTGCTGCAATATTTTTTACTCAGATATAATGACATACAACAGTTTCAGGTGTACACGTAATGATCTGATATACATATATACAGTGAAATGATCACTACAGTAAGTCTAGTTAGTATCCATCAACACATATAGTTACAATTTTTTTCCTGTGATGAGAACTTTAAGATTTACTCTCTTAGTAAGTTTAAAATATACAATACAGTATTAACTATAGAAAGTATGCTGTACATTGTATTCCCAGGACGTATTTCTTTTTCTTTTTTTTTTTTTTTTTTTGCGGTATGTGGGCCTCTCACTGTTGTGGCCTCTCCCATTGTGGAGAACAGGCTCCGGACGTGCAGGCTCAGCGGCCATGGCTCATGGGCCCAGCTGTTCTGTGGCATGTGGGATCCTCCCAGACCGGGGCATGAACCTGTGTCCCCTGCATCGGCAGGTGGACTCTCAACCACTGCGCCACCAGGGAAGCTCAAGACTTATTTCTTTTATAACTGGATGTTTGTATCTTTTGACTTCCTTCACCCATTTTGTGCATTCCTCACCACTCATACCTGGCAATCACCAATCTGTTCTTTATGAGTTTGATTTTTCGTTTTTAGATTCTATAAGTGAGATCATATAGTATTTATCTTTATCTCTCTGGCTTATTCCACTTACCATAATGCCTTCCATGTCCATTCATGTTGTGGTACATGGCAGGATTTCCATTTCTATGGCTGAATAATATTCTATTATACATATATATTTATTCTTTATCTATACATCCATCAATGGACACATGTTGTTTCCCATACATTACTTTTTACATGTCATAAAACCTACATAAAAATTCACCAAAATAAAAACAGTAGAACTTTTGAAGATCTAATTGGCTTTATTAACAATTCATGAGTAGGGTAGCATCCCATCTAGAAAGTAGAACGGTGCTCCCCTATAGGACACTTTTATTTTCTAGTCACAAGCCAATAAAATTAGAAATAAACAAGTTAAAGGAGACTAACAAATGTTAACTATTTGGAAATAAGAAACAGTCTTAGATAACACCAGGATCAAAGAGAAAATTTAAAAAGAAATTACTATCTAGAAACAAAGAAAAGGAGAAATACTAAAACAGAAAACTAACAACAAAAAAGGCAGAACAGCAAATTAACTCATATCAAATTAAAAGACAAAAACCATCTGAATATATCACTAAATGCCAAAAAGGTATTGGATTAAATTTATCCATCATTATTAATAAAAATAGTATTCCTATTTAAGAGGAAACTCTTAAATCTTAAGACTACTAAAATCCAACAGTAAATATTACCCTAAAGTGAAGACACTAAGACAATTTCAAGAACAATAAAAAACTAGAGAGAAGGATGTCTTCAATCAGTCTTATTATTTAATGTTATTTTGGAGATTTTAGCAAATGTAATAAGGCAAGAAAATTAAATAACAGGCACAAGTATTAGAAAAGAATAGATAAAACCATCTCTTCTTGCTACTAATAAAATTTTATACTGTGAAAATCCAAGGAATATTGGGTAAAAACCTACTGGATTTAATAAGTGAATTTGGGTGAAAAGTAACTTTATGAAGAACTAGATTTTTCATTACTTAACAATAAGCACACAGTAATGAAAGTAGAAAGATTATATACTTTAAAATAGTGACAAATTTATTTAACAGTAAGACCCAGAGTCTATGTAAAAATTTCTTACTAAAAGACATTAGATCTGAATAAGCACATTACGTTCTTGGATATGAGGATACTATAATGAAAATGATAATCCTCCCAAATTGATATGTTAATTATTGCAATTTCAATTTTTGATTTTTTTTAGAACTGGATGAAAAAATTTTTAATTTCACGTGGTAGAATGTTCAAGAATAACTAAGAATATTATGAGAAAGGAGACCAATGAGAACTTGCTTCATGTGCAACATACACAATAAAACCTCTGTAATAAACCAATATGGTGTATATATAGGGATAGACAAGTGGGTCATTGGAACAGAATTAACAATTCAGAATTAGACGTCAGAATAAATGACAATTTAACATAAGATAAGTTTGGTGCTGGTTCAATTCAGAGGGAAAATAATGGGCTCTTTAATAGATGGTGCTGGCACAACTGGATATCCATTTGGAAGAAAAAAATGGACCCCGTTCTTGTATCAAACACAAAAATAATTCCAGATGGATTAAAAACAAATGTAAGACAAATGTAAAAGAACAAATTTAAATTTTGCAAAAAAAAAACATAGACTACAGGATTTAGGGAGATTCTACAACCAAGATTGGAAACCCAGAAGTAATAAAATAAGACTTATTTGGCTACATAATAATTTAAAGTTTTTGTATAGAACACACTTCCCTATACAAAGTCCATAGGTTAATAATATTTGTAATGCAGATGTCAAAGAGTTAGTTTCTATAACATACAAAGAACTCTGACAAATTGATGAAAGACATACCAAACAAGAGAAAACCAGGCAGTATATTTGAATAGACAATTTACAAAACAAATAGTAAAAGCCTGTATGAAAAGATGCTTTGATTCATTACTAATCAGGGAAATGCAAAGTAAAGCAACAATAAAGTATCAGTTAACACCTATTAGACTAGCAAAATTAAAACGAACTCAAACTTCCTGTTCTCAGGGGTGTGTGTGAAAGACACTCATGCTTATAAAATTCGAAGTGTTACATCTTTTTTGGAAAGCAACTGGGAACAACTATTAAAATTTAAAATATCTTATACCCTTTGAGAATCAGCATTATGCTTCCAGGAATTTATTGCATGAAAACAAATGGACACAATTTATGAGCACATACATGTTTATTGCAGCATTGTTTGTAGTGGCCAAGAATTGGAAAAAAAAAGTGAATTCCTTGTCAATAGGAAAATGGTTGAGTAAACAATGATATACCCACACCATGAAATATTGTGCAACCATTAAAAAAAAAGAGAGAGAGAGAGCCACACCAGATGACTTGGAGTGATTTCCCTGAGGAAATTTCTGAGTGAGTAATGCAAGATGGAGAAAAGTGCATATAAACAAATGATACCAGATAAAAGTCCTGCATGTATGTATGTGCTTGTGGGAGTGTGTGTGTGTGTGTGTGTGTGTGTGTGTGTGTGTGTGTGTGTAGGACTATCTGATTATAGAGAGAAATATGGAAGAATACCCGTAAGTTTTTGAACTTGGCTTATCTGGGGCATACAGAGAATGGGATACAAGATGCTGAGAAGTTGGGGGAGGGAGCCAGGGAACGGTCAAGGAAAACTGGCGTGTATTATTTTCCTAATTTTGTCAAATCATCTAAGGTTCCATGGCAACATATCGAAGTGAGAACACGGTTCTTATATGCATGAATTTCCTATGTGTATGTATGTAAAAAAAAATGGAAATGCTTCTCCAAGAAACAAAATGCAATGAATAGCCTAGAAACTTATGAAGAAAATGTCATAACTTTTAAAAACATACAAAGGCCACCAGACAGTATGATCCATAAAAGCAGGTACCAGACCAATTCTGATGATCATTTTATCCCCCCAAATGTAGCATAATGCCTCTGTAGCTTTCTATATTTGTTGAATGAATGTTGTCGAATAAAATAAAAAATAAAATTGTGATTACCATTATTTTTGCCCCCTAGTTGATAATGATTAAAAATCACAATATTCAGAGTTGGGGCAGTGCATGGAGACGGGCTGGTAGAAGTATAAATCTGTTAATGCTTCAGAAGGGTGAGTTCTTGCAAACTTTCAAGGAACAGAAAATTCCCATGATATATAGTCCCCAGAGCTTAGAAAAATTTATCCACTAGTTTTATGAAACTCCTATTCAGCAAGACTTTCTTATAAGGTCTGTTCCTTTCCTTCATGACCTTTTATCACGATTTATAACTTTAAGATGTCCACACACTACACTATACCATTCTGTACGATGTACTATGTATTATATTTAGAGATTTTTATGTGATTATTTGTTTATATATGTCTCCTGCACTAAGTAAGAACAGAGCCATGTTTGTTTTTGTTTTCCTTCTGTAGGCTCTGCAGCCCCAGCCCCTGGTTGAGTGCCTGACCCATAATATGTACTCAACTAATATTTGTTACACACGTGAATGCAATTCCAAATTCTGACATGCATGCATGGGGGGGCGCAAAAAATTTAGCCAAAAATCAAGACAGCTTCCTGAGTGTCTTAAGCGGACACTGCAATGTATTGTTCTTGCAGCTGGGGACCATATGATGTAGCAGAAAGGTTCTGTCGTCATCACCAGATTGTGATCACCTGGAGAACAGGGACCTTGTCTTTTTCGTCTTTATATTCCTCTGCAGGCGGCGTATTCATTGGTCCATGATTGAACACTACGTACCTAGCAATATTGATGTAAGTGCTGTTGGTTTTCAGGTTTTAGAGTTAACGAAGCATGGTAGATGAGGGTGTGGCTTCTGGGCAGATGGGGCAGCCCTGTCTGTCAATTCAAGACAGAGTTACCTGACCGCAGGTGAGACGTGGATGAGCCTGGGGAGGGTGGGTACCCCTGCCCTCGCTGCACAAGCATCAAGGCAAGGGATACCGTGAGAGTTGATGGAATAAGAAACAGATGTTTATATTATTTACAGACACAAAGGAAACCAATAAGAATAAAAATCATAGTGTAAATATCCCACATTGAGTACAAGAGTTAAAGCCTCCTCATTCACGTGGTTCCAATGGGGCTTCAATAGTTAACAGTTGATACAGTGAGACATCATGGTCTTAATGAAGCATTCTCTTTAGCTTTATAAGAAAAAAACAGAAGAAACCAGGAACTTTAAAAGTGATTGTCCCAGGAAGAGGCACAATGGGTGGCGCGGGGTGGAAAGAGACCTTGTGACTTCTGGTCATAAGCTTTTCCATGCTATTTACTGTTACCCATGAGCACATATTTTGATAAGAAAAAGAGTCCTCACTCTGTTTTATCGTAGGCGGTTCACAGTAAACCTGAGCTTGGCAATCCCACATGACGTAGTCAGCATTCTTGTTATCCTATCAGTGTCAGCTTCCCTCCAGGGTCCACGGGTCACAGCATCTTCTCACAAGGTGACAGCCCCTCTCCCCAGGAGCCCCCTATGTGTTTAACCTACTACCAGTTCTTACTCCTTCCCCAGAAAGAGTAACTGCAACCTTGTCCCACATCTCACATTCTCCGTACGTTTTTTCAGCCCAGGCAGGATGCCTCAACTGGAGGCAAGTGAGGACACAGGAAGAAAGCCTGTGGAATTGCCTGTCCAGACACTGAGCAGTGGACAATGGGAGGCCAGAGGGCACTGCCAGAGGTCAAACTCAGCATCCTCAGTCTTGTCAACCAGAGCCACAATTTTACAGAGCCTGTGAGATCTAAACAGGCAAAGTGGAGCGTGTTGGAAGGAGCATGTCATTAGGAATAAGAGGATGTGCGTTCTGGCTCTTCACTGGCCTTCACTTAACCTACTCAATTCCACATGTGTGAAATGTACACGTGAGGTACATTACGAGGTACCTCACGGGTACCTCATTACAAGGCTGGAAAGACGGGAGCGTGCGGAAGTGTTTCACAGATAAAACAAAACTCTCTACGTTATGAAATTTCTCTCTCTATAACGTGAGATTTATGTTCATCATTCTTGCTCTTGTAGCAATTCTGAAGCTCAGAGACATGACATAATCATTCATTCATTCATTTCTTCCGGCATCAAAAATTCATGGAGTCCTTACTAGGTGACATGCCTTATTCTAGGTGTTTACATTTAGTACCTCATTCAGTTTATTATGAATTTACTTACACCCATGGCTGTGCTGAACTGTGCTGGAATGTAAAGCAAAAGGAAACATCAGTAATCCTGCCCCTATTTTTTCATTGTGCATCTCTTTGCATTAATTTTGATTTTTAAAAATATTGCATTAAAATATTATTTATCTGATTATTGAGCTTTTTGGTGCCCCTTTAAATTTTGTGCCTGAGACAAGTGTGCTGCTCACCTCACTCCAGTCTTAGCTCTGCTAATAACCCTGTGAGGTAGGTATTATCCTAATCATGTTATAGAAAAAGAAATTTCAGTTCAGGGAGATTAGCTAACTTGCCCAAGGTTACAAAATGAATAAGCAGTAAAACAATAATTTAGATCCAGGTCTCTGTGACTTTATGCCACTGTGTCCTGCTATCTTTTAATTGATGAAATGCACAGGAAAATTCCTTTGAGATCTAGAAAGTGCTATTTAGTATTACAGTTTTAAAGCCTATTTTTGCTCTCAATGAGTTTTATTTTGGTTTAAATACCCCTATAATTTAGAGACTCATTTTCTTTGTATTACACAGTACTGTAATATAGATGTATTACAGTGTAATGTACATTATAATACCTGTAATGTACAGACAGGAATGTGATAAATAACAGTTACATATATATAATCATATAGAGTGTACTTCTACATATATTATCTGTTTGTTCTCCACAAACGGATGAAATAGAATAGCTGAGTATACTTCTCTGTTTCTTTTTGTTAAAAAATAATTTATTTATTTATTGGCTGCATTGGGTCTTTGTTGCTGCGTGCGGGCTTTCTCTAGTTGTGGCAAGCAGGGGCTACTCTTTGTTGTGGTGTGCGGGCTTCTCATCATGGTGGCTTCTCTCGCTGTAGAGCATGGGCTCTAAGCGTGCGGTCTTCTGTAGTTGCAGCGCATGGGCTTCTGTAGTTGTAGCACGCTGGCTCAGTAGTTGTGGCACATGGGCCCTAGAGTGTGCGGGCTTCAGTAGTTGTGGCACATGGACTCAGTAGTTGCAGTGCATGGGCTCTGGGGCACGCAGGCTTCAGTAGTTGTTGTGTGAGGGCTCAGTAGTTGTGGTGCGTGGGCTCTAGAGCGCAGGCTCAGTAGTTGTGGCACACGGGCTTAGTTGCTCCGCGGCATGCGGGATCTTCCCAGGCCAGGGATTGAACCCATGTCCCCTGCATTGGCAGGCGGATGCTTAACCACCAGGGAAGTCCTATTTCTCTGTTTCTTGAATGAGGAAGCATAGGTTTACAGAGTTAATGATTTATGGAAATTCTCACTCACATTTTTTTTCTAGTTTCATCTAATTTCATTGTCATAACAGGCCAAACGTGGTTACAGCTATTATCCTCATGCTACAGATGGAGAAACTGAGGCCAGAGAGATGAAGCACCTTGCTTGAGGCCACAGAGCTGCAGGTGGAGAGGAGGATTTGGACCCGGGTTTAGCTGACTCCAGAGCCCAAGGGCCGGTCTTCCACCATCTGCCTGGTGTTTGCTGAAGCCTTGGGAAGTGCGGCTGGAAGAGCAGGAAGAGGTAACCTCTGACTCCTGCTCTCTTTGACTCCCAGACTGATCAGAAGGTGCGTGTGTGGTTCTGCGGCCGTGGGGAGCTGGGGCGGATGGGGAGCAGTAAGATGGGTGGTGAATGGAGGGGTAGGAAACCCAGCCTGGCCATGCCAACCCCTAGCAGGAAACGCCTTTGCCTGTTCAGCCAGCCTGTGGGCAGGGGGCAGCAGTGTGCCGTGTCCACTGCCTCAAGCTGGAGATGGTTTCTAAGGGCAGGGGGTAAACAGTCAGCTTGGCTACTTGGGTGTGTAACTGAGCAGGGTGCTATGGGACCTTCTCAGGGCAGACACCCCCTCTCCATGTTCTCCACCTGCTTCTTGTTTGTAGAAAAACGTCAGCCTCCTAGGCCTTCCCTGAGTTCCAACGAACAAATTTAATCAGAAAAGGGAGAAAATGCAGAAACAAAGGAAAACAGTCAAGCAAGACAAAATAATAACAGTTTAGTCATTAAACAAAGTCAAGGACCTTTAGTTCCTCCTCAAGGGCTGTAGATAATACTCTGAGCCATGTCCTTTGAGCTGTTTTGCAGATACTGAAACCCCCACCAGGTTGAAGAAGTTAATTGCAAGCTTCCCACAAGCACAGAGACCCCAGACCTTGTGGTTGAAACCAGCAGGCTGATGACTTTAACTCCCAGTTATCTCACCACCAACCAATCAGAAGAGTGTCCATGAGCTGATCACACACCCTACAACCCTCTCTCTCACCCTGTCTTTAAAAACTTTTCCCTGAAAGCCACCCGGGAGTTTGGATCTTTTGAGCCCTAGCTGCCTGGACTCCTTGTTTGACCTACAACACATGCTGCACTTTCCTTCACCACAGCTGGGCGTCAGTAGATTGGCTTTACTGCATGGGGGCAAGCAGACCCAAGTGTGTGCATCTGGGGTGATGGGTGATGGGTGAGCTCTGGAATATTCCTCAATGCCCTTTTAGTTTCTATTTTGGATGGTAATAATAGTGGGGTGTCCATAGTTCTAGAGTGGGAGCCCTGAGGGAGAAACTTAGTGAGATGATTCCAGGGGAGTCTGAGCAGTCATGGGATGGAGCAGGGGCAGGGGTGCGGGATCCATGTCAACCTCTGATTCACAGATAATCACAGAAACCCAACAAGTAGCAGGTCTGAGGATCTTCCCATGGATTAGGGACCTGTGGAAACTTCTCAGAGGCAACTTGCATCTGGGAAACGACATATTTATTCATTTTGCACAGGATTTTCCTTACCCTTCACCAAGAATCCCTCCACCAGGGAAACGCATTTCCTTTCCCCACTTCTTTCTGGTTGCATCGTGTGTGTGAAGCTCCAGACCAGTAGGGGGCGCTCCTGCCGGTGGGCCACGTGCCTGGTGAACCAGAGGAGGTACCTCATGAACACGGGGCTCCTTTCCTGAAGGTCAGCAACGTGACCTGGCCTTGGGCACGGATCTCACTGGGCTTTGAGGAGAGAAATGACTACGACAGCCCCCTGGGCTCTGTCGTCAGGCTTGATCTCCTCCAACTCACTCTCCAAACCAAAGCTAGAAAGATCGTAGTCTTTTCAGGGACTTCCCACGTTCCCTTACGTAAAATCCGGGCCAGAATCGCTCTTTACAAACACGCCCGGCCCCACTTCTCACAGCCCCCATCTGCCCACGCTATGGGTGAACAATTCCGAGCCGTGTTCAGGACTCAGGTCCCCGGCCCGGCTCTGCTTCCGGAGCTCCGCGCAGGTCACCTTCCCTGCCTGGCGCCCTTTCCCCTGGACGCCCTTTGCTGGGCTGACTTCTCTGTCTTCAGCTCCCGTTCAGATGCTATATTGTCCGGGAGGCCTTCCCTGTCCCCACTGATAGGATCACGGCCCTTCCTACGTGTTCCCACTTGCCCCGCCTTGCTTGGGGCCGGCACCTGGGTGCGCGCGGGGCGGGATGGGGGGTGGCGATGGTGTGTTTCCCTCACCGAACCCTCCCTCCTGACCACAAGCTCAGTGGTCCTCCCACCGTCTGGTCTCCTGGTTCCTTCTTGATCTCCTCCACCCCAGCGCCCCTCGGCTTTCAGCCTCTCACTCCCATGTACGTCCCCGCTGGCTCCTATACCTTCTACATGGTAGGAACTCAACAGAGGTGGTTTGGTGAGTGAAATCTTTATTAAACATTGTTCTTTAGCAGTCTCGGAATGTGTCATTCATGAAATACCTGCAGGCTTGGTTATAATGCAGATCCCTGGGCATTACTCTCAGAGATCCTGGTAGATCTGCACTGGGGCCCAGGAGTCTGCATTTTAACAGATTTCCAGGTGATTCTTAGGCATATGGAAAGTTGAGAACTACCGCTCAGGTTTTATCAGTGATGGAGGAACATCCTCTCCACCAGTACGGTCAAAACCCCTGTCCAGTGCGCTCCCAGACTGTGGGTCCCCTTTAGCTGAGGGCGAATTGGATCTGGTGGCCCTTCCACGGCAGTTTCTTCACACTGCCTGAAACTTCCCACCTGAGACCCCCATCCTCCAGGGAGAAATCCTCTTGCCTTTGGCCTGCATTGTCCTGCTGGGCCAGACCCCATCACGTATGGGTATGACCTTGGAGGAATGGGCTTTGTTCTTCCAGGGAGAGGGCCTCCGGGTGGGAGCCAGCATCTCTACTTACATTGACCCTCCCTCCCCAGGTAATTTCTCCTGTGTGTGTCAGGCAGTCTGTAAACGTGGTAATGAGGGGCCCAGTTTTCTGGCTAACAGATAAGCCAGGGGAGCTGGGGGGGGCAGGGCTCCCCGGGAAAGAAATGTCAGCTGTTGCTCTTAGGGTTTCCTCATCCCCCCAACAACCCCTTCCCTCATCTCTGGTACCCCCACTCAGCTTCAACTAATGAGGCCGCTAGCGCTTTGTAACGACACCTAACGGAGAGTCTGGAACAAAGAGGCCTCAAGGGCTAGCGCAGAGCCTGGGTTTCCCTACTCCCATGGCCCTGGGGAACTAGCCAGGACAGGTAAAATGATTCTCAGAAGCTCCTCAGGCACCCAAGGCCATGGGGACCACACGAACAACCCTTTCTTTGCCCGGCCTGTTAGAGGGTGCAGCATTCTAGCCAAGGCTCCCGGATTGGCCAAGCCTTAGTTTGGAGAGAAGGTCAAGGAGCAGCTGCCCTCAGTGAGACCACTTCCCCCGCCCACCCCTATGTCACCTGATAACAGGAGAGGGCCGTGTCAAACTCCCCCGAGGCCCTCTTTTGTGCTCGGAATAATCGAGTTTCAAAGGAGAGAACAGATGGATTGCATTTTCCTAACTTTTAGCTGGTTCCAATGTGCAAACAGTTAAGATCGTAATGTTAACATTTTCTCAATGTTTTATGTGCATATAAAATATTCCTGAAGAATGTGCTTTTGAATGCAAAGTTTGATCCAATTACAATTTTATAGAGTTTATAAAAACATAAAAAGTATGTTTTCTGGGTGTCTGAGACCCTTTTGGCCTTTACAGTAAACTTGGAAGCTTGCAGGGAAACATAATTGCCACCATGTCACAAAGGGCCCTATGGAGCTTAAAATGATGAGCCCATTATGTAAATATGGAAACATCCCATAGTCTCTTGGGGTGAATGAGATACTGATGAATGGAATTAAAAACAATCCTGTGGTCTTGGATCAGATTGGAAATGGTTGTTGTTTTCTGTCTTTGAAGAGCCATAAAAAAATAAATAAATAAAGGGAAAGGAATCTTGTGAACTTGACTTCTGTGGTTTAAAAGCCATAAGGTGGCTCCGTGCAGAAGAAAATCAGGCAGCTTCCCCATTATTGGGGAGAAGAAAAGGCTCCATAGCAAAAAGCAAAAAGCACAGATCAGAAGATGCCTTTCCACCGTGAACTCTGAAGCTGGCAGAATGTGTGGGAAGCTTGCACTTGAGCCTGGGGAGTGAGGGGTGCTCCTGGGAATGGAGACAGGCTCTGTCCATCTCATCTTCATGTACCTGGGCACATAACCTCAGCAAGCTGAGCCTTGACACCTCACTGGTGAAAAGAGAGGGGCGGATGTGAGGATCTCTCTGCTACCTCTAAAATGCTGTGATCACCTACCCCACCTCATGCCCTGAATGAATTACAAGCTGTTGGAATACACGAGATGACCCTTAGCAGCATGTCTGGAGGAGGTGTGCATAGAATTAAAGGATGTCCAAAATCGGTCCTCCATCAGAAGGCTTCGTTCTTGGAAAATAAAGTTGATCACAAGCATGTGTCTGAGTCCATTGGCTTGCTGCTGGATTTTCTGGTGCCATTTGTAAGTGTTCATAACATGACCAGCCATTTGCATTCAGAGATGTTGATTAGGAGTAGCTCTTGACACCAGAGTGACAATGTGCCCAGGATTGTACAGAACAGTTTTGTTAAGGAAACGTGGACCAGATTTCTTTCCAGGGGTTGGTCCAGCTCAAGCAGCTTCCCTATGGCATTCAGGTGCTTGATGAGGGTGAAATTTTTCCATCGCACACATGTGGGGCAGGTCCCCCAGCTCTGGACAAACCCAAGGTTGTCTAGGGAGAATTGCTCTCACTGGGTGGACTTGGGTCTGGACCAATTCTGGAGAATTCCCGGCTCTCAGAACTGGAGGAAGTGTAGAGATTGTCTTGTCTGATCCACAAGGAAAATGAGAGGTCAAGAGATGTGGGCAAAGTCACAGTCTCTGGGGTCAGGACTCCTGCCATTTTGATATAATCCTGCTGGCGTCTTCTGTATCCAGATGCAGGGTTGGAGGAAAGCCATGTGGCTGGAACCAAATGAAGGAGGAAGAGTTGTGCGAGTTTCTGAGGGCTGCCATAACAAATTACCAAAACCTTGGTGGCTTAAAATAATAGAAATTGGTTCTCTTACAGTTCTGGAGGCTACAAGACTGAAATCAAGGTATCAGCAGGGCCACGCTTCCTCCGAAGCCTGTAAGGAAGGATCCTTCTTTGTTTCTTCCTCCAGCAAGTGTGGGCCCGTGTATTCCTTGGCTTGTGGCTGTGTAGCCCAACCTCTGCCCTGCTCTGTTTTCACATGACCTTCTCTGTCTCACTGGGAGTCTTCTCCTCTTAGAAGGACACCAGCCATTGGGTTTAAGAATCATCCCAACCCAGTAGGATCCCATGTTGATGCTTAGCTAATTACCTCTGCCTATTTCCAAATAAGGGCACGTTCTGAGGTTCTGGGTGGATGTGAATTTGGGGGAACACTGTTCGACCCACTGCAGGTGAGAGGTAGGAAAGGAAGGCAGAGAGAAGAGCAGGGTCCTGTCTCTTCCTGAAACATGGCAAGTGCCTCCTCTCCTCACAGCTCTTGCCCTGGATGTCTCCACCCAGAGGTCTGTGAGGCAGGTTTCCTTCCTTCCTTCAGCTCATCACCACCCTCACTTCCTTCAAGCCTTCTTACTTATGCGGGGTCTTAGAAGCCCCACAATTTGGGCAATTTTCTAACAATTTTGGTAACAATTTTGGCTTTAATTCTATGTGAGATAAGAAGCCCTTGGAGGATTTTGAGCAAAAGAGCCACATCATCTGACTTCTGTCTTATAGGACTCACTCTGGTTGCTGTAGGAAACTTGGCTGTAGAAGGGGAGGGAAAAAGCAGAGAGAGAGTGATGTGGCTTTTGTAGTAGATTAGGGGAAAGATGCTTGGAGTCAGAAGTGGTGGAAAGGGAGGATGTGATCAGATTCTGAGCATATTTTGAAGGTAGAGTGGCGTTTTGGCCATGAAGGTTTGAGATGTCCGTTAGACACCCAATGGGGATGTTGATGAAGCAGTCGGACATCTAAATCTGGAATTAAGGCGAGAGGCACACGTTAGAGATACATATTTGGGAGTCCCAGCAGTTAGAGGGTATTTAAAGCCATGTTACCAGATGAGCTCACCCGAGGATTAGAACGAAGATAAAGGAAAAAGAGGTTTGAGGACCGTGTCCTGGACTCTGCATCATTTAGGGGCTGGACAGATGAGGGGGATCCAGCAAAGGAAACTGAGATGCAGTGGCTGGTGAAAGGGGAAGAGAGAGAGGAAGAGAGGGTGGAGGAAGGTTTTGGAATGGAGGGAGGGATCAAGTGTGAAGAGGTTGGCCGGTAGGTCAAAAAGCACGAGGCCTTAGGACAGTGGGCATCCCTGGTGGCCTTGACGACAGAGGGTGTGAGGATAAAAGCATGACTGGACCACTGCCCTGTAGGAGCTCTGGGTCAAGTGGAAAAGAGCCGGGATGGACCCGCCCCCTCCCACTCCAGGGGTGGGTCCTTCGTGGTCTCGGGTCAGCTGTTTCACGCCACCAGCCAGTGGCAGCCTCGGGGGCTACAGGACCTAAAGCTGGGCAATGAGACCCGAGGGGAAGTCGGCTGAGGGGATTCGGAGAAAACGTGTCCTCGTGCCCAGAAAGGAATCTGCGAGAGGAAAGCTCTTCTTCCTTTGGTCTCTGAACTTGACGCACGGGGGCGCCGAATGCAGCCCCGCAGAGGGGTTCTGTTCCTTCTGAGCACGGAGAGGCAGACCAGGCTGTCTCCCCTTACCTTCCAACCTGCTCTGAGGAAGGAGGCAAGAAGAGTAGATGACGGGCTGCCCGTCTGGCTTCCCGGGTTTGGGGCATCACTGCGCGGGAACCCCCAGCACAAGGCAGTCGTGCGTGTGTCTCAGCTCTCCTGTCTCCTCCCAGCTCCGGTACCCACCCCGCTCGCATCCTTCTTCATCCGGCACTTCCGGCCACTAGGGGGGGGGTGTGGCCCCGCAATCTTTTTGCAGTTTAAAAAGGGAGCTCCGGGACTTCCCTGGCCGTCCAGTGGCTAAGACTCCTCACTTCCACTGCAGGGGGCGCGGGTCGCACCCCTGGTCTGGGAATTAAGATCCCACATGCCGATGGGCGTGGCCAAAAAAAAAGGCGGGGAGGGAGGGGGAGCTCCTGATGTTGGAAAAAGTCCGCCTGGCTGCACTATTGAGACTGGAATGGACGATGCTCAGGCCTCCAAGGCCCCAGGAGACTCATTTAGGAGCTGGGGCCTCCGCCCAGGGGACATCCCATTCAGAGAGCCAGCCCGTCTGCGTTTTCTCCAGGCGTTTTCCTCTCCCAGGCAGATTCCCCGGGGGCTCTTTAGACCAAGCTAAAGGAGTTCTTGGAAACACACAGAGGCCAAGTACGTGGGGGTGAGCAAGAGGGAGTAAGAGATTTTTATTCCAAAGGGAGGCAGCCTAGTGGAGGATGCTTTCATTTAGCCTGTGATGACAAGATAAGGAATTAATAGGTTTAAGCTGCCTTGAGGAGCGCTGAGATAACAGCGGGTGATAAACCTCCCAACCAGATGGAGCTCCAGACAACAGGGGAGGATCCCTGGGCTTCAGCCTAGCCTCCCTCTGAGTCCCAGGCTGTTAGCAAGGCCAGATTGTGGCCTCGGAGAGGGTGCAAGTGGGTAAAGCCACCTGTAGAGACCCGAAGGAGGGACACACACCAGGAGGAAGGTCTGTCCCAGCCTGGGGGGAGTGCAGGAGTCCGCCGGGACTGACCTGCGCTGGAGATCTGATGAGCCCCTTCAGGACCCTGAAACAATTCCCAGGTTCCACATCAGGAACGCAGGAGTTCCCAAAGTGAATTTCCAACGAAGTGACACCATTTCCTAAAAGGCTGTGGCCTGGAGAACGATGAGGCCAGTGGGAAAGGGGAAAATGGAGAGAGTTCCTCTCTCTCTAGCTGGACTGGGGCAGCCCCCAAGTCCACCACTGTCTTAGGAGCAGAACTTGATGAGCATGGGGATCTGCTCTCTAGAAACAGGCATGGGGAGCCCATGCTTGTAATTTTAGGAAACAAGTTCTGGCCACTTGTGATGCTCACTCCGTTGATTGGCTTCTCCTGTCTAGAATGAGTCATTTTGGCTAAAGGTCAAGTCATATCCATCCCTCCTTGCACCCCACCAAAAAAAGCGGGGGGGACGGGAAGGGGGGAGAGAGAGAGAATGAAATGAGGGGGGAAAAAAAGAGAGGAAAAGAGAGAGGAAAAAAGAAAAAGCCAAACAAAGGCAGTAAGTGGATTTACAGAATGCATTTGGCACTGACCAGAATCTCAGGAAGCTGTCAAAGCACGCGTCTTTATGGAACAGCTCCGATGCTGCTGGGGCCGGAGCAACTCACCAGAATTCTTTTTCCCAAAAGGTCCCGGGAGAGGGAAGCTCTTTAACTCCCGAGGCTCTCTTACTCTCTTGATCAGATTCAGGCCCTCATGCCCCCAACCATCTCCACCAGCTGGGTCTCCCTTCTCCATCGCTGTGTCCCCTCCCCCCCAGTGCATCACCCACAGTTGGTGGGGGGACGGCGGGGAGAAGAACCATCCAGCACCTCCTCCGCAGCCCAGCCCCGAGGCCGCCACGCTGAGCTCTGGAACGCCAGGGTAATTTGAACCTGCCTCTGTGGATAGCTACGTCTGTGTTTACAGATAGAAGAAGCTGCAAGAAACAGGACTGGATTTGTTATCTGTAAGTCAAACCAGCTGTGATCTCCTGTCTATGGCGGCTTCCTTGGCAAATGCCAAATGTCCCTTGTGGTTGGAGCCACTTTTTTTCCCAGAGAGTTGTTTGCCCTCCGTGCAGCCAGCTTTCCTCCTGTGCCTCTTCCAGCTGCTCCCCCGCAAGGTGTCAGCGTGTGGGGCACCCACCAAGGCAGCCCAGCCCCAGAGAGAAGGCTCCAGCCACGGAGTCACAGAGCCTCTTGGAAGCTGCTTAGCTGGGGTGAGGGTACTAGACTGGAGTAGATTAGCCCCTCCCCAGAGTCTTCCTTTCCCCTCCATCTTTTAGAAATGAACTTGACGTCTATCTCCATGAAGTTCTGAACCGAGAATCACTTTGGGAAGAAAAACCACACACACACACACACACACACACACACACACACACACACACACTCTCTCAGCACTTCCCTGGTGGTGCAGTGGTTAAGAATCTGCCTGCCAATGCAGGGGACACGGGTTTGAGCCCTGGTCCGGGAAGATCCCACATGCCACTGAGCAACTAAGCCTGCGAGCCACAACTACTGAGCCCGCGTGCTGCAACTACTGAAGCCTGCACACCTAGAGCCTGTGTTCCACAAGAGAAGCCACCCCAGTGAGAAGCCCGCGCACCACAACGAAGAGTAGCCCCCGCTCACCGCAACTAGAGAAAGCTCGTGCACAGCAACAAAGACCCAACGCAGCCAAAAAAAGCCAAAAAACAAAACAAGTAAAAAAACACACACTCTCATCAGAGGGGGCGTCAGAGTGACTTTATGAGTGTTTAGAGACAACTGCATTTCAAACTGGTAATATTTAAGTTGTCACATGAAAATAACTTTTTGCGTTTAACTTGGTCAGTATCCATCTTTTCCTCATTCGGATGGAAGTTCCTTGGGAACTGGGACCCAGTCATGTTACCTAGGAAGTTCTATATGGAAATTTCCACTCAGCAAGTATTTGTTAAACATCTACTATGTATTCAGTTTCTGCCCTCAAAGGGCACAAAAAGGGGTAGAAGAAAAGTATATAGCCATGTAAAAATCTTTGTTATATTTCCTTGAACTATTAGCCAAGAGCCCATTGAAGCTTACAGGCAGCCAAGGCAATGGGAGTTCAGCGCAAGGCGTCATAGTAGGCTGGGGGCGATCCGGGAAGCCTTCCTGGAGGAGGCAGTGTTGAGCTAAGGTCCAAAGGAGGGGCCCAATGTTCATAATGAAGGGACATGGAAAATGTGGGAGCGGTGTTGGTAAAATTCAGCAACTAGCTCCCCCCCTACCCCACCAAAGTTCTAATTTATAGTGTTGGCCAATTTCCCTGGTGTAAATACACCCACCATGGCTAATTTCATGGTCAATTTCAAGACACTAATGTGAAGTCACTAAGTCACTGAACAAGGAGTCAGGAAGAGGTACATAGTAGTACATCATTTAGTCGCATTTTTGCCATACAGGTCAAATAGAAGCAAATCATGATATGAAAAAATGCTTTACAATAATTAGGAAATAGTGGATTTTGAGCATTTATTACCTTTACTTTTGATATCATTTGTATCATTTATATAACTAAGTGTATATAACTTAATTTTTAATGATGGTTGACCTTAACAATGAGATCACAAAATCCCTGAATATTTAGTGGTCAACACTCATGAGCCAGTATGGACCAGCTCCAGCAGCCTGCTGGTACAAAACAGATAGAAGCATGGGATGGAGATTTATACCGAGTGTTTGGTGAATGTTTTACCTAATGGAAAGTTTTTTGCAGCACTAATGATGATTAGTCTAGCCTTGATGTCCCTGCTCACATTCTATTTTCTTCTGGATCTAATCCTAGAAACTCAGACGGCTAGGAATCCCAGCTGCCTGTCCCCAGAGCTCCATAGAAAAATATTATAAACAGAATTCCTTTTTGCTGTTGGAGACTCCATGAAAGACTGTAATTGAAACATCACTGGCTAAAAGTCACTTCTTTGAACAAGGAGGCCTTTCCCAGGGAGAAAGCCAGAAACTTCTGCTCCTTTTTCTTTCCTCCCATGTCTTACTGTGCTGGACCCTGTTCATAGAACAGCTGAAAGAAAGGACCACCACCTTCCACAGAAGATCCTTTCTGGAAGGAGAGACAGGTCCCTGCATTCACTTCTCTCCAGGAAGGGTGCTCTTAGACACAACCTGTGCTCACACTGGATTTTCTAGTCCAGTTAAGATGACTCTGGACATCACTGTATGACTGTTAAGCTCAGGAATGATGATACTTAAAATGAAAAAAAAATGAGAATGAGTTTGTCTGTTTAGACATTAACCCATGAGTTGTTTCCATATCCCAATTGCTGAGCAAACCTTCTTTTCCTGGGATGGTATGGGATGTTAACTGAAATGATTTGGAGTGTGTGACCATGTTGTACTTTAAATCCCACCACTAGAACCTTCCTTTGGAATTCTGAAGGCCTCTCACCTCGAGCTCCTTTGAAGCCCCTTAGAATTGAGTTTACAGGCACTGGATGACATTTGCCCTTGAAAATGTTTTATTTTAGTGTTTTATTTCCCCTATTGATCTTTTCTCCAATTGCAATGGTGGGAGAAGGGCCAGCACCAGGTTCTGGGGGTACAAAGAGAAATGGAGTGTAGGTAAAGTAGAGTCTGGGAGCTGAGCTCTGGGGCAGGTGAGGGGACCCCACAAAGAGACTTAGGAGTAGCTGGTGACATAGGGGAAAACGAGGAGAGACGAATACCTGGACACAAGCACAGAACATTCATTTTTCTCTTCTAGTTTTATTGAGATATAACTGACGTACAGCACTGTGTAAGTTTATGATATACAGCGTAATGACTTGACCTACATATATTGAGAAATGATTACCACCATAGGTTTCATTGACATCCATCACCTCATATAGACACCAAAAAATGTTTTATTTTTCTTGTGCTGAGAACTTTTAGGATCTACTTTCTTAGTAGTTTTCAAATATACCAGATAGCAGAAGCACAGGACTTGTTTCAAGAAAGAGGCCATGATTTAATTGTGTCAAAAGCTGGTGAAAGTTAAAGTAAGAGAATTTACCTCCAGATTAGGTGAAGTCACTGGTGACCTTGTGTATTAGGGTTCTTCGGAGGAGCAGAAGCAATAGGATACGTCTGGGTATGTATAAAGAGATATATTTTAAGGCATTGGCTCACGTGATTATGGAGGCTGGCAAGTACAAATCTGCAAGATGGGTCAGTGGGCTGGAGACCCAGGAAGAGCTGATTCTGTGGTCGTCTGCTTGAGAATTCCTTCTTGCTCAGGAGAGGTCAGTCTTTTGTTCTATTTAGGCCTTCAACTGATTGGATGAAGCCCACCCACTTATAGAGGGCAATCTGCTTTACTCAGAGTCTACAGTATTAAATGTTAATTTCATCTGAAAACACCCTCACAGAAACATCCAGAATAATGTTTGTTTTTTTTTAACTTCTTCATTGGAGTATAATTGTTTTTACAATGGTGTTAGTTTCTGCTTTATAACAAAGTGAACCAGCTATACATATACATATATCCCCATATCTCCTCCCACTTGCATCTCCCTTCCATCCTCCCTGTCCCACCCCTCTAGGTGGTCACAAAGCACCGAGCTGATCTCCCTGTACTATGCAGCTGCTTCCCACTAGCTATCTGTTTTACATTTGGTAGTGTATATATGTCCATGCCACCTCTCACTTTGTCCCAGCTTACCCTTCCCCCTCCCTGTGTCCTCAAGTCCATTCTCTATGTCTGCCTCTTTATTCCTGTCCTGCCCCTAGGTTCTTCAGACCATTTTTTTTTAAGATTCCATATATATGTGTTAGCATACGGTATTTGTTTTTCTCTTTCAGACTTACTTCACTCTGTATGACAGACTCTAGGTCCATCCACCTTACTACAAATAACTCAATTTTGTTTCTTTTTATGGCTGAGTAATATTCCATTGTATATATGTGCCACATCTTCTTTATCCATTCATCTGTCAATGGACACTTAGGTTGCTTCCATGTCCTAGCTGTTGTAAATAGAGCTGCAATGGACATTGTGGTACATGACTCTTTTTGAATTATGGTTTTCTCAGGGTATATGACCAGTAGTGGGATTGCTAGGTCGTATCGTAGTTTTATTTTTAGTTTTTTAAGGAACCTCCATACTGTTCTCTATAGTGGCTGTATCAATTTACATTCCCACCAACAGTGCAAGAGAGTTCCCTTTTCTCCACACCCTCTCCAGCATTTATTGTTTGTAGTTTTTCTTTTTTTTTTTTTTTTTTTTGTGGTACGCGGGCCTCTCACTGTGTGGCCTCTCCCATTGCGGAGCACAGGCTCTGAACGTGCAGGCTCAGTAGCCATGGCTCACGGACCCAGCCACTCCATGGCATGTGGGATCTTCCCAGACCGGGGCACGAACCCATGTACCCTGCATCGGCAGGCAGACTCTCAACCACTCCGCCACCAGGGAAGCCCTGTTTGTAGATTTTTTGATGATGACCATTCTGACCTGTGTGAGGTGATACTTCACT
The DNA here is from genome assembly GCF_025265405.1 of Mesoplodon densirostris. Taxonomy (NCBI): domain Eukaryota; kingdom Metazoa; phylum Chordata; class Mammalia; order Artiodactyla; family Ziphiidae; genus Mesoplodon; species Mesoplodon densirostris. Next base: position 31,928,677 of record NC_082680.1, on the reverse strand, counting down.
GTAGTTTTGATTTGCATTTCTCTAATGATTAGTGATGTTGAGCATCCTTTCATGTGTTTGTTGTCAACCTGTATATCTTCTTTGGAGAAATGTCTATTTAGATCTTCTGCCCATTTTTGGATTGGGTTGTTTGTTTTTTTTATATTAATCTGCATGAGCTCTTATATATTTTGGAGATTAATCCTTTGTCAGTTGCTTCATTTGCAAATATTTTCTCCCATTCGGAGGGTTGTCTTTTTGCCTTGTTTATGGTTTCCTTTGCTGTGCAAATGTTTTTAGTTTCATTAGGTCCCATTTGTTTATTTTTGTTTTTATTTCCATTTCTCTAGGAGGTGGGTCAAAAAGGATCTTGCTGTGATTTATGTCATAGAGTGTTCTGCCTATGCTTTCCTCTAAGAGTTTTATAGTGTCTGGTCTTACATTTGGGTTTTTAATCCATTTGGAGTTTATTTTTGTGTATGGTGTTAGGGAGTGTTCTAATTTCATTCTTCTATATGTAGCTGTCCAGTTTTCCCAGCACCACTTATTGAAAAGGCTGTCTTTTCTCCATTGTATATTCTTGCCTCCTTTATCACAACTAAGGTGACCATATGTGTGGGGTTTATCTCTGGGCTTTCTATCCTGTTCCATTGATCTATATTTCTGTTTTTGTGCCAGAACCATACTGTCTTGATTACTGTAGCTTTGTAGTATAGTCTGAAGTCAGGGAGCCTGATTCCTCCAGCTCCGTTTTTCTTTCTCAAGATTGCTTTGGCTATTCAGGGTCTTTTGTGTTTCCATACAAATTGTGAAATATTTTGTTCTAGTTCTGTGAAAAATGCCAGTGGTAGTTTGATAGGGATTGCATGGAATCTGTAGATTGCTTTGGGTAATATAGTCATTTTCACAATGTTGATTCTTCCAATCCAAGAACAGGGTATATCCAGAATAATGTTTGACCAAATCTCTGGACACCTTGGCCCAGCTAAGTTGGAACATAAAATTAACCATTGCACCTGGGCAGTAGCAGTTTTGGTGAAGCGGCAGGAGCAAAGCCTTATTAGAGTAAGCTCGAGAGATAATGGAAGGAAGAGAAGGGAAGCCAGGGTGTGGACGCCACTCTTTGAAGGATTTTTGCTGTAAAGGGACATAGAGAAATGGATCAGTAGCTGTGGAGAGATGTGGGGTCAAGAAAGGATTTATTTTTAAAGAGGAAGAGATGTTACAGAATATTTACACATTGATGAGAATTATCCAGTACGTAGAAAACAATGATTGGACAAGAGGTAGTGAAATCCTGTGTACGGCTTGGGGGAGGCGGGGTGTAGCCTTGGGTAGATTTGATAGTGGGAGCATGTGGAAGGTCTCTTCTGATCGCTTTCATTTTCTCAGTGAGATAAAAGAGTTATTATTTATGGATGGGATGGGAGAAGGGGCTCTTTTAGTCCAGAAATTGATAGCAGAGACTGGGTTGCAAGCTCAGAAGAGTAATGGATATTTGAGATTGATTAAACTGAGAACTTTCATTGTTGCAGCCTTTCTCAAAGGAAAGAGAAGGAGGCCAGAGGGATGAGGTGAAGGCAAGGTCAAGCATTTCTTCTATTTTTAAAAAATTTATCTATCTATCTATCTATCTATTATTTTTGGCTATGTTGGGTCTTTGTTGCTGTGCGTGGGCTTTCTCTAGTTGTGGCGAGTGGGGGCTACTCTTTGTTGCGGTGTGCAGGCTGCTTATTGCAGTGGCTTCTTGTTGCAGAGCACAGGCTCTAGGTGCATGGGCTTCCTTAGTTGTGGCGTGCAGGCTCAGTAGTTGTGGCTCACGGGCTTTAGAGCACAGGCTCAGTAGTTGTGGCACACAGGCTTAGTTGCTCTGTAGCAGGTGAGATCTTCCCAGACCAGGGCTCAAACCCGTGTCCCCTGCATTGGCAGGCATATTCTTAACCACTGCGCCACCAGGGAAGTCCTAAGCATTTTTCTTAATGTGGAGAAAACCTTGAGTGTGTTGCAAGGCAGAGAGGAGAGAGAGAGAGACACACACACACACAGACAGAGTCAGAGAGACAGAGAGAGAGACAGAGACTGAGGCTCTGTAAGAGGATAATCAATTATACAAGGTCCCAGATTGTTGAGGACCATTCCTATTTACCTTTGTAGTGAGTGGAGAGCTTGCCTAATGCTCTGATTATTATAGACTCTTAAACATTTAAGCAAATGTTTAGATTGGTTTTCTTCATTTAACAAGCGATGTGGAAGAAATTTTATTTGAATCCACATTATTTATTTATCACCTGCTATGTATGAAGGGCTATGGATTCAGGGGAGTTCTAGAACCCAATTAAAGTTTTGCAATTTTCTTTAATTTTCAAGCATAGCTATTTTTTTTCATTGTAGTTTGTCCTTCACTCACTTAAAACAACTCTGTTTTTAGTCTTGTAGGAATTTGTTTTAAAGCATAGCCTAACAGGAAATTCTTCTATAATTTTTAGGTGTCAATAGAGGCTCAAAATGTACTCTCAATGTGGAGGAAGATGTAGGTAGGTTGGAGGATTTCATGTGGAAAGAAAGGGACGACTGCCGTTTTCAGAATGATCTCCGCTTGCCAAATCCACTGAACATTTTCAAATTTCCTTTTGACTTGACTTCTTAGCAGCGATGGGAATTATTGACTCCTTCTTCCCTTCAGGCTCACAGTCGTACGTTGTCCTTAAGTATCAGATCCTCAAAGCTATTCCTTTAGGCTTGCTCCCCTTGTTGACATATACTCCTTCACTAGACAATCTCCTCCACACAAATACTTTCTGCAGGCAGATTAATACTCCCAGCCCAGAAATCTCTTTGGACCTTCAGACTCATACATTCAAATGCCTACTTGGCATTTGGAGACCTCTAGAGGTCTCCAAAGTACCTCAAATGCAAGCCTCAGAACCAGCCTGATGACCCAAGCTACACTGATTCGTCTCTTTTTCTGCTGCCACTGCATCTCCTTGCAATTCTGTGTATACCTATGATGGCTACTGTTAGCCTGGGAGCACCCACAGAAAGAGGCTATATTCATCTGTGAATCGCTAGCTGTGACTCTGGGGCTTAGCAAGGGCAGACGGATGGATGGATGGATGAATAAATAAATGAATGAATTCCCTTCCATCAGTGAAAGACCCTGGGATTTCTCAAAGTTTCAACAAAAGTAAAGAGTGTATGCTATTTGGTTTCTCTCCTGCCTATTGCACTGAAACCGTTGCCATCAAAGTCACCACCACTGCTTTGTAGCCAAATATGTGGACACTTCTTTGGTCTCATCTCACAAGCCCTCTCATCAAGTAACATGATTTATCCCTCCTCCTGGGTTTCATGACGTTGTTCATTGCTGGTTTTCTGTCACTGGAGACTCCTTTTTTTTTTTTTTAAAGGTATTTTATTTTATTCAGCTTTATTGGAATATAATTGAGGTGTACTGGTCAGATATGTTGTAGGATGCCTTTCTATTAGATTTTGTATAGTGTTTTCCTTGTGATTAGACCATGGGTATGGTTTTGGGGAGGGAGACTACAGAGGTAGAATCTATTGTCATCACATCTGATCGTGGGTATATTTTATCAAAATGATCTGTTGCCATTGATGATGACCTTGATCACCCAGCTTGAGATGGTGTTTGTCAGATTTCTCCACTCTGAAGCTAAGCTTTTATTTTCCTCTTTCTATACTTTACTCTTTGGAAAGAAGTCACTATGCACGGACCACCCTTCAGGAGTGGAGAATTATAGTCTTTCTCCTTGAGGCCACGTGGAGTATTTACATAATTTTTTTTGAATTCTTGTGCATGGGAAATTTGTCTCATCTTATTTATTTATTTAGTCATTTATTTATATCTGTATGGATTCATGGATATTTCTTTTATGCTTTAGGTTATAATTCAATACCACTTTATTTATTTTACTGCTCAGCCTGCTCCAAGTTTGGCCATTGGGAGCTCTTTTGGTTGGCTACTGTGTCACTTTGACACACTCCTGTCAGTCTCTGTGTGTGTGTGTGTGTCTGTGTGTATGTCTGTGTCTCTGTGTGTGTGCATGTTTTCCTGAGCACTTCTTTACTTTCTGACACTAAAAGATGCTGTAGACTCATCCTGTATATTTCCGGCCTCAGTCCTAGAATCAACCATTTTTCCAAGGAGTCCTGGTTTCTTCACCAGAGAATGGAATTAGAAACTAAGATCTGGGCACTAGGTGTATTCATTGCTACTGTGGTATTGTTATTTCTAGACCCTCTCAGTTGACAGAGCAAGGAGATATACATGTGTACACTAGCCCTTTAAATACATGTATCTGTAAATACTTCTGTATGTAACCAGGTGATCCTTATTAAGCTAAAAGACTTTGTACTGACGTCTCCAACTCTAATCCACTACCACATGGAGCATCCTAGCTTCCTCCCCTTACTTATCTGTAAATTCCTACTCCTAAAATGAGAAATATGGCTCCCGCCAGCCCCTGGACATTTACTTAATTGTTCAGTTCTGGTATACAAGTATAGCAGCATCAGAATTACTAACCCATACTCCTGTGGAAAACAACTTTATCAACTAGTGTACGATTCCTTTACGGATTCCACTCATTTCCAAAGTCAGTTAAGTCAACAATCTTTCTCCTGTTCAGTAATGTTGTTTCATATGTTTTTAGTACCTGGGATCCCCTGACCTCTGAAATTATTTGATTTTTTAAAATTTGCATACATTAAGATTCATTCTTTGTGCAATAAAATTTTATGGGTTTTAACCAATGCATAACGGCATGTATCCACCATTATAGTATCATAAGAATAGTTTCAATACTTAAAAATCCCCTGTGCTTCACCTATCCAACCCTGTACCTATCTCCCTGAACCCACTTATCTTTTTATTGTCTTTATAGTTTTACCTTTCACAGAATGTCATATAATTGAATTATGCAGCTTTTTCAGACTGCCTCCTTAGCAATAAGCATTTAAGGTCATCTATGTCTTTCTGTGGCTTGATTGCTCATTTTTGAAATCACAGAATAACATTCCATGATACAGATGTGTCACAGTTCATCAATTCACATGCCGAAGGACACCTTGGTTGCTTCCAGTTTTGGGCAATTATAAGCAAGACTGCTAATACATTCGCACACAGATTCTCTGCACAGACATGTTTTCAAATAAGTTGGGCAACAGAGAGACAGACAGCCATGAAGAAAGATTTCCAGCCCAGCAGGTACCTTTCAAACTAAAGAAGCCTGGGCCTCCAACCCAGCTTCTTACAAACAGCTGCTTGCCTGGGACTCTAAACCAGCTTCGGAGTATGCTCAGAATTCTAAAAATCAAAATCTATCACTACCATGCTTCAAAGGACCGCCATGTGCATCAATCAGCCAGGAAGGAAGACAGAGGCCTCAACGATGCTCACTTGGGTTCCTGAGTAAGAGGTCTGGGGGTCCAATGACGAATCTGATCTTATCTGAATCATGGCACCGTAACTGTTAAAGAAAAAAATTACGACACTTGTTAAATGTGGCAAGGAAGACTTTACTCAAGGGGGTTAATGGAATGGGGTTTTTGTGGTAGGGGAGAGAGACTGGGCTCAAATCTGAATACAGTAAGGAAACGTGGGGATTTATAGCCAAGAGGCAGGATGGGAGGTTGATGGATAGAAAATTACTAAGAGGGTAACTGTTTGCTAAACTGACCTGACAGGATTTTTGTTTAGGGCTGAAAGTCAGAAAGAGAACTCAGAGGAGCCTGACTCGAGTTTGGTGAAGGAGGGAGTCTTTGTTATGTAAACAAACAAACAAGTAAACAAATAAATGTATACGAATTTACTAATAATACACATGCATATTTAATATTCAGATGAGTTTGATGATGGAGGTGAACCGCGGAACCAGGGAAGCAGCAACGTGAGGTCTGCCCAAGGGAATCAGCAATGACGTCAGAGAGGAGGTGATGGAAGCGTGAGCTGATGTCGCAGGAGGAGAGAGTGTGTTTGTCCCGTACAGGAAGGAAAGGTGCATTTCAGGCAGGAGGAAGGAGGGTTTGCTGGAATGGAGCAGGGTTAGGGGTGTGGCGGAGGGAGATGATGCTGGGAAGTGAGTCTGGATAAGTCGAGAGAGAGGCTTATGCCAAAAAGAGATGGAATGTCATGTATAAGAGTTCAGTTTTTACCCCGCAGGTGGAGGACCAAGGAGCCTTGGAACAAACAGCACCTCCATCACCTGGGAGCTTGTTAGACGTGCAAACTCTGGGGCCCTGCTCCAGACCTACTGAACCAGAATCTGCACTTTAATGAGATCCCAGGGCCTTCTTCAACACCTCAAAGTTTGAGAAGTACATCTATAGAGAGTTCTGGGCAGGGATTACCGTGGCGACATTGGCACTTTGACAGACTTTTTTTTCTGTGTTAATTCAGTTTTTCCAGTGAAAAAAATTTCCAGTCTCTTGTCTGAGAGCATTGACCTGGCAGCCATGTTCCGGGAGTGCATGGGGGTGGCTGCTGTGTCCTAAGATCAGTATTTGGACTTTAACTTAGTCTGTTTTTAGCATCATGCCTCGTCCCTGCCATTTGGGCATGATTGTGCTCAAGCTGGACCCTCTCCTGAGAATAAACTTCTAGTTTCTTGAATGGAGCGAATGTGGATATTGTTTGGTAGGGAAAAAAATCTGAGGGTCCAATTGTTCTATATATTTATCAGTCCCCTTACTTTCAGCATCGCATCACATGGTCTTTGGTACTTTCAGGTATGGTAGGATAAATTGGCTTATTTCTCGAAGGTACCACTGCCTGGGATTGTATCTTTCTCTGCTTTGTTTAGAGAGGCAATACATCTTTATACATATACAGTTTTCTAAAATTCTCCTGAAGTCTCCCAAGCACTATTATCGTCTGTCTTCTTTGTACTTGAAGATTTAATTTAGTTGAGTTGGAAGAAAGAGAAGCTTCTTCCATTGTGTAACAGAAACTTTTTGAAATTATGCTTTAATCTCTCTCTCTCTCTCTTTTTTAGTAACTTGACTTTAAACAAGTCAGTTCTATGCATGTAATAAAATGTATTCATTCTAAGCACACTCTTTGATGAGTTTTATCTCCAATCAAGATATACATTTCCACCAACCCGTGCACTTCCTTCCTGAGGTTGGCAGCTACTGAAAAGGCCTATTGATTCCCACTTCCTCATATTTACTCCCTGTGTAAACTCCTCTTCTTGAGTGTGAGGTGCAGCCAGGGACTTAATTCTAATGAATAGGACATGGCAAATGTGATGGGATATTGCCTCTGAGATTAGGTTATAAGACATTGTGACTTCCACCTTGCTGGTGTTCCCTTGCTCTCTTGCCGTCTTGCTTGTTTTCTCTGACAAAGCCAACTTCAGTAATGTGAGCATCCCTGTGGAGAGGCCCACATGTCAAAAAAATGAGGGCATTTTCTGGCCAACAACTTATGAGGAATCAAGGCCCTCCATCCAACAACCTGCAAGGAACCGAATCCTACCCACAACAGCTTGAGTGGGCTGAGAAGCAGACCCACTCCTGGTGGAGCCTTCAAATGACCGCAGCCCCAGCAGAACCATGACTGCAGCCTTGTGAGATATGCAGAGCCAGAGTACCCAGTTGTCATGCCCAGATTTCTGACCCACAGAAACTGAGAGATAACAAATGTTAAATACTATCATTTATTATAAAGCAATAGGTAACTCATATACATCCTGATCTTTTGAAGCCAACCTCTCCCAACCCCAAATTCAGGTATCCACTCATCAGCTGATCACTCTGTCCTAATAGATTTGTCTTCCTTTTCTAGAATTTCAAATAATATAACATGTATTTTTTGTGATTTGTCCACGTTGTTGCATATATTAGGTATTGATTCATTTTTATTGCTGAATAATATTCCATTGTATGGATATATCAAAATATTTTTCCAATTCACCTATTGATGGACATTTGTATTGTTTCCAGTTTTTGGTTATTATGAATAAGACCTCTACTATCATCCATGCATAATCTGTGTGTGAAATATGCTTTATTTCTCTTGGGTAAATACCTAGGAATAGAATTGCTGGGTCACATGATAAGTGTAGGCTTCTATGTTAATTTTTTAAAGAAACTATCAAAATATTTTTTAAGTATTTGTACTGTTATCAAGAGTTCTCAATCCTTTGGCTTTCAGCAGTTGACAGTGATGTACCTTGGTGTGGTTTCTTTGTATATATCCTGCTTAAGGTTGTCAAGATTCTTGAATTTGTAAGTTAATGATTTTCTCCTAATTTGGAGAACTTTGCCACTATTTCTTTAAATATTTTTTGTTTCTCTCTGGGACTCCAATTACACATATATTGGACTGTTTGCTATTTTCCCACATATTTCATAGGTTTTTTCTTCAGTATTTTATATCTATTGTTTGGACCGGATAATTTCTACTGATTTATTTGCAAGTTCACTGATTCCTCCTCCATCTTCACTCTACTGTTGAAATTAGTGAGTAAATTTTTTGTTTCAGTTATTGTAATACTTTTTGGCTCTAGAATTTCTAATGGTTTCCATTCTCTGTTTAGATTCTCTATCTGTTCACTCATTAGAACTATATTTTCCTTTACTCATTAGTACTTATTTTCCTTTAATACTTTGAACACATTTATAAAAGTGATTTGAAATCTTTGCCAAATTCAACATCTTGGGCCACTCATAGTCATTTTCTGTTGACTGCTTTCTTTTTTAAAAATTATTTATTTATTTATTTATTTAGGGCTGTGTTGGGTCTTTGTTACTACACACAGGCTTTCTCTAGTTGTGGCTAGCAGGGGCTACTCTTCGTTGCAGTGTGTGGACTTCTCATTGTGGTGGCTTCTCTTGTTGCAGAGCACAGGCTCTAGGCATGCAGGCTTCAGTAGTTGTGGCTCACAGACTCTAGAACGTAGGCTCAGTAGTTGTGGTGCACGGGCTTAGTTTCTCCTCAGCATGTGGGATATTCCTGCACCAGTGCTCAAACCCATGTCCCCTGCATTGACAGGTGGATTTTTAACCACTGTGCCACCAGGGAAGCCCTGCTTTACTTTCTTATTTCTTTGCATATCTAATAATTTTTGGTTGAAAGCTAGGTAGAGTGGATAAAATGTAGTAATTCTAGATTCTACTATTTTCTTTTGAGAGTTTTGTTGTTGTTGTTCTAGAACACAGTTAATTGCCTTGATTCAAATTGCAAACTCTTCTTCCTCTGTGTTGTGCAGTAGCTAATACATGTGCTCATTTCTTCCAGTTTCTAGTTGCTGTGTATTTTTAACCTCACCTCCTGGGGTGGGGTGGGGGAGGTTTTTTCCCAGGTGCCTTGCACTCCCTCCCCACACATGCATAGTTTTGTGGTCGGCCAAGGCATTGTGGCATAGCTTGCATACGGATTTTTAGTCTCACACTTTCCAGAGTTCTCTTGCTCCCAGGATTTTAACCCTAAATGTCCACTGCTCTGCCATTCTTAAACTCTTTCCCCTGACATTTTGAGTTGGTAAAACTCATTTTTAAAAAACTTCCCATAGCCATGAGGGTTGGGGGTACTATCAGACAAAAACAAAACAACATAAACAAAAACAAAAAACCATAAACTTGCAATTCTTACTTGGAAAAGTATAGTCTTTCAAGAGTAAGCTCTTCTCTGACTTGTATTTATCAGTTACTTCAAATAGTTGATTATTTAAAAAAAATTTTTTTTCACATTTTATTATTATTATCTAGGAAAGGCTTTACCAAAGACTTCACTCCATCATTACTGGAAGCAGAAGTCAATGGAGCTTTTGAGTGTTCCTGAGGATAGCTTTTGTGCATAGAAAAATTATTCGCAGAATGTTAACATTAATATTTGATTTATTGAAATTACAAATTAAAAGCCTAGATTTTCCTTAATCTTTTAAGTTCAACTTACAAACCTTATAAAATTAGTAAAGTACAAACATTTTAAATTTTCCTTTGATTAAAGTTTAATTAATGCAAGGTGAATAGAACAGATCCCCTTAAACATTCAGTCCCATTTACAGCTCAGTTAATTAAATTCCTTCAATCATTAAAGCTGTATTTATAAGTTTAACATAGTAGATTTTCTTTTCAACACTTCAAATGCCTCTAACAAGCATTACCTTCCCAAGTACCTGAACAAGCATATTAAGTCTGATAGAACAAACTGATAAATACAGCAAATCTTTAAAGACATTCCAGTGCTGTTAAAAAACCCAGCTGAAGTCTCTGTACCTTTCAACTTACATCTATAAATCAGTTACTCAATTACATGTTGTAAAATGGAATCACAACTGTAATCTGTTAGATTCTCTCTATGCCAAGACTCTTAACCCTACAATCACTGTAAACACCAAACACATACAGATTGTTCCAATGATACTACGACCTATTTTTGAATGTAACACAAAAGTATTAATGTAATAGTTTGATTTATTTACTCATCTCTGTATTTGGTTCTAAACCATCCTAGGGTTAAAAAGACATCCATGAAAGAAAAACTTTTACCATCACAAGCCAATAAGTTATTACCCCAGTCAAATTGGAGATTTCAGCAGAATAAAGTTGCTTATGGGACAGAGATCCTTTTCCAGACATTAGATCTGATTCTCCTGCAGCCACTCAGCAACACATTCACTCAGATTTTTAATAGTCACTAAAAACCTGGGACTCTGAGTCCGTATCCTTTGGAAGGGATTGATCTCTTCTGGGTTTAAGATATGCCATTAATTAACCCTACTGTCTGATATGAAGTCTGCAGCCTCCCACCTGGTTTGCTTCACAGTATGGTTACATCCAGTAATTCTATTTCCTGCCCAGTTCTGCTCTGAATTCCTTACAGATCCTTTCTGTATGTTCTGGCCACCCCTTGATAGCTATTTAATGACACCCTGTTGAATTCAGCGTACACTTCCTGTTTGATTCAAACTCCCAGGACTAAAGTCATCCTCACTAGAGTAGAGAATACTATAGAAACATCCATCACCCAGCTTTATCAAATCTTAACATTTTGTGGTGTTTACCTCAGGTTTTAAAAAACATTGAAACATTTCTGATGCAGCTGAAGCCTCCTGACTTCACTTTCTCCCTCCCAAGAGGAACACTTTCGTGAATTTTGCGTTTCAGATTTCCAAGCATTTGATTCTATCATAACATGAATGTACTGATAAATTGTATTGTTTTGCATGTTCTCAAATTTTATGTAAATATTACTTTGTGGTACCAGTCTGCAATTTTCTTTTTTGTTAATCAGCATTATGTTTTTGAGAATGACTAATGTTGATATGTGTAGCTTCAGTTAATTTAACTGCTATATAATAGGAATTAATTCAGTATATATATTATAGTATATTTTCTGTTCATTTGGTTGATGGAAATTTCTTTCCCAATTTTTTGCTATTATAAATGTGTTGCAATGAATATTTTTGTATGTCTGTGCATACATATATGTATGTGACAGTTGCCTTAAAATATACATCTACAATGGAATTTCTGGGTTGAAGAAATTCTAATTTTTTTTTTTTGGCTGTATTGGCTCTTCGTTGCTGCTTGCATGCTTTCTCTAGTTGTGACGAGCGGGGGCTACTCTTCATTGTGGTGCATGGGATTCTCATTGCTGTGGCTTCTCTTGTTGTGGAGCATGGGCTCTAGGCGCTTGGGCTTCAGTAATTGTGGCACGACGGCTCAGTAGTTGTGGCTCGTGGGTTCTAGAGCACAGGCTCAGTAGTTGTGGCACACGGGCTTAGTTGCTCCGTGGCATGTGGGATCTTCCAGGACCACAGATCAAATCCGTGTCCCCTGCATTGGCAGGTGGATTCTTAACCACTGCGCCACCAGAGAAGTCCTCTACGTTCTTAGTTATTTTCAAGCAGTTCTCTAACCATATTTGAGAGTTCCCATCTCCCCATTATTCTTGCCCACTCTTATTTGTAAATTTTCGCAATACAATGAATGTGGAATAATTTTCATTATTGTTCTGGTTGTAATTCCTTTGTTACTGGTGAGATTAAACATTTCTCTTCTGTCTATTAACTCTCTTTCCTCTAACTTGCCTGCTCATATATTTTATCCATTTTTTAATGTCCTTTTTTCCCCTTAAAAATTGATTTGTAACCTCTTTATACATGCAGATTTTAATCCTTTGTTTGTTTTATGCATCAAAAATACCAAATTTTAACTTTTAATGGGGTCAAATTTATCAACATTTTCCTTATGATTTGTGGTTTTTTTGTGAAGTCATAAAGTTTCCTCTGTTGCCTTCTAAAAGTTTAACAGTTTTGACTTTTCGTATTTGCAATTGATTGTTTTGTGTGTAGAATAAAGTGTATCTATTTTCTAAATGGTATCACCCTCTGTTAGATGATTGGTCTTTATTCATGTATAATGCCACCGCTGTAGATGATTGGTCTTTATTCATGTATAATGCCACCACTGTAGATGATTGGTCTTTATTCATGTATAATGCCACTGCTGTAGTATAGCAAGTTTCCATGTATTTATAAGTCTGCTTTTGGACTCTCTAAACAGAATGTGTGTGTGTGTGTAATCCCTATGGCAATATTTCTTTTAATTTCTATAGCTTTACATTTATTTATTTGTGATACTCTGTTCTTTATATAAACTTTATATCTGCTTATCAAATTCACAAAAACTTGTGTTAGGATATTGATTGAAATTGTATTGAATTTATAGATTAATTTGAGTAGAATTAGCATCTTAATAATATTGTCTCTTATCCATGAACTTAGTATTTATTCCTTAATTAATGTTTTTATTTATTATGTCCTTTATTAATGTTTTGTAACTTTTCTAATAAATGTGTCATACATTTTTGTTATGTTTATGTATATATTACAACTATTTATATAAACTCTATACACAGATTCTTTATAATTTTCATTGCTGTTGTGAATGGTATCTATTTTTCTATTATAATCTCTAAGTGGTAATTGCCCATAGAGATGTAAGTTATTAATTTAAAAATGTTAATGATGTTTCTTATCAGTTACAACAGTTTTTTAGAATTCTTAGATTTGTTCTCATGAAGAAAACCATCACCTGTGGATAAAGACAGTTTTACATTATTTTCCAATTATTATTAATTTTATTCTTCTGTCTTATTGTATTGCCTGGGACCTCCTGTATAATGTTGAGTGTAAGTGATGATGATGGGGATCCTGTCTCATTCCTGAATTATTGTTTATGCTTCTCAAGTTGTAACATTTTTTAAATTATCATATTTAATAGGTTCTCTGTATCATGTTTAATAATATAGGTTATGAGATTAAGGAAGTCATCTGCTATTCTCAATTTCCTAAGAATTTTTTTCTAAGCATGATAGGTATTGACTTTTATCAAGTATCTTTTCAGCAGCCATTGAAATGATCATATATCTTTTCTGTTTTAATCTATTAATGTGATTTATTACACTAATAATTTATTATACCAGTAGTCTTCTGATGTCAAATCATACTTTCATTTGACATTAAGGCTATACTATTCTAGAGTAAAAACATATTAGAGGGTTTTCTTTCTCTTTTCTTTTTAAAATTTTTGTAAAAGAGTCCCTTGAATGTTTTGGAAAATTTCATCCATAAAACATTTGGGCCTTGTGCCTCTTGTAGGGGAAGTGTTTTGATTACCAATTCAGTTTCATTAAGCTTTTCATTTGTTTGCTTATTGAGGCTTTCTATTTCTCTTAAGAGCCAATTTTGGTAATTAATTATTTTTCTGGAAATTTTTTCAATTCATTTACATTTTCAAATCTATTAGCATTGAATTTGTATTAATTGTGATTTTTAAAACTCTACTACTCTGAGATTATGTCCCTCTTTTTGCTTTAAATATTGTTGATTTGTGTCTTTTCTCTTTTTTTCTTGATTACTGTTACTGCAGATTTATTCTATTAATATTTACAAAGCCCATTTTCAGTGTTATTGATACTATGATTTCTTTGTGTTCTATTTAGTTAACTTTAACTCCTAATTTTATTTTTTCCTCCTTCTGTTTTCTTTGATATATGATTTGTGTTCTGTCTCACTTTGTGACTTGAGTACTTAATTATCTTTTTTAAAAATAAACTTATTTATTTATTTATTTACTTATTTATTTATTTTTGGCTGCATTGGGTCTTCATAGCTTCACACGGGCTTTCTCTAGTTGTGGTGAGCGGGGGCTACTCTTCATTGCAGTGTGCAGGCTTCTCATTGCAGTGGCTTCTCTTGTTGCAGAGCACGGGCTCTAGGAGCGCGGGCTCAGTAGTTGTGCCTCATGGACTCTAGAGCTCAGGCTCAGTAGTTGTGGCACACGGGCTTAGTTGCTCCGCAGCATGTGGGATCTTCCCGGACCAGGACTCAAACCTGTGTCCCCTGCATTGGCAGGTGAATTCTTAACCACTGCACCACCAGGGAAGCCCTAATTATCTTTTTATCTTAATTTTTTTTTACTGAGTGGCTTTAAAGCTATAATTTCAGTATAACTCATCTCACTAATTTTCATATGTTAATTAATTAATTAATTAATTAATTTGTTTATTTTTGGCTGTGTTGGGTCTTCGTTTCTGTGCAAGGGCTTTCTCTAGTTGCGGCAATCGGGGGCCATTCTTCATTGCGGTGTGCGGGCCTCTCACTATCGGGGCCTCTCTTGTTGGGAGCACAGGCTCCAGACGTGCAGGCTCAGTAGCTGTGGCTCACGGGCCTAGTTGCTCTGCGGCATGTGGGATCTTCCCAGACCAGGGCTCAAACCCGTGTCCCCTGCATTGGCAGGCAGATTCTCAACCACTGCGCCACCAGGGAAGTGCCATATGTACCATTTTTATTGTTATCCATTTCAAATATTTAAAATTTCCTTTTTGATTTTGTCTTTATTCCGTACGTTATTTAGGAGTTCATTTAAAAATTTCCAAACATACATTTCTTTAAAATTACCTTGTTATTGCTTTCTAGTTTAAGTGGACCAAGCTCAGAGAACATGGTTTGTGTCATATTGGTTCTTTAAAATCGCTTGAAACTTTCTTTGAAATCTCAGATATGTTCAATTTTTATAAAAATTTTGTGTGTAGTTTAAAAATTATGTTCCCAGTTTTGTGGTGGAGGAGTCTCTTTTATATGTACACATGCTTCCAAGATAGTTGACTCTCATAGTTGAGATTGGCTAATTTGTAATTATTGAAAATTGGGACTTACCTCTACCATCTATTTTTTTCTTTTTATTATCCTTTGCTTTTTTGCAGCCCCTATTTCCTACCTCTGAAGTATTAATAAATTTTTCTACATTTCCCTTTTTCCTTTCTCAGATGATTTGGAAACTCTGGGTCTTACTTCCATTCTTTTGAAACATTCATACTTAAGTATACATTTTTTGCAACAAAGTCTATAGTCATTCAGTGTCTTTCTTCCTCTTCTCAAACATGACAGAGAACTTATCAAATGTTGACAACTTTGGTATAAGAACAATCCTCTCTCCTGCCTCGATGCCCCATCATCTTGAGATTGTTATCTAGAGCAGTGCTACTGTTTAAAATAACATATGTAATTTTTAATTCTGTAGTAGCCAACTTAAAAAAAATAAAAAGCAATAGTGAAAATAATTTTAATAATGTATTTTCTGTAACACATATCCAAAATATTGTCATTTCAGTACATAACCAATATGAAAATCATTGAGATGTTTTACATGATTTTTCACATGAAGTCTTCAAAATCCAGGGTGTATTTTACACTTCATCATACTCCAATTCAGATTAGCCACATTTCAAGTGGTCAGTGGTCACCTAGAGCTAGTGACTACCATATAGGACATCTCAGGTCTACAGTTTTCATTCTCACCTATTTCAAACATAAAAATTACCTATAATTACTAATTATAGTTAGTGTATATATGGATATATATTATATAGTAATATGTTATGTAAGTAGTATAGCTGTATGTTATATTACTAATTATAGTTAGTGTATGTATGGATATATATTATATAGTAATATGTTATATATGTAGTACAGCTGTATGTTATATAGCTAATGTTAACTTTACCAACAAATCTACCCATTTTAGTGCTCATTATTATTTCATAAATCTCATGTCTTCCCTCTGGATTTGCTTTTCTTTTTGTTGAATCACATCATTTGTAGTTCTTTGAGTGAGGGACCGTTACATATAATCTTAAAACTTTTTGTAGGTCTGAAATGTTCTACTTTACCCTCACTCTTGAATAATGGTTTGCCGGTTATAATCCTATGCTGACAATCATCTTCCCTTAGGGTTTTGAAGACACCACTGCATTGTCTCCTGCCTTCAAGCAGTGAGTCTGGCTCCTGTCCCTTGTCTTGGTTATTGCACTTCTAGCGCCCTTTATCTGTAAGGAGCTGAACTCTGGAGTCATCTGCTTGTCTGTAGATGAAAGCCCAGCAGGCCCATAGCTTCCACTTTCCATATTCCTTTGTATTTCTCTTCAGTTTCTGATCTGTGGTGACGCTTATCTTATTTTTGAATTAGCTATAGCTTTCTAGTATTCTATTTTATGTTTTATCCATCACTGACAAGGGTTGTGTCAAAGCAGGAGCCGATAGAACCATCTTGTCCAGAAATCAATGACTTTGTTAAAGTGCAGTCAAGTATTTTATTTATAGTTTTGTTGCATTTGTAATTTTGATCCTTTCCTTCATGGTATATAGGAAAGATATTGATTTTGGTACATGTGTTTGTAATTACACATCTTCCTTTCTAATTAGTTCTGCTTGGTTTTTCAGTTGATTTTGTAGATGAAAGGTAAAATAATTTGCAAATAATGCATCTTTCTTTGTTTAGACATGATTTATATAATTTCCTTTTCTTATTTTATTACATGGGTCAGAACTTTCATGTTAATTAACAGTAGTGATAGCTAAAATCCATGTCTTGTCTCTGAATTTAAAGAAGGTTTATCTAATGTCTCATCATCACATATGATAGTGGAACTTGATCCAAAAAAAATACTCTTGATTAGGTTAAGGGAGTATCCTTTTATATCCAGTTTACTGTCTTTAAAACAAATCAGGAACAACTGTAAAATTCTTTTAAATACCTTTTAGTTTCCCTCAAGATATTCATATGTTTTGACTTATTATTGTACTAATATACATTGATTTCATAAGACTGAATCATCCTTCACTCCTGGAATAAGCCTTATTTGGTCATGGAGTATTATTCTTTTAATATACTGCTGGATTCCATTACTAATATTTTAGCTGGACTTTTAGATTAAAATAACAAGTGAGATTAGCTTGTAGTTTTCCTTTTTGTGCTTTCTTCGGTTTTGATTTGAGAGTTATGCAGACTTTGTAAAATTAACTGGGAAGCTTTCCATCTTTTCATATGCTCTGAGAAAGTTTAAAAAGCATAGGAATTATCTGTTCCTTGAAAGTTTGAAAGAATTCATCTGTGAAACCATCACATTATTGTTTCTAAGTTGTTATTTTTGCACTGTGTTTCCTCTGTTTCACAAGTAATTTTTAACATTTGCAACCGGTTATTTAACCAGATTGCACCAGTTATACTGAACCCTTAACAGTGCATACTTAACCCTTTGTTTGTCTGATGTGGCTGCCCATCGCAATCATTTATTCCACAACTCTTCCATTCTTAAGCCCTCATTTGATTGAATTATATTTTAAGACTCTTTAAGGAAGAGTATATATATTCAGGCCCCTTGCTCATATGATCATATCTCTCCTTCATATATGAAATATCATTTTCCTGAGAGTAATTCTTGGACTACAACCTATTCTTCTAAAAACCACGTAAAACTTTTCATCTGACATTTATTACAGCAGTATAGAATTCTAAAAGTCTTGTATTTATTCCTTTGAAGATAATATGTTTTAAAAATATGTATATTACTCGTGGATCTTTAGAAGATTTTTATCTGTATCTGATAATGTAAAAGTTCTAAGGTATCCTTGGGTCATTGCTTATTGATTTTTGCCTAGAACGTCATTTGCTCCTTCAGTATGCATTCCCACTTCTTATTTTTTCCTGACCTTTTAAGGTAGTTTAGTTGTATGGATTTTACATACATATAAAGTTGCTGCTTTAGTTCCAGTTCTCATTTTTCATGAGGAATAATCCTTGGGCTTGATTATTTATTTGTATTACAGATATTTGAGGGAGGCTTATTCAGCACTGGGCTCTGATCTAGGTTCATGCACATAACTTGCAATTTTTCTTATAAATTTCTTCTCTTAGATTTTTCCTCTTTACTCTGGTTTGATTTGCTGATATACTTTTTGTTTCTTTACAGTTCTTTCTTATCTCAACCATATTTTTTTTTCACCTCATCTTGTTACCCTTTTATCTTTTCATGTTTTATTCTTAAGAGTTTTATTCTTAAGAGTACTTGCCTCTGTTTTTGCATTCTTTGGCAGGTAACAAGATGTCTTATAAATTAGTCTCCTCAGTCTTGCATTCAATTATCTTCAGAAATATGTTCTGCCCCTAAATCTTTGGTTGATTTTCCTTTCCTCTCATTCTGCTGTATCTTCCCATAGACCTCATTTGGTTTATTTCCTTTACTCTGGAATCTCTATGAATAATAGCCGTGTTGACTCAGAGCTTACCCAAAGATTTTGAGAATCTCTCCAAGCACTCATTACAGTCCCTCTTCAGGTCCGTTGACTTGTTCAGTTCTCAGTGCGTGGCAAACATCTATTGTTTTCCCTTCTCACTGCTCCACTTGTTTTAGGAACAACTCTTCCTGGAAGGAGTTTGTGCATATGTGCACATGTTTGTGCATATGTCTGGCACCTGGGCTTTTGTGGCTGCCACCCAGATGATGAACCCTTTGAATGCCTGGCTCTGGTGGCCAGTGGGGCTTGTGTTTGCAGGGTCCCACAAGATGTAGCAAACAAAGAAACAATTCTTAACTGGCTACCTGCTCCCAGCGCTCAGTGCAGAAGGAGCTGAGAGAAATTCCCACTTCCCAGTCTACCCCTGCAAGAGTCCTATTTCCATACTATAAAAGCTGCTGCCTGAGAGTTCAGCTTCCAGTCATCCTGCATGCGGTGGTGACTGAGACCCTCCCCTTTGGGACACTGACAGGTCTTGGCACACCCTCAGCTACTGGGAGCCACTAAGAATGAAGAAGGTGGGTTACATAAAGATCTGAGAGACAACCAATAGCTCAGGATGGGCTGAACAATAAGGTTCATCTCCTACACTCTTGCCACTCTGCTAAGACTGGGAGAGGTGGCTGTTTTATGCAGAAATCAACACAGAAAGTCAAGGAAAATGAAGAAACAGAGGAATATGTTCCAAACAAAAGAACAAGATAAAACTTCAGAAAAAGACCGTAATGAAAGGGAGATAAGGGATAAAGAGTTCAAAATACTGGTCATAAGATGTACACTGAAGCCAGGAGAATAATGCATGAACAAAGGAGGAATTTCAACAAAGAGATAGAAAATATTTAAAAAGTACCATAGAGGGCCTCCCTGGTGGTGCAGTGGTTGAGAGTCCGCCTGCCGATGCAGGGGATACGGGTTCGTGCCCCGGTCCGGGAGGATCCCATATGCCACGGAGCGGCTGGGCCCGTGAGCCATGGCCGCTGGGCCTGCGCGTCCGGAGCCTGTGCTCCGCAACGGGAGAGGCCACGGCAGTGAGAGGCCCGCATACCGCAAAAAAAAAATAAAAAAAAATAAAAAAATAAAAAAATAAAAATAAAAATAAAAAGTACCATAGAAATCACAGAGCTGAAGGATACAATAACTGAAGTGAAAAATTCAATAGAGGGATTTAACAGCAGACTAGATGAAGAGAAAGAAAGCATCAGCAAACTGGAAGACAGGGCAGTGGGATTCATCCAGTCAGAGGAGCAAAAAGAAAAAAAGAAAGAAAATAGCTTAAGGGACCTCTAAGACACCATTAAGTGGACCAATATTCACATTATACGTTTCAAGGAGGAGAAGAGAGAGAGAGTAAGAGGCAGAAAGTTTATTTGAAGAAGCAATGGCTGAAAACGTCCTTAACCTGGTGAAACAGACAACTACATACAGGAAGCCTAAAGAGTTCCAAATCAGAGGAATACAAAGAGACCCACATTGAGAAACGTTACAATTAAATTGTCAAAAGTTAAAGACAAAAAAGAGACTCTTAAAAGCAGCAAGAAAAAAAAACTTGTTATGTACAAGGGCATCCTCAGGGGACTACTGACAGAATTTTGAGCAGAAATTTTACAGGTCAGAAGGAAATGGCATAATATATTCAAAGTGTTGAAAGAAAAAACTTCCAACCAAGAATACTCTACCTGGGCTTCCCCGGTGGTGCAGTGGTTGGGAGTCCGCCTGCTGATGCAAGAGACACGGGTTTGTGCCCCAGTCCAGGAAGATCCCACATGCTGCGGAGCAGCTGGGCCCGTGAGCCACGGCCACTGAGGCTGTGCATCCGGAGCCTGTGCTCTGTAAAGGGAGAGGTCACAACAGTGAGAGGCCCGCGTATTGCCAAAAAAAAAAAAAAAAAAAAAAGAATACTCTACCTGAAAAATCCTCAACAAAATACTAGCAAACGGAATCCAACAGCACATTAAAAGAATCATACACCATGATCAAGTGGGGTTTATCCCAGGAATGCAAGGATTCTTCAACATGCACAAATCAATCAATGTTAAACACCATATTAACAAATTGAAGGAGAAAAATTATATGATCTTCTCAATAGATGCAGAAAAAGCTTTTGACAGAATTCAACACCCACTTATGATAAAAACCCTCCAGAAAGTGGGCATAGAGGGAACTTACCTCAACATAATAAAGGCCATATATGACAAACCCACAGCCAACATTATTCTCAGTGGTGAAAAACTGAAACCATTTCCACTAAGATCAGGAACAAAACAAGGTTGCCCACTCTCACCACTATTATTCAAAATATTTTTGGAAGTTTTAGCCACAGCAATCAGATACACAAAAGAAATAAAAGGAATCCAAATTGGAAAAGAAGAAGTAAAACTGTCACTGTTTGCAGATGACATGATACTATACATAGAGAATCCTAAAGATGCTACCAGAAAACTACTAGAGCTAATCAATGAATTTGGTAAAGTAGCAGGATACAAAATTAATGCACAGAAATCTCTTGCATTCTTATACACTAATGATGAAAAATCTGAAAGAGAAATTAAGGAAACACTCCCATTTACCATTGCAACAAAAAGAATAAACTACCTACCTAAGGAGACAAAAGACCTGTATGCAGAAAACTATAAGATACTGATGAAAGAAATTAAAGGTGATACAAACAGTTGGAGAGATATACCATGTTCTTGGATTGGAAAAATCAACATTGTGAAAATGACTGTATTACCCAAAGCAATCTACAGATTCAATGCAATCCCTATCGAACTACCAATGGCATTTTTCACAGAACTAGAACAAAAAATTTCACAATTTGTATGGAAACACAAAAGACCCCGAATAACCAAAGCAATCTTGAGAAAGAAAAACAGGGCTGGAAGAATCAGGCTCCTGGGATTCAGACTATACTACAAAGCTACAGTAAGTAGACAGTATGGTACTGGCACAAAAGCAGAAATATAGATCAATGGAACAGGATAGAAAGCCCAGAGATAAACCCAAGCACATATGGTCATCTTCTCTTTGATAAAGGAGGCAAGAGTATACAGTGGAGAGAAGACAGCCTCTTCAATTAGTGGTGCTGGGAAAACTGGACAGCTACATGTAAAAGAATGAAATTAGATCACTTCCTAACACCATACACAAAAATAAAGTCAAAATGGATTAAAGACCTAAATGTAAGGCCAGACACTATAAAACTCTTAGAGGAAAACATAGGCAGAACACTCTCTGACATAAATCACAGCAAAATCCTTATTGACCCACCTCCTAGAGAAATGGAAATAAAAACAAAAATAAACAAATGGGACCTAATGAAACTTCAAAGCTTTTGCACAGCAAAGGAGACCATAAACAAGATGAAAAGACAACCCATAGAATGGGAGAAAATATATGCAAATGAAGCAACTGACAAACAATCTCCAAAATATATAAGAGCTCATGTAGCTCAATATCAAAAAAACAAACAACCCAATCCAAAAGTGGGCAGAAGACCTTAATAGACATTTCTCCAAAGAAGATGTACAGATTGCCAACAAACACAGAAAGGATGCTCAACATCACTAATCATTAGAGAAATGCAAATCAAAACTACAATGAGGTATCACCTCACACCAGTTAGAATGGGCATCATCAAAAAGTCTACAAACAATAAATGTTGGAGAGGGTGTGGAGAAAAGGGAACCCACTTGCACTGTTGGTGGGAATGTAAATTGATACAGCCACTATGGAGAACAGTATGGAGGTTCCTTAAGAAACCAAAAGTAGAACTACCATATGACCCAGCAATCCCACTACTGGGCATATACCCTGAGAAAACCATAATTCAAAAAGAGTCATGTACCAAAATGTTCATAGCAGCCCTATTTACAATAGCCCGGAGATGGAAACAACCTAAGTGTCCATCATCAGATGAATGGGTAAAGAAGATGTGGCACATATATACAATGGAATATTACTCAGCCATAAAAAGAAACGAAATTGAGCTATTTGTAATGAGGTGGATGGACCTAGAGCCTGTCATACAGAGTGAAGTAAGTCAGAAGGAGAAAGACAAATACTGTATGCTGACACATATATATGGAATTTAGGAAGAAAAAAAAATGTCATGAAGAACATAGGGGTAAGACAGGAATAAAGACAGAGACCTACTAGAGAATGGACTTGAGGATATGGGGAGGGGGAAAGGTAAGCTGTGACAAAGTGAGAGAGTGGCATGGACATATATACACTACCAAACGTAAGGTAGATACCTAGTGGGAAGCAGCCGCATAGCACAGGGAGATCAGCTCGGTGCTTTGTGACCGCCTGGAGGAATGGGATAGGGAGGGTGGGAGGGAGACGCAAAAGGGAGGGGATATGGGAACATATGTATATGTATAACTGATTTAATTTGTTATAAAGCAAAAAAAAAATTAAAAAGATAAAAAAAAAAAGAGTCATGTACCACAATGTTCATTGCAGCTCTATTTACAATAGCCAGGACATGGAAGCAACGTAAGTGTCCATCGACAGATGAATGGATAAAGAAGATGTGTCACATATATACAATGGAATATCACTCAGCCATAAAAAGAAATGAAATTGAGTTATTTGTAGTGAGGTGGATGGACCTAGAAACTGTCATACAGAGTGAAGTTAGTCAGAAAGAGAAAAACAAATACCATATGCTAACACATATATATGGAATCTAAAAAAAAAAAAAGCTTCTGAAGAACATAGGGGCAGGACAGGAATAAAGATGCAGACATAGAGAATGGACATGAGGACACAGTGGGGGAAGGGTAACCTGGGACAAAGTGAGAGAGTGGCATAGACATATATACACCACCAAATGTAAAATAGATATCTAGTGGGAAGCAGCCGCATAGCACAGGGAGATCAGTTCGGTGCCTTGTGACCACCTAGAGGGGTGGGATAGGGAGGGTGGGAGGGAGACACAAGAGGGATGGGATATGGGGATATATGTATATGTATGGCTGATTTGCTTTGTTATACAGTAGAAACTAACACACCATTGTAAAGCAATTATACTCTAATAAAGATGTTAAAAAGAAAAAAATGAATACTCTACCTGGCAAAGCTGTCATTCAGAATTGAAGCAGAAGTAAATTGTTTTCCAGACAAGCCAAAGATGAAAGAGCTCATCACCACTAGACCAGCCTTACGAGAAATATTAAAGGAAATTTTTAAAACTGAAATAATGGACACTAATTAGTAACAGAAAAACATATGGAAGTATAAACCTCACTGGTAAAAGTAAATATATAGTTAGATTCAGAATACTCTAATGTTATAATAGTGGTGGATAAATCACCTATAAATCTAGTATGAAAGTTAAAAGACAAAAGTATTAAAATAAATATAAATACAATATTAATTAATGGATACACAAGGTAAACAGATGTAAATTGTGACATCAAAAACATAAAATGTTGGGGGAGGAGAGTAGTATGTGTTGGAAGTGAAGATGTTATCAGCTTAAAATAGACTGTTATAAATGTAAGATGTTTTATGTAAGCTGTGTGGTAACCACAAGCAAAAATCTGTGGTAGATACACAAAACATAAAGAGAAAGCATACCACTAAGCATACCACTACAGAAAATCATCAAATCACAAGAGAAGAGAGCTGGTGAAGAAGAAAGGAACAAAAGAATTACAAAATAGCCAGAAAATAATTAACAAAATGGAAATAGGAAGATTATATCTATCAATAATTACTTTAAATGTAAAAGGACCAAATTCTCCAATCAAAAGACACAGTGGCTGCTGAATGAATGAAAAATCAAGACCCTATTATATGCTGTCTATAAGAGACTTACTTCAGCTTAAGGACACACACAGATTAAAAGTGAAGGGATGGAAAAAGATATTCCATGCAAATGGAAACCAAAAGAAAGCAAGGGTAGCCATACTTATATCAGACAAAACAGACTTTAAGCCAAAGACTGTAAAAAAAGACAAAGGCATTATATAATGATTAAGGAGTCAGTCCAACAAGAGAATATAACAATTGTAAATATTTGTGCACCCATCCTAGGAGCACTTAAATATATAAAGCAAAAATTAACAGATCTGAAGGGAGAAATAAACAGCAATACGATAGAAGGGAACTTCAATACCCCAGGTTTAACAATAGATCATACAAACAGAAAATCAATAAGGAAATATTGGACTAAATATTTACAGGATAAATTTCATCCAACAGCAGCAGAACACACATTTTTCTCAGGTGAACATGGAAGACTGTCTGGGAATTTTCCAACCGCAGTGGTTTGAAACTAGAAATCAATTACAAGAAAAAAACTGGAAAATTCACAACTATGTGGAGATTAAATAACATGTTCCTGAACAACCAATGGATCAAACAAGAAATCAAAATAGAAATGTAAAAAATCTTGAGACAAATGAAAATGGAAACACAACTTACTAAAACTTAGGGGATGAAGCAAAAGCAGTTCTAAGAGGAAAGCTTATAGCTATAAACACCTCTATTAAGGAAAAAGTAAGTTCTCAAAAAACAACCTAACTTTACAACTCAAGGAACTAAAGAACAAACTAAGGCTAAAGTTACTAAAAGGAAGGAAATAACAAAGAGCAGAAATAAATAAAATAGAGACAAAAAAGAGAAAAGATCAATGAACATAAGAGCTGTGTTTTTGAAATGATAAACAATATAGACAAACCTTTAGCTAGACTTGCTAAGAAAACAAGAGAGATGACTCAAATAAATAAAATAAGAAATGAAAAAATATAAAATATGAACAGACCAATTTATCTCTCTGGAGAACAAATCTCCAATCTTCTGTCAATGTAAGGGCAGGAGCAATCATCAGTGGCATCTAGAGATCTCAGAATCTCTTAGTCTTTTCTCCTGATTTTAGCTCCCCCTTCACCCCTACTTCCAGAGCTCTCTGGTGCTAACTATTGGGTATCCCATGATGTAAACTGGGTTGCTACTCATATTTCTCCACTTTTCTCTTAGTATTCAATTTTCTGCAGACTTGTGTAGTCAGTTGCATGTACATCCATTCGCTTTCCAGCTTCCAACACTTTTTTATTCTGCTTCTGTCCAGAATCTCTGTCTTATGGGGGAGGAAGAGAAAAATGATATACATGTTCAGTCCTCCATCTTTAACCGAAGTTCTTAAGCTCTGTGTCCTCTAGTTCATGGCTACTTCCATAGAGAAAGACTTATGCATATGTCCAGGCTTAGGGACACGTGAGGAGGCAGCATTTATTTGGGCAAGGTTGACCAAGGCCACCATCATCTTGATTTCTTCTGAGAGAGACCGGGTGCTCAGTGAACCAAGCAGTGAGCTCTGTGGCATAGATGAAGAATTAAGGTGACTTTATTATTGTGAAAAATATTTCAATAATCACAAAAGTGTGTAGATTTCTCTAAGGCCCTATTTTAAAAGACAGTAAGTGACTTCCCTGGATGTCCAGTGGGTAGGGCTCGGCGTTTTTACTGCTGTGGGCCTGGGGAACTCAAATCCCACAAGCCACACAGTCCAGCCAAAAAATGTAAGAAGAAAAAAAAAAGACGGTGCATATTTTTGTTAAAGTAAGGAGTGACTTCTTTTCTGAGCCTGGATTATATTACAAGAGCCACTCTGGTACCTGTAATGGCTTTTTCTTCTCTTGGACGTGTGGTGCTACCAACAAACAGCATCTTTTAAGTTCTCCAGTGGAAGGGAGAGGGATATCTGGTCAACCAACCATAGTAATATCTAAAAATGCTAAATAATACAGCCCCACAATTTAGCATGTTTTCCCATGGGATGATTTTGCTCTTCTGAAGTGTGATTGTCTTCTACTCCATTATCTGGTTTTTGGGTGGCCTAGACTAACACAGTATTGTTATGGGAAATAAACAATATCCTGCAAGTCCTTCTGGCTGAGCGTCTCCTGTTTTACCCCATGCCTGGGACAAATGACTTACAGCGACTACACCTTCCAAGATGCAACAGAGCACGTCCCAGGACGACACCTCCCAAGATGCAACAGGGCACCTCCCAGGACTACACCTCCCAAGATGCAACAGGGCACCTCCCAGGTTCCCAGGCTGTTGACTTCCTGGGCCTTGATGTCCCTCTGAATGGATATAGAAAGTTAAGAAAGGATAGTTGGGGTGGATGGGAACAGGACCTATCCAAAACCAACCAAACAAAATGGACCACACTTGGAAGTTAGAGGAATGACTGTTTCATTTCCTGGACGTAGGTGAATCAGGAGGAAGACAATGAGGGTCGATAGGAGGTTTTCCAAACCTTTTTTCAAGCAGTCTTTATTTTTTTTTTGTTTTTTTTTTTTCGTTTTTTTTTTTTTGCGGTACGCGGGCCTCTCACCGCTGTGGCCTCTCCCGTCGTGGAGCACAGGCTCCGGACGCGCAAGCTCATTGGCCATGGCTCACGGGCCCAGCCGCTCCGCAGCATGAGGGATCCTCCCGGACCAGGGCACGAACCCGTGTCCCCAGCATCGGCAGGCGGACCCTCAACCACTGCGCCACCAGGGAAGCCCAAGCAGTCTTTATTTTTTAAAGCAAAATCTAGGGTAGGCTGTCAGAAGTTCTCTGCAAAAATACAGACCATTATCTGTATGTGTGGGAAACACATTCTTAGTCAAAATATTTATTTAAACATTTCAGCTGATCATTTGTTCCTTTTGGGAAGAATTATTTCACTGCATGTGAACCTCAGTGGAAAAGACATTGAAAAATTGAGTAGTTCATTCTACACAGCTCCAACTCACATTCTGCTTCCCTCACCCACACGTTTTTATTTCTATCGAAAATTCTTTTTACACCTTCCTTTGAGACAGGAACCGATACACAGCACTAAAACAATTTCAACAAATGTCAACACAAAACGCAAGAAGACATACGCCAGGTGCATTTTCCAAATCAATAAAAACGTTACTAATAAGAAAAGACATTTGTAGTTTGTAAATTTTCATTTTGCTGGGCAGGAAGCCAAAATTCTGGATCATCAGTTTAATAACCAGACGCTCAGAAGCTGGCTTGAGAAGGAAGATTTTCCTCATTCTGCTCCCTTGGAGTGGCTTAGTGGCTTTTCCAACAGCGACCCCCTTCCTGGGGATGTTTCTCAGGGCTGAGCCTGTAAAGGGACTGGGGGCACAGGCCCTGCTCTTTGCTGTCCCCTGGGGCAGCCCCCTCAGTGATCAGGCCAAGAAAAGGCCCATCCAGGCCTTGGTGGGCTCTCTAACCTGGTCCTAAGTGTTAAACAACCTTAAACTTCCGATCTCAGCTGTTTACCTCAGCTCAGGTGCATTAGAGAGATTATATAAAGGCCTTCCTACTTTTTTCTGGTTGTCAGATTCCGATGTTTGGGTATTGTGTTTTAAAAAATTCATTAGTGAGACTCTTTTTTGAAAAAGTAGTAACCAAAGAATAGTTTTCTGCCTTTCTACTATGATTAATTGGTGAATCCTCTACCCAATTAACTAAGGCAAACTTCACATTTGCATTACTGCTGCCTGTTCAGATTCCAATGGCACTTAAAAAAAAAAAAAAAAAAAAAGTTCAATGGCTCATTTCAGCTCTACCTAAATGTCCTTAAAGAACAAACGTTATTTTTGGCTCAGGGCACATGCTTTCAGCTATCTCCCGAAAGCTTTCCCCGCCCAGGCTGTGGAAACCCAGCTTTGCCGAGTCTATTCAGGCCCCCTCACATTTGCATGTCTATCAGGGGTCTTTCACAGCCCAGTGGCCCCAACAAGTACTTGCCAATGGCTGCATTGTTCTTCAAAACCACCCCAAATCAGGACTTGCAGCGTCTTGCTCGCCTTGCATTGAAACACCTGTTAGTTTTCCGGGACTTTGCTTTCTACTTACGGGAGTTGTACCTTCCCTACTTGTTGAGATGGCTATTTGTGGGGAAATGCTTGAACTTCCTCTTGGAAAAGTCTTTAGAAGTTACCTCAAGTTTTATATGATGCCATTTGATCCCCCTTAGCACTCATTTCTGCTTGTTCAAAAAAGGCTGGATGGCCACATGGATGGGAGAATGAAAAACACTTGTTTCTCTCACTCTCATGTGCTTTAAAATTTTTAAATTTCCCCGAAAAGAATCTGAAAAAGAATGGGTATATGTATATGTATAACTGAATCACTTTGCTGTACACCTGAAACTAAGACATTGTAAATCAACTGTACTCCCATATAAAATAAAAATTAAATTAAAAAAATAATAAAATAAACTTTTCCCAAAGTTAAAGTCTACGTGAACGTAAAGTGATTATATTGTGAAACCAACCTTTCAGATTAGACTATAAAACAACACCGTGTTCAGGGAGATGCATTAAAATCTATTGCAAATATTTAGTCCACATTTGCACAGGTCCAGTGAGCCCACTTAACATAAGAGCAGGGCAGGACTCTGAGTAGATTTGTTTGTTTTGACTTGTGTGGTTATACATATGCGATATATGTCTGTGTGTACAGATACATACATTACACAGATATGTTTATTATAAATATATTTATATACATGTATTTAAACATATATACTTTCATGGTTACTTACAGGCATTGAAGACTAAAAAGATAATATCTTTCATTTTTATTCTTTAAAATCTGTACTTAGGATCCACACAGGGTTCGGCTCATCTGTAAATCTAAGAAATGTTTTTGCAGACTCACATTTTGGTATTCATTTGGTATTCTGAGAGTAAGACAACTCACTATTTTTATTTCCATGTTATCAATGAGTTATTATTTTTATTATTAATAACTACTTTATCATTCAACTGTTTGGAAGCAGACCCAGGCTTTGTGACTTCTGGTCTTCACTGTCCTTTTCTCCTTGTTCCCAGCTCAGTAGCAATTTCCCCCGAAACTGCAATCTTTTTATATGATCGTATAGCACTTTTATTGAGTTAGAATTTTAATAATAACAAGCAGTTGATTAATTATAAAGCAAGTCTTAAAATTTCGCTGGTGTAGGTAATACTAACTTACGTGTAAAAATAGTTTAAAATGGTTTATACTTATTGAGTTAAGGGAAGTTCTGTGCTTTAAGATTTCACATTGTAGCTTTTTAAGCAACTTGGCTTCACAACCCAAGAAGCTTTATTCACTGTTTCTCAGAAGGGTGGCAAATTCACATTTGGGTTGTTTTCAGCAAATCATTTTTGGGCTTCTTGGTAAATTGTATGTAAAATATTTACTCTGTGGAGTCACCCAAGAGAAATGGTACACATTGCCATTTTTGGACATTTGTGAGTATAGCCAGACAAAGCTAAGTGGGGTAGAGTCTGAGAAAAAGTTTAAAAGCCTCGACCACCTAAACAAATGTGGCATTCAGGCATTCAGGCTGGAGGTCCCCTGGTCCTCCAGCATCTCTGGGATACTGGGATGACCAGAGGGGCACTGGTGTGAATATTCAAACCTTGACCTATTTCCTCTGGGTGGCCCTTTCCTTCTCCTTCTGGATGGAAGCATTTTCTCCACAGACTGACTCTAATTCCTGAATTTACTGCAGTAGGCAGTTATCAATTCCTCCAAATACATATATTTTTTTCTTTTCTAGGCTAAGAGTGGGGCTGGCTGTGGGAAGGAAAAGTTAGGTCTATCTAACTGCAGGATGAAAGAATCAAAAGGATTATGTTTCCGAGAGAAAGAATTGGCTGTGCCTCCTTGGGAAATGCTTCTAAACTGTTCAGGGCCTGAGATGGGATTAGACGCAGCCCAGCCTGAGGCAGCATAGATGCTCATTCAACTCAGGTCTTTTTCTGCCTGCTTTCCTCTGGGGAGTGACCAGGAGAGAGGGCAGCCATGTCACCATGTTTCCCAAGGAGCAGACGGTGGAGGTTTCAGAGGTGAAAGGTTAAACACTGGTGTCACTAAAGTGAAGGGGAGTTTGGGGACGGGGAAGGTCAGCAGGGAGGTTGGGGGAAAGGTGGGGGAGGTGAGAGCCACAGCAAGCCAGTCCCAGGGTTGAGAGAAAACAGGCCGGCCTCTCCTCCCTCCCCTGACTCCAGACCCTACATCTGTGTGTTAGCAGTTGCGATGTGATCTCCTGCCTCTCTCCTTCAGCTTTGCGGTTTGGCATTTGCCTCGATGCTATGGCCTTATACACAGGATGTTCACAGAAGATACTTGTTAGGTTATCGTGGTCCTGCCTAGACTCTGGCTCCCCTAGAAATACTCTGCTTTTGGAATCACTTCCGGTCTTGGGGCACAGTTTTGCATGTGGCCTTAAGGGTTGCTAATTTCCCTAAAGTAAAGGTAGAATTGATTTTTGGAAGAAGTGTTGCATAATTGGAATAGAATCTGAAAAGGGTACAAAATGAAACATGGACTTATTGAAAATGAACCCCTTTGAAACATGGGGTTACCAGAAAGTAACACATTCACTTTTTTGTTATATAGATATAGATATAGATATATTTATATATTATATATATATATTTTAAATATATATATTATATATAATATATTTATATATATTATATATATATATTTATATATATATATATAAATATATATATTATATGTATTTTTTTTTCTGAAAACATTCCAAAATAATTTTGCTAATAGTTAATACATTGGGGTAAGTGTGCAACTTCTCAGAGCGGTCATTTTTGAGGTCCAGTCTGCATACAGAGAATTTATCTGGAAAGAAAGGCTGTTTTCTTCCCCTGTTGTCATATCCCCCATGATGGACTCTTCCTTGAGAGCTGAAGAGAGGCTCTACTCACAGCCCAGGAGAAAAAAGACCCAGTTACCTCCTGGACCGCATTCAGGTGGTTGCCAGGATCCCTCATTTGAGGAATCTGCCACTTAAGTCAATGGAGAAGGGCATACTCTGTTCTGGGGTGAGATGCAGGCAGGGACAGCCATTAGGGGACCTGGCTGGGATCGGGTCTACCTGGTAGCTCCTATAGCTCCTAAGGAGCTATATATTTCTTTG
The DNA here is from genome assembly GCF_025265405.1 of Mesoplodon densirostris. Lineage (NCBI taxonomy): Eukaryota > Metazoa > Chordata > Mammalia > Artiodactyla > Ziphiidae > Mesoplodon > Mesoplodon densirostris. The sequence goes on along the minus strand of NC_082680.1, from coordinate 31,897,153 downwards.
ATAGATATATTTCTTTGATAGTTTCCCTCCTGACTTCCTGAATGAATTTAAAACCTCCCCCCTTGGGCTTATATTTTCTTACCTATAAAGTAGAAAGAAAAAGAAGAATGATTTCTCCCTTTGTGCAACCCAGTGCTATAGGGACGACTATGAAACTCTTTGGGTTCAAAAAAGGAAATAGAGAGAAAGAAACAGAAAATCATAAGGAAGGATAAAAGGGAAAAACCATACAGAGAAAAGACTGGCAGGGAACAGGTAGGGAAGGGAACAGATGGGGAAAGGGAAGAGAAGAAGGAAGGAGAAAGAAGAGAGGAAGAGAGTGAAAGGAGGGATGAGGGCAGAAAGAAAGAGCAGAGGAGAGGATGCCTCATCAGACCAGAGCCAGGGGAACCTGAGGAGCCTAGCACCCCTTGGGAAACAGAGCAATATCTGGTCTGAGATCTTCAGGGACCTATTTTCTCAGATGTCCTGGAGACAGAATTCCAAGGCCTGGAAGACATCAAATTGTGCTCTTTCTGTGGTGCTGGGTCGTGGGGCTGGATGGAGGGGAGGGAAACCATCTGCAGAAGCAGAAAGTAATAGATTGTCGCCTCAGGCTTCTTATGTGGACACGAAGCTGAGGCAGAGAGGGAGGAAGCCAGATTCTCAGGTTTGGGGTGGGGGGGATCTGTAAGTATGTAAAGTGGGATAAAACTCTAATGTATGTGAAATTATATGTATAAAATTTGAAACACACAATTTTATTTGCTATAGGACAATGTATTTTTAAAAATCATTATAAAAGCAATCAAGATAGAAGAAATAATCCTAAAATTTACATGGAACCACAAAAGACTCAGAATTGCCAAAGAAATCATGAGGAAAAAGAACAAAGTTGGAGGCATAAGCCTTTCAGACTTCAGGCTATACTACAAAGCTACAGTAATCAAAACAGGGTGGTATTGGCACAAAAAAACGAACATACAGATCAACAGAACCGAATAGATAGCCCAGAAATACACTCACGCACTGATGGTCAATTAATCTAGGACAAATGAGGCAAGAATTTACAAATGGAGAAAAGACAGTCTCTTCAATAAGTGGTGCTGGGAAAGTTGGACAGCCACATGTAAACCAATGAAGTTGGAACACTCCCTCACACCATATACAAAAATAAACTCAAAATGGCTGAAAGACCTAAATATAAGACTTGACACCATTAAACTCATAGGCAAAACATCCTCTGACATAAATCGTAGCAATGTTTTCTTAGGTCAGTCTCGCAAGGCAAAATAAATAAAAGTGAAAATAAACAAATGGGACATAATCCAACTTTAAAGCTTTTGCATAGCAAAGGAAACCCTCAGGAAAATGAAAAGACAACCTATGGAATGGGAAGAAATATTGGCAAACGATGTGACCAACAAGGGCTTGATTTTCAAAATATACAAACAGCTAGTACAACTCAATATCAAAAATGCAAATGACCCAATCAAAAAATGGGCAGAATACCTAAATAGACATTTCTCCAAAGAAGACATACAGATGGCCAACAGGCACATGAAAACATGTTCAACATCACTAATTATTAGAGAAATGCAAATCAAAACTACAATGAGGTTCTCACATCAGTCAGAATGGCCATCATCAAAAAGTCTACAAATAGTAAATGGAGAGGGTGCAGCGAAAAGGGAACCCTCGTACACTGTTGCTGGGAATGTAAACTGGTACAGCCACTATGGAGAACAGTATGGAGGTTCCTCAAAAAACTAAAAATAGAGCTACCATATGATCCAGCAATCCCACTCCTGGGCATTTATCCTGAAAGACAAAAACTCTAATTCAAAAAGATATATGCACCCCAATGTTCACTGCAGTAGTATTTACAATGGCCAAGACATGGAATCAACCTAAGTGGTCAGAAACTGCTCATTGGCTTAAGAAGATATTATATATATATGAATATTAGCCATAAAAAAGAATGAAATATTGCCATTTGCAACAATATGGATGGACCTAAAGATAATCATTTTAAGTGAAGTAAATCAGACGGAGAAAGACAAATATTGTGATATCACTCATGTGATATCAAAAAATAATACAAATGTCTATACATAAAACAGAAATAGACTCACAGATATAGAAAACAAACTTTTGGTTAGTAAAGGGGAAAGGGAGGGGGGAGGGATAAATTAGGGGTATGGGATTAAGAGGTACAAACTACTATTCATAAAATAGAAAAGCAAAAGGGATTTATTGTACAGCCCAGGGAATTACATTCAATATCTTGTAATAACCTATAATGGAAAATAATCTGAAAAAAATGTGTAACTGAATCACTTTGCTGTACACCTGAAACTAACACAATCTTAAAAATCAGCTATACTTCAATTTTAAAAATTCAAGGTAGAAAAACCAGCCAACACTACTGTGGATGGATGCGTGTGTGCCCACTCCATGCTGACATCTTGAAAAGGTCCCAGCCCTGCTGTGAACCGGGAAGGGTCTTTGGCACCCTTGTTGGCACACTGTGTAATAGCAACCTTGTATTCCCAGCCCAAAATGGAAATATGCAGCTTCATGCACGGTCTGACACTGGGATGGAGTATTTAAAGTTAGACTGCTGTGGGAACACATGGGATGTATAGGCTTCTCCATTTAAGCCCTAGCGATTCAGCCACAGACCTGCTTCCCCTCCCAGGAGTAACAATCTCCCGTCTGTGTAGAAATGGAATCCGGGTTTTGCTCCTAGGGATGACTGGTCCTCAGATGAGATTTCCTTCCCCTTTATCCCTCCAAGGGGACAGTGTGAAGACCCCGGAGCGAACTCCCCTGGGAAGAGGCCGGGAAGGGAAGGAGCCACTGGCTGGGCTGAACCGGGGACGCTAACAAAACGCAAACACCCCCCAGCCCCCAGCGACCCGCCACTTCCCACCCCCTCACCATCCCCGTCCCGCTGTAACGCACGGTGTAATCTCGCTTCTAAACACAGAATTACAGCAAACCAGGGGGAAAAAGCCCCAAAGGAAGAATTAATTTCTGCTTCCTCATGCAAATCCTTTGGCCAGTCATTGAAGGTTCAGAGCAGGACCAATTCAGCTCCTTGTGCAAATTGCAAGCTGAAGGCATTTAGAAAAGAAGAGGGAGCGAGAAGGAGAGCCATTGAATGGATTTACTTTTCTAAGAACCAGCATTAACAAAGGTTCCATTTTCCATGGTTATGGGTCTGGCTAGCCGGCTCTCCCTGACAAGCTCTCCAAACACATGTGCTGGCCTGTTGAAAAGGCCTCGCTGTTGACTGACAGATAATTGAAGTGACAAATTGTTTCATTGTATTTGGCAGGGAGAGTGCTGTATTAGATAATTATGGGGAACAGAAGAGGTCTGGGGTCTCAGGTCACAAGACATGCCTGACCCTATTTTCTGCGAGCTCTGAATGGCGTCCTCGGTCCCAGAGGACCTGAGTGGGGGGCTGTCTCTTTTTTCGTTGGTGTTGCGTTTTTTTCCCTTCCCCTTGACCTCCCCCTCCCCCTCCCCGGCCACCCCTCCCCCTCCCCCTTTCCGATCTAGTGATTAAGAGCTAAAGCATATGGAGACCTCCAGAGCAGAGAGAAGGGCCCTGATCTTGCCCCTACCCTGCCCCCACCCCAATTCCTGGCCTTTTAGGAAAACAGCTTGTGGATTTTATCCACAGTAGAGAGTTTTCAAACTCTTCCTCTGATCGGCTGCCCACAGGGACCTGAAAGGAGGCTGGCTAGTCCTGGAGGGAAAGTGGCTGGGGATGAGGGAGTCCCTTCAAATGGCTGGGGGTGGGGGGGCCTGGGGCACGTCCTGGCAGGGTAAAGGGAGGAGAGCTGCTTCTGTGTGCCGCGTCCTGATGGGGGGTTTTCTGCGTCATCAGCTCTTTCTGATCCTGGTTTTCCTGAAGGAAAATTAGGAGACGCAGGAGACCTAAAGATTAGGAGGTCGTAGAACCATCTCTTTTTTCCAGTGGAGCCCCAGGAGGACCACACCGTTTGTCAGTGGAGAAGTAGGGGAGACCTCAGGTCGGGGGAACTCCCCATCTGGCACTGTTTTCCCCCAAACACTGGAGCCTCCTGGGAGATCATGGAAAAAGTGTCTGCAAGTGTGAAATACAAATAACTTTGTCCGCCTCTGCCTTCCTAGCTGCACTGACTGCTGTATAATCTTACGTGAAGCTGAAAGCACTTCACATATATGGGATGGGCGGATGGAAGGATGGATGGAAGGAAGGATGGATGGATGGATGGATGGATGGGGGCTCCCTTGTGTCACACCTCCTGCCCTGCCCCACACCCTCAGGGCAGTCATTCTCAGGAGTTGGGGGAGAGACCCTGGGAATGAGACTTCCCGGATGGTTCAGAGGGACCCCAGAGCAGGCCAGAGGGGCTGGGAAAGAGCCTGCTCCTTAGGCTACGAGGGAAAGTGAGTGGCTGCTCCTTCTGCCCTCAGCCTGCAGCCGCTCAGGAGAGGGGGACAGGAGATTGGGGTCTGAGGGTTTGCACTCTAAACCTCACTTGTTTTCTACAGAGCTTTGATGCTTTGGGGGATTCACTTTTCTTTCCAACGGAAAGGTGTTAGAATTATGCAAACTCTTAAGATTCATTAGTTTCAGTTGAATTTTCACTTTGCTCCCATGGGCTCTTTTTTTTATTTTTTTGCCTTTCTTTTGACTTTTCACTCTAAATATAAGTCCAGAGGAGAACCTCAGAAGGTGATTTGTCATTTGGTTTCCAAAAAAAAAAAAAAAAATGGTGGGAACACCTGAAAATTTCTGCAGTGTGTGTGACCCATGGACTTTCTCTGACTGTTTAAAAAATCCAATAACTTAAAATAAAAGAGAGAGAGAGAGAGAGCTCTCTAGTGGGGTTTTTTGTTTGTTTGTTTGTTTGTTTTTTTAGGTGTTGGGGGTAGGAGTTTATTAATTAATTAATTTATTTTTGCTGTGTTGGGTCTTCGTTTCTGTGCGAGGGCTTTTCTCTAGTTGTGGCAAGCAGGAGCCACTCTTCATCGCGGTGCATGGGCCCCTCACTATCGCGGCCTCTCTTGTTGCAGAGCGCAGGCTCCAGACGCGCAGGCTCAGTAGTTGTGGCTCACAGGCTTAGTTGCTCCGCGGCATGTGGGATCTTCCCAGACCAGGGCTCGAACCCGTGTCCCCTGCATTAGCAGGCAGATTCTCAACCACTGCGCCTCCAGGGAAGCCCTCTAGTGGTTTTAAGGCAGTCATTCTCGGAGTCAAAACCTGCTGTGCTCAGTTCAGGACTGGCTTTGACTGACTTATAGAACTTATGTCCCTAACAAAAGGCATTAATTAGAGGGACCGTGAGTTTGAGGGGAAGGGAATAGAGGCAGCGCAGGAGGAGAACCGAATAAAATGGGTTTAGAAGCTTGTGGTAAGAGAAGTTGTGGTACGAGTCTGAGGAGAGTTTCCAAGCATGGCTGCCACAAGTTCCCTCCCCCAGCTCAGGTATACTTCTCACCCCATCAGGAGGTGGAATTGAATTCCTCTGCTCTTGGGCTGACCTTAGTGCCTTGCCTGAACTGTAGGATATGGTGGAAGTGACTTCCAGGGACTTCTAAGGCGAGGTCACAAGCACTCTGCGGCTTCTATCTGGGTCTCTTAGAACACTTGCTTCTTGGGACACTCCTTCTTGGGACATTCCTTCTTGGGACCCCGCCACCATGCCGTGAGAAGCCATGTGGAGAAGCCACATGAGGTTGTTCTGGTCGTCAACCAGATGACCTCTAACTGACAGTATCAAATGTCAGCCATCGAGTTGAAATGAAGCAGGACCCTGTGAGGTCTTCCCAGGACAGAACCACCTCCAACCATGTCCTCTGCCTGCCTTTTGTCTGTAGAAAGACTTTGGTCAAAGAATAAATTTAATCAGAGAAGTGAGAACATGTAGAAGCAAAGGAAAGCAGTCATATAGGACCAAATAATAATAATCGAGTCATTAAACAAAGTCAAGGGCCTCTATTTAATTCCTCCTCGAGGGCTATACATAATATTCTGAGCCATGTCCTTTGAGTTGTTTTGTAGATACTGAAAGCCCCAGCAGGTGGAAGAAGTTGAGTACGTGATGACCAGGCTGTAGCCATGATGCAAGCTGCCACAGTTCCGAGAACTGGCCTCAAAGGAATGGGAAAAAAACAACCCTGGAACTGAAGATTAACTGTACTTAAAACAATCAAGATGACACTGATCAGACCACTGCATGACCAGTTTCAAGACGACTGTCAGAGCTGACCATGCTGTTCTGCAGGTAACCCCCTCCAGCCACCCCTGACACTCCCCTTTAAAAGTTCTTGCCCCCTGATTGGCAGGTGGGGATTTGGTCTTTGGACATGAGTCTGCCTTCTCCCCAGGTTGCCAGTCTCCTGAATAAAGCAACCTTTCCTTTCTACCAACACTTGCCTCTCGAGTATTGCTTTCAAGCAGGGAGCAGCCGGACCAGAGTTCAGTAACAGACTGAAACAACTCCACTGGATGTCCAGTCTACTCAAGCCTTTAGATGACTCCAGCCCTGGCCCCTACCAAATACAACTCCATGAGAGATCTTAAATGAGAACTGCCCCGCTGTCCATCAACAGACACATGAGAGACAATAATAGATTGCTGTTTCAAACCGCTATGTTTTGGAGGTGTTTGTTAATCAGCAAGGTGACCAGAACAAGCAATGAGGCTAAATCCTTGCCTCGGGGAAGGGGCTAGAGAGAGGGGGGGTGCTCCAGAAGAGGTAGAAAAAGTAGAACACCATCTACAAACAGTAGAAAAAGCAAAGACCTAGAAGAAGGAGACATAGAAATTCTATGGTCCAAAGGATTTTGCCCAGCAACTGATGTAGGACATGCAGCTGGCCCCAGATGCTTTGCAGTACGAGCAAAACGTCTTCATTTGTTCTCTCCTTCTTACTAAAAGGATGCTTTTCCTTATGAAATTGATCTGAAGGATTCATCATGGTAGGAAGCCTCTCCTCCCTGCCCTGCATTACCTGTGCCATTGTGTGACAAGAAGGATTCAATTACCTTGAAGGGAAGGGAGTATAATATATGGGGTTCTCACTGTGGGGTAAGTAGAGAGTGAGGATGTTTTCATGAACGTGGGTTGTGAGTGAGGGTTCGCATCCAGAAGCTGGAGAGGTTTGCAGAAATCCAAGGTCATCAGGAAAACAGGCTAGAGACTCTGTCAGCTTGGTCCCTCTGGCCCAACACAGAGCTGGATGCAGGAGCAATCACAAGCCAGTGACATCAAATGGGGTTTCCATCTCTCTCACCCAGTGGACTTATTTGCTGTTTTCTTTTCCCTGCTGCACCATCCCATTGCACCCTCTGGCATAGACCCTCCCTCATGATTTAAAGACCTCTCTGGGGACTGATGATCTCAGCCCTTTCTCTTTCTAAACCTCCCTTTTGGAGTTAGGCTCCCATGTGGACCACATGCAACTCTGGCAAACAGGCACGCCCTCCTGGGGCCTTAGCCCTGCAAGGAGACTGCAGACAACCCACTCACTGCTAATTGTCTTCTCTGAAAGAAGAACAAAGAAGAGATGGATATTCCTTGAGAAAATCCAATATGAAAAATTGGGGTTTGGTAGGATGTACATTAGAGAGTTATTCATATTGCAGGTAGTAGTCCTTTAAATGTCCACTAGTGCATTTAAATACAATTTGATTTAAAAAACTAACCAAGGTAGCGTTTCTTCAGGCCATGTTTACCGTGTAAAGTGAGAGGGACAGATGTTTATAAGAAGGGAATCCAGCAGAAAGTGCCTCAGTCTAGAGACAAAGGGAGCCCTTGATTGATTTCTCACAGGGGGAGACATTTTTCTACCTTCTGGAGTTAAAACAAACAGCCAAAGAGGTGAACAAATCAGGCTTTCTACAGTCAGTTCACTTCACCAAGTACTTTTTTAAAGAACCTATGTGCACCCATTTGGAATATGCCAAATAAAGAGTTTCAAATTAGTAGAGCAGACTTAGGGGAAAAGCCGTCTTCAAAACTATAACAAGGTGATACAAATTTTACTATTTTAAAAGGGTGTAATGTGAGACAACATTCTTTATTTCTTTATTCCACACCATTTCTAGAAAAATAGACTGATACTCTTAGGTCTCAGGAATGGAAAATGACTTTTGCCATATTATCTAGGGAGAAATGTCTAGATCTACCTGTAAAGACCTTTACATTCTAAGTTAGACTTCTGTGTCAGGCAAATTCATTCTCTGGGTAAATTAAAATCAAATTCAAACAACAAAGCTAAACAAACTAACCAGAAAAAAAAAAAGCCAACAACAACAAAAAAAGAAAATTAAAAAAAAATAAAAGGCTTTGTGGAAAGAAATTACAGTTAGCGTGGAGGAGAAATGGGAGCTCAATTCGATTTGATTCCATTCACTTCAACTCAACCCAACCCAACCCAACCCAATCCTCCCCGATCCAACTCAGTGCAAGCCAAGCCAAGCCAAGCCAAGCCAACCCAATCCAACTCATTCCAATCCAATCCAGTCTGATCCAACCCAATCCAATAAATATTTATTGAGTGCCTACTACCTGCTGGCAGAGCATTAGATTCCGTGGATTCGGAATTGAGACACAGTCTCTGCTCCCAAGAAGCTCTGTTTGCAACATCTGCAGAGGATCAGACATTCATACATTAGAGAAGGTCCCAGGCTAGCCCATTGCTTCCTGGCCCTCTGGGAAAGCCCTGCCCTTATGACCCCACTTCTGTGCTGCCAGGTTCAGCCCAGTGCCTTCTCACCTCTGCACAGAGCGGGTACCACTGCTCCGTGTGCATGGCCGTGTGGGTGTACATGGACATGATGCCTGGTCAGGTAGAACTCATCTTTTCTAGCACATTTGCTAGAGCTTGAATTTCATTGTGACCCCCTTTTTTCTCTCTCCTCTGTCAGTCTAGCACAAATAATAATTATTAAAACCCTTTTCCCACTATCAAAATAAAATACAGCCAGAGAGCTAAAGCACAGCCCGTCCACTGAGAGCCGACTGAAGCTGGGTGAGACCAATAATTCAAAACAGATGAACGAGCGGCAAATACTATGGACTCAGTATTCCAGGCTGACCTGACCTTTAAAAGTTGCTGAAAGTTATCCTTGAAATTCCCCAGAACTCCTTGAATAACTTCTGTAAAAGGCTTATTTATCACAAAGTCATAAATAATATTTGCTAGGTATTTGCTCCGTCTGTCTAGAAAATGAATTAGGCCCGAAGACATGAGCTCAGTGGCTGAGCTGGGGTGAGGGTGGGATGGCCTGGGTTGTGGGGTGACCGTTCACAGATCTGAGAAGGAAAGTACCTTCCTTCCATACATGGGGGTGTAAAAGAAGGGTTGCTCAAGGAATTTGGTTCAGTGTAGCAGATTTTAATTTCATTGCTTCAAGACAGAGGTGGCTGCAGATGGCTGTCAAGAGACATAGCTCTGGCAAATAATTCAAGTGATAACTTTTACAATCACTAAATTGTTTCTGGGCAAGATCCCAAAGTCCCTTCTCCAAGAGCTAGATGCTCTGTAACTGCCTTCTGTGAAAGCTGGAGGCTTCATTCATTCAACAAATCTATCCAAAGACAGCGTCCTAGTTCTTTGGGAGGTATAAAGATAAAAAGGACTTAGTTACATCTTTTAAGGAATTTTTGTCATCAGGAAGACAGAAAAATATGCAAACACGTAGGACACAATGTAGAAAGTGACAAGCATCTTAGTACAGGAACAGAGACAGGGCAATAGGAATTCAGAGGATGACTTCCTGCTCATGGGGGGCAGGCGGTGGTAAGAGGGGGAAAGGGAGGAGATGAGAGGATTTTTAGAGGAAGCCCCACTGAGCTTCTTGAAGGCTCGGTAGGATTTGGCAGGGCAGGGGTGAATCCTTCCAGGATGAAGGAAGCGTGAGAAGATCAAATATAGGCATATACAAGGCTTGGCCCCAAATAGGCTGTGAATTTAAATAGGGGGATGGTGGTGGGAGGGGAGGTGGCAAACTAGGGCTGGAAGACTGACAATGGTCTTTATAAGATCTGAGGAAGACGGTGTTGTAGGAATGAAGAGAAAGGGATGCTCCACGGCCATTATAGGGGGTGACAGACAGAAGTTGGCAACTAATCATGAGGGTATTGGTGGGGGGGGGGCGGGAAGGAAGGGGAAGGGATTCTCAAGCAATAATGTTAAGATCATTTCCTCTCTTGAGCGTGTGATGCTATTAAAGACGATGCTATTACACCTCACGGTCTGAGCCTGCCTGCAGGGAACCAAGGCAGAGTAGGGACGATAGGAAGTGATGCCTGGGGCTTCCCTGGTGGCGCAGTGGTCGAGGGTCCGCCTGCCGGTGCGGGGGACGCAGGTTCGTGCCCCGGTCCGGGAAGATCCCACATGCCGCGGAGCGGCTGGGCCCGTGAGCCATGGCCGCTGAGCCTGCGCGTCCGGAGCCTGTGGTCCGCAACGGGAGAGGCCACAACAGTGAGAGGCCCGCGTACTGCAAAAAAAAAAAAAAAAAAAAAAAAGAAGTGATGCCTGCTTGGGGGAGAGGATCACAAAGGACAGTCAACTGTATCTTCTGCTGCCGACAGATGGGGGCCGGGAAAGGTGTGGGGTGTTTGCAGGTGAAGGGAGCCCATGGGGAGAGGTGAGATAAGGGAGGGGGAGGACACACATTGTCGAGGGGTAAGGAGAGGAAGGCTGCATGGCCTACTGGAAGAAACAATGAGCTCTGAAGAGTGGACGCCCAGGAAGGTTGAGCGGGGAAAGGGGGAGTCGAGAGAGAGCCTGTCTTCACCCTGATGAGGTCAGAGGGCAGAGAGAGCTACCTGGAGATCTGGGGAGGTGGTGAGGTCTAGACCAGGTTGGCAGGAAGCAGCGGTCAAGACCTCCTGCCTAGTGTTTTGCCTCTGTTTTTATTCTGTGCCCAGGACCAACGGGCTCGATCGGGGACTGTGCCTCCACTCTTTGTCCTGGGAATACGGAGCTCTGAATGAGGCGACCGGGTGCTGGGAAAGCGGGGGCCCCATGACGGGATGGTGGCTGACTAGATTGGGGGAGGGCAGGTTTGCCTTGCCAAGGAGCTGTGCTTGGAGATGCTCTGAAGAGCCTGCCTGCTTTTCCGTGTTCCTTGGTGGCCTTCCTGGTGACTCCCAGCGGACACATGCTTTCTTCACGGCACAGCATGACTGGTTGTGACAGATGCCTCACTCAGGGGCTTGGCATGGTTCCCGTTCTTATCCTAGAGTGTCAGAGCTAAAGGGGGCTTCGAGGTCATATTGGCCAGAGGCCTCCAACTGGTCCACCCAGAAAACCAGGTCTGGACCTCGTGTCACAGCAGCTGCCAGCCTGAGAAGCACTCCAGGGGTAGGGAGGGAGCCTGGTGGTGTAGCTTGAGTGGCCTCTCCCCTCCAGGGCAGGGGTGATGCTGGGCTTCAGAGATAGAGTGGGAAAGTATGCTGCTAAAAAGGTGCAGGAACCCCTTATGAGAATGACCTCCAGCTGGCAACATCATGAGCTTAGGGCCCACTGCCCAGCATAGAATAGAAGCTCAATAAACATTAGTTGAAAGTAAAAAATAAGGAAGTTCATTAATTCTGTCATGATTAGAGAAGGAATAAAGTTTGAGGAGTTATAGGGGTTTTGATCCTTAGTTCAGTTTCGGCTCACTGCACCCATAAGCTTTCTCTCCCCAACATCATTTTCTCTCATGATTTTGTACCTTCAAGAGCTGCGTGTCTTTCTTAGGCTTCTCCTCAAATTTCCAGAATCTTCCCCCAGGCCTGAGGATCTCAGTTTTCTTTAGGCCCTTGGAGTGCTAGACCTACATTCACTCCCTGCTCCGTCCTTATTCACTCTTTCCTTCTTTCTTTGTGTGTTTATTCACTTACACCATTAAGATGTTAATTGGCCATCTGTCCTAAGTCACCTGACGTTCCTGTAAGAGTGTATATTGTAAACGACAGCCTGGTGCCTCAGGTCTCCTAGAGGTAGGTCACAAAATGGCCACAGTTTGCCCCCTCCTTGGAATCACACCCTCTTGCATGCATGCGGACTACCCTCCTGGGCTTTGTCACTTGACTTGCTCTCGATGCCTGGAAACCAGTGGAGGCTGAGAAGCACTTGTGCAGTGGGACTGGTCTTCTCTTCTGGTTTTTGGAACCCTGTGGCTGCCGCCGTGTGAAGAAGCTTCTGATGATAAGACACACGTGGCCCAGTGGCCTCTGTCATGCCGGCCAATAGCCTGCCCTCAGCCAGATGTGGGAGTCACCCCATTACGTTTCGGGGCTGTTTGTCTTCTGGCAATAGCTAACCGATACAACACTCCTCCTCATTATCCTTGAGAGGCATCTAATATCTTCCCAGCCAAAAATTCACCCTTGCACCAGGATGTGCCATACTTTCAGCCCCCAAATCACTCTCCAGCTATTGATCTCCTTTTATCTTGTTCAGACTTTCTGGAAAGCCACTGGCTCTCTTACAACCTCTGGGCCTGAAATCAACAATGAATATTGGCTTCCCATCACAAGACACAAAGTGAGAGCAGTCGTCACCATATTCCCAGCTCTGATGGGAGTGGGTGCACCATAGGCAGTAGTGAATATTTGAAGGAGCACCCTCCAGGGCGCCCCCAGGGAGCACGGGAGAGCTGTTCCTTCAACCAAGGAGCTTTGTAGACTGGACTCCATTCTGCCAGCTCGGGGCATGCCATCACCCCCAACCCAGCAGGATCCTTAAAGGGCCAGAGGCGGCTTCCCCAAGGGGCAGCATCTCTGTTTGCCCACTCAGGAGTCTGTCTTCCCTGGGTGGGGGCAGGGTCTCAGGTTCCGGAACATGAAGACCCAGCTGAGGAGTCTGTGCTTTGTTATAAGAGGGGATGGTTCCGGAGTGTCGGGCTGGAGCCTGCTTTGGGGGTGCTCTGTGGCTCAGTGGTCCCTGCATTTGTGGAGAGACTTCTAGGAGTGGGGAGGGATCCACACTGTGTGCAGGATTGCAGAGAATGTCAAGAGGATGAATAAATGATGCCGATACATAAGTAAGTGATGCTGCTGCTGATTATAGTGGTAACAGCAGTAATAGCAGTGGGAATCAGGGCCTCACCGGCTCTGCTAGCAGAAGTCATGGCGCTTGCAACGCTGCAAGGCTAGGTTTGCATGCGTCTGACCTCTGTCCAGCCCACTTGCACTGGGCGCCCTTTCTCTGGCTTTCCCACCTCCAAGCTCAGGCTTTCCTCCCCCCAGTCACCCTGACAGCCCCTTAAACATCCAACGCCCCCTTCCCCCCAAATCAGTGTCCCCTCCTCTGTCATAATCCTTCTGGGCTCTGGTCTCTACCAGCAGACAGTTAAGCCCAGATAAAGTCAGCCCCACTAATCTGTCCGTTAGTGTGTGTGTTCCTGTCCCAGATAACATACTCATTATGGCAGACACTTGGCTGGGCTCTTGGAAAAGGTCATGGAGCAGCAAGACTCGGGCTGGAGTTTGGTTTGTGCCTGGGGGTCCTGGGGGAGCTTGAAGAGATGGGGTCTCATTACCTCTTAAACCATCCTGAGGGTGGATGTTCAGACTCCCTCTGTGTGTCTGAAGCTGACCTCTCATCTGGGGCATTGGAAGAGTCACAGGCTTTGGAATCAGATGAAACTGATTCGGCCTCTTATAAGCTCTGTGACTCAACAGTTTCACTTCCCGCCTCTGGACCTCAGTATTTCTCATCTGGAAAAATGGGAAAATTATAGCTACCGTGCAGGCTTGCTGTGAGAATTGGGAAGCATATATGAAAAATGTTTACCCACGACGGGACTCCCCCAAGGCAGTGCTGGGCTGGGGAACTTCTCCTGCCTGAAGCCTTGAGGATTTAGAGCGCCCCCAGGTGCAGGGACTGCAGGCCTGGCTCTGGAGCCAGACCCTGTGGGCTCAAAGGCTGGTTCCACCGTTTATGAGATGTGTGACTTTGAGAAAGTTACTTTTCTGGGCCCCAGTTTCCTTATCTGCAAGGGACAGTATCAGTCCTTACGTCATAGGGACTAAGTGAGGTATCTCGGCATGTGATGGAGCTGGCACTGTGCCAGGGTAGAAGAATGGCTCGAGGAGGCTTGTGGGAGAACTTCACGGGCTGACTGTCTGTCTTCTCTCTGAGCTCTGTCCTTCCCCAGTTGCGGGGCATGGCTCACCAGGGCAGGTGCCTGCCCCAGACTCTTCAGATCCAGGAGGCAGTGTCCCGGGGGGGTCTCAGGGTCTGATGGGTCCAAGCATCTCACCTTAGGAGGCCTGGTGGGGTGCACACAGAACTCTCTAGGAGGGAAGGCCAGGGGCCTGGGGTGTGAGAGGTTTGGAAGGCAGGAAGAAGGAAAGGAAACTCAACTTTTGTTTAGCTCCTACGTGTGTTAGAGAATTAGACTCCATGACACGCATTATCTCCCCACCTGATGAGCGTATGTCATCATCATGAGGAGCCCGAGGCAGGGTGGTTTCTACCTGCCGAGGTCACACGGAGAGTGGCCGATGGGAGAGAGACTGGGACAAGCATCTGCGGGACACCAGAGCTCCTCCTGGGCAGTGAGGCCACGCAGTGGCTCTGGTGGCTTTAGTCACAGCACGGTCCTCGGATCCTTCAGTTACCAGGGTGGGGAAAGTGAGCTGTGTACCGTGGGGTCACCTGGATCCTTGGCGTGCGGCTCTGTGAATCGGCCAGTCGACAGGTGCAGGCAGCCTCCAGCTTCCAGCGAGGGCTTGGGGCAGCGGGGGAAGGAGAGCTGCCGTGTTTGCTGATTCAGGGCAGAGTCACTTCCTCCGCCTTTGCTGAAATTGCCTCTGAAACTCTGGATGCTAAAGCATCACCCCTCTTTTTTTTTCCAGGAACTATTCTTCACCACAATTCTACTGTCAGTGTGTTTTCTTGGATTGCTTTTCTTTTTCCTCCAGAAGGGGTACTGGGATCTAAGAAATAAAACAAATAAACAAAAACCTCCACGAGATGAGAACTGTGACCAATGGAGTTCTGGTTAACTGAAGCATCTTCTGGAAGGTGGCTTTTGTCCCTGTCACTCAGCATCAGCTTTAGTGTGTCTGTGCAGCAGGGAGAATCTGTCACTGCCAGTGACAACCGGTGACTCCCTGGTTGAGGTGACTGTGTGTCTTCTGCTGTATGTGGTCACACTAGCTTCTGGAGTGTCAGGACCATGGGATAAAGGGGCCCAGCAGGTGGGTCTGTATCTCATTGATTTCCTGTGCATGCAGTGGCCCTTGAAGAAGAGGATTTCATGGGGCAAGGCCACCCCTGCTCTGCCTTTGCATATTTTTCTCCTCAACGAGCCCAGGCCTGTGTGACGGATGCTGCTGAAGGGGGCACCAGGCAGCGGGGAGGGGAAGGGGGGAGCCATTGAAAGAAGGGCCTGCACGTCTAGCATCTTCAGTGGGCCAGGCCTCTCTGGTTACTACCTAGGACACTGGTGGTCCCCAGGGCAAAGGGCCCTTTGTTTATTGTTCCTTCCTGTGTCTTCCTTCATTCCTCCCTCCTTTCCCCCCACCTCCCTTTTCCCATCCATCTGCCCATCCACCTATGACACTGTACAAGAGATGTGGTGGGAAATATACAAGATGAGGTCCCTGCCCTTTAAGAGCCTCCAATCTAGGAAGACGGATGAGACAGAGACACACATAAAGCAAGTAGAAAAAGAGCAGGGCCGTAGGGCAGAGAATAAACTGCCAGGAGCATTCAGGGAAGAGGTCTTGCTGATGTGGTCAGGAAGCGGGGTGAACCTGGAGGGGGAGGTGAGGGGGTTTTAAATGATGGAGGGGATAGGATTAGCCTCTCAGGGAACAGAAGCAGCAAAGGTCAAGTTTGGCAGGTGGGAAGGCTGTGGTTGTTTAGGGAAAGGGGACCCGTTTGGTTTGGCCGTGGAGTAAGGGTGCGTGGAGGTGAAGATGGGGGGATACTTTTGAGCCAAGTTGCAGAGGGCCCTGGCTTTAGGCTTCGTTGCACGAGGTAGTCAGGATCCACGCAAGGCTTCTGGCTGGCGGTGCCTGTCCTGAGCGGTGCCGACACACAGCCGCCAGGGACAGTGCCACTGGGAGGGATTCTTCATGGCTCTTCTCGGACGCCCAGTGGGTGAGTCCACACCCACTGTCACTCCCTGACCTGGAGGGCCCAGCCACTTCCCTCCTGTCCCAGCACTGCTGGCCACTCCCATTCATGTGAGGATCCATCGTGAAAGCCCCACGAGGCACGGCCGGATGACTAAGTGATGGGTCGCCCTTATGGAAGAAAAACATCAACCAGAAGAACTTGTCAAAGAAAAGCAGAGTCTGACGCAATTAAACTTTGTCAGTGACAAAGAGAAGCATCGCTCGGTGGGTGTAAATGTCTCAGTCATGACTGCTTTTTAAAAATTTTTTTTGGCTGTGCCGGGTCTTAACTGCGGCACGTGGGATCTTCTTTGCCGCATGTGGGATCCAGTTCCCTGACCAGGGATCGAACCTGGGCCCCCTGCATTGGGAGCAGGGAGTCATAACCACTGGACCACCAGGGAAGTCCCATGACAGTTCTTTTTTAAAAAATTTATTTTATTGAAGTACAGTTGATTTACAGTGTTGTGTTCATTTCTACTGTACAGCAAAGGGATTCAGTTATACACATATATATTTGTTTTTGTATTCTTTTCCTTTATGGTTTATCACAGGATATTGAATGTAGTTCCCTGTGCTGTACAGTAGGACCTTGTTGTGTATCCATTCTCTATATAACAGTTTGCATCTGCTAATCCCAGCCTCCCATTCCATCCCTCCCCCACCCCCTCCCCCTTGGCAACCACAAGTCATCATTGTCCTTTTAAATGAGCAGTGAGCTTACTTCTCACAATACCTTAAAGAGTGTTAAAAAGTATTTTGTCCACAGTAATTATCCCTGCCCCGCCAATGCCATAAGTGGGCGCCATTAGGCCTTCTTCTGGTTTAAGGACGACAAGGTCCCTGGCATGTACATGCCTACCTGGGAAGGGGAAAACATGGAGAACTGTTGGGTCCCTGACCTTCAGGATGAATGGATTCCTTAGGTCAGCACATCTGTATGCTGCCGGCTTCTGAGTGATCAGCACCCAGGACTGGATGGATATGGAGTATTTTTAACAAACATTTAATGAGCTTGTCAAGTGTGCAAAGGTCTAAGCTGGAGAGCTGGAGCTGGGGAACAAAGATGAACACACCTCAGTCTCTTGCTGTAGCTGCTCAGAGGGTCCTGCAATCCAGCAAAGAAGAAGCATCACTAATGTTCTGTGGATGATGAGGACTGTTTGACAGGCATCGTTATGCTTCTCAATGCATTACCTCCTTTAAATGCATTCATACACCCTGATGAGATAGCTGCTAGGATCCTCACTATTTTAGCCTGAGGAAACATGCTCAGAAACGTACATACATAGTGTTACAAATCAAATGAAGGAGATCTGGGGGATGGGCAGGAGGCGGCGAGCCGCGGGGGGCAGACTTAGCCAGACTCCAGCATCTGTGTTACAACTGCAGGGCTATGAGGTGTGAAGACCATTCTAAAACCTGACCCCAGGAGTGAGGTCAGAAGGAGAGAAGCCAGTCAGACCCTGGGGCAGGAGAACAGAGCAGGTAGGAGTCAGGGCAGACCCTGAGGGTGGGCCCAGGGCGGGTGGCAACCTCAGACGCACATGGCACTTGGTGCCTGGGAGGCACTTGGTCAGGGCTCTTGGGATTTGCTCCTTTCTTCTCATCAGTAAATTCTGGGAGCAGGACCAAAAGAAGCAAAGGTGGAGGCTTACCAAATCTGTGGGGTTAACTCAAGCAGACCGAGCCTGGGTCCCCTCCCCCATGGGACCTGCCGGCCCCCAGATATACTAGAGAATCAACCTAATTCCTCCACTTGGAGGCCATGATAAATTTTGATGCAGCCTAAAACGGCGTGGAGAATAAAAGCCTCCCCTGGTGGATCCTAGGTTGGTGCATGTGTGTGTATGTGTGTGCACTCAACCAAGCTCCCTCGGTCCCATGCAAACATGCGGGGGCCCCCTTTTCTTGGAGGTCAGTGACAGCCCAGCCTCCCATTCACAGGTTGGAGAAAGGGCGTTAATCTTCCTGACATGGCGGGGGTGGGAGCGGGGACTTGGGGGCCAGAATCCCTCAAACTGGGACATCACTGAAAGCAGAGAGATCCTTGTCTTCTTTGGCTGGGTGAATAAGCTTTCATTATTGAGCCCAGGACATAAAAAATGTCAGAGGAGCTTGAAGAAAATCAAGTAGCATTACAAGAAGCAATATCATCTCTCCCTTTTTTCCTTCCTGCTGTGTTTTGGAGGGGTGGGTGGGTAGGGTAGACACGGAGGGGACTCTGTGCCGTTGGAGGAATTTTGCAGTGTTTTCCGAGGACAGACACCTATGTTCTCAGCAGGAGAGGCAGAAAGGGCAGGCCTGGTGAAGTCTGAACTTGTGCCCGGAACATAATTCCTACGGCCAACGGCTGGTACAAACTGGCAAGCTGGTGAGGCCTCACCTTTCTCCCATGGAGTTCTCCTTCACCTGGATGTCCCTATCTCCCCTGTTCCTCTCTGTTCACCTGGGCTCTGCAGCCACAGCCTGGGGGATCGGGTCCCATCCATTTGGAATGAGACAGGCAGGATTGCAAGTGAGGGGAGGGGGAGGGGGTCAAGCACCCAGACCCATTAGTTACAGAGACTTAGGACCCCGTGCCTGCATCCTCCTGACTCATGGCTGGTGGCCCTCTCCCCACCCCCAGCTTTGCCCCAGCTCCAGGCTTCCCTCTCCTGGACTGTCCAGCCGCCTCTTCTCCCTCTTAACCTAGCCCCGATGTAACCCAAGGTAGGTTCCATCTCTTTCCTGAAGTCTCCAGCCAAGTCCAGCTAAATATCAGCCCCATACAACATAATGCCTGCTGGGCTCTCACTGCTTCACATGTGATAGTCCCGGTCCTGAGGGCTCTGCCCTCTTGCTGGGGGCTTGGAACCATCTTAACTCCATTCGGCTCCCCAGGGAAATGTCACTTCTTCAGAGCGGCCTGATCTCAGCCCTTCAGAGCTAGTCATTCTGTTTGACTTTTTCCCCACAGCACTTCCCAATTTCTTAACATCTTGCTTCCCTGTGGGTTTGTTCTTTTCTTGTCTCGCTCTACTGGAAAGCCAGGCAAGAAGGCAACTTGATGCGTTGTTCACTACAGTGGTCCCAGTGTCTAGAAAGATGCCGGTTTGCCAAAGGATTAGAGATGCTCAGAGCAGCAAAGCGAGTGGAACAGAGGCTGGAGCGGTGCAGATCCAGGACT
This sequence comes from Mesoplodon densirostris, assembly GCF_025265405.1. Classification (NCBI taxonomy): domain Eukaryota; kingdom Metazoa; phylum Chordata; class Mammalia; order Artiodactyla; family Ziphiidae; genus Mesoplodon; species Mesoplodon densirostris. Next base: position 31,877,870 of record NC_082680.1, on the reverse strand, counting down.
TGGCTTGGGGTTCTCACCTCCACGCTGTGGGTGACCCCAGGCAGGTTCAGCAGTCTCCCTGGGGCTGGACGGCGGCAGCCCTCCTTCCTGTGATTCCAGAGCCCTGGGTGTGGTGGGTACTTTTGGGGCTCTCAGGCTTGGCCAACAGACGTGCCTTGGCAGCCGGTGCCGTGCACGCAGGGCACAGGTGCGCCCAGGGCTGCACGGCTCTTTATGGAGCCACTGGAGCAGGCTTCGTTAGTGAGGAGAGGAAAGGGAAACAAAGGGCAACCTTCCCAATTATGGATAAGGCAGCAACCCCATCCATCTTAATAAGACAGGGCGGAAAAACCAGCGGCTGGGCAGTCAGTACACAATGGGATACAATAGAGACCTTGCTTTCTTTTTCAAAAGGAGGACAGACACAGAAGGGAACAAGCAGCCCAGATTGGAACGCCGATCCAAACGTGCACCTCCGCGCCCCTCGTGGAAGGAGTCCCCTGTGCTGCAGCCACAGCTGTCGGAAAAGTGCCGAGGGTCCTCTGCTGGGGCGGGATGAGGCAGCCTCTCTGGCAAGTGGGCGTGGAGCGGCACCCAGCCTAGCGAGGGCCTTCGATCCCTGGGTGCACGTGGCCCAGTGCGGACCAGTGGCACAGGACCTGTCACCTAACACGGGGCTCTTTTTGATGCGTTAACCTTTTCAGTGAGTAGCCCCCCTCCTCCTATCCCTACCCCCCTGGCCACTGTGTCGTGTTAAAGATTTTCTGAGCTCCGCACCTGGGTCCTTCTACTTGTCAGCTGAGTGACTTTGGGCAAATTGCTTAATGTCTCACCCTCAGTTTCTTCAGAACTAACTTACCTCCCAGACTTGCTGAGGTTCTACTGCGCTCATCTGTGTATAAATGATTGTCAAAGTGTCTGACACAAAGAAGGCATTGAGGGCTTCCCTGGTGGCGCAGTGGTTGGAAGTCCGCCTGCCGATGCAGGGGACACGGGTTCGTGCCCCGGTCCGGGAAGATCCCACATGCCACGGAGCGGCTGGGCCCGTGAGCCATGGCCGCTGAGCCTGCACGTCCAGAGCCTGTGCTCCACGACGGGAGAGGCCACAGCAGTGAGAGGCCTGTGTACCGCAAAAAAAAAAAAAGCATTGAGTAGATCTTCACCGAGTCAGAATCTGAATCTCATCTCAGCTGGCGGACAGGCAAAGGAGCTCTCCAGGAGGCTGGGCTACCTTGAGTGGTAGATCCACCAGAGTGGATCTGCCTTGTGTTCGCCCTGATCGCTTCCCACCCAGCACGGAGCAGCTGAATGAATGACCAAAAGGCCAGAACTATAATAACTTCATCAAGACAACACGCTGATCAAGGGTTGGTCATGCCCTGAAGGGTGGGGAATCGTCCTTCCTTCTGGAGAATGTTCCCTGGAGTCTGGAGGCCCCACCAGCCCTGGGGGTCCCCCCCTCTACAGCAGGTCCCCCAGGCTGTGAGGTCCAGCTTGAGCACCGGCCGTGCTCTCTCCTTCTGGTTGAAATTCTCCATCCGCAGGAGACTGTAGGAAGGAAGAAGGAAAGTAGCACACATGGGCGTCAGAGTCCAGTTAAGCGGGCGGCGCAGAGGCTGGCCTGGAGCCCAAAGCACTCAGGTGGGGCTGCAGAGAAGCTGGTCTCTCTAGCCACGTCTACTTAGGTCAAGGTGTCCTGGGTGGGATACAGAAAGCATTTCGATGTGGGGGGCAGGGGAGGGAAGAGGGGCAGTTGGGGGGTCTGGGGACAGGCTGCAGAGTGTCCCGGGGCTGTGCCCTGCAGGGGGAATACAGGCAGGGCAGGAAGTTCCCGGGGAGGATGGGCCCCAGCACTCACTCGCGGCCGTCCTCCACAGGAGCCAAGGCTAGATCCCAATTAGAGCCAGGATTCCTGCAGTGATGGCTGTGCGCTGCCAGCACCCTCATTAGCTTGGCAGGAAATCCCTCCAGCCTCGCAGGATGCTGCCACATGCCCAGACACACTCCCGATGTCTGAACCTCCGGCTCTCCGCCTCCCCTCTCTTGCTGGGTGACACCCCACTGGTCCAGCATTTCCTCAGAACAAACACCCCCAAGACTCCGCAGGAAACGCAGGTCGTCCTTGTTGTGCTCAGGGCAGAGTTCTCACCAGCCCTTCCCTCCCGGGACACAGTCCAGTCCAAATGGGAAAGGAAAGGTGTCTTTCGCGTGGCAAGCTATTACAGGATGAATTCCTGCAGCCTGGAAAGGGCAGCTGTCAATGCTCTCCTGATATGACAGGCATATGACCTTCCAAGGCTCCCCTCTTGGCCCCTTCCCAAGGGTGGGTCACCTCGGGCAGAGTTTGTGCCATGCCTGGCAGTGGCTGGGAGGGTGGAGGGGACTGAGGCAAGTTTGCTGGGAGGGAAATCAGAGGCCCCGCATCCCCCAGGGACCATTGCATGACCCCCGAGCCTGCTTCAAACCCTCCTCTGCTGCTGCCCAGAGTTAGAGCAGGTGGACGAAGCTCAGAATCTCTTCCTTACGGGATGCAGAACGCAACGGAAAGACATCCAGACTGGGCCTGGGATGCCCCGGGAGGGCAGGCAGTCCACACAAAGCAGACGGGGGTGGCAAGAGGTCTTGGTGGGCAGTGAGGAGGCCACGTGCACAAGAGTGAGCAAAGATGCACAGCAAGAACCTTGCACGTAGTAGGAGCTCATTAAATACCTGTTGATTGATCGCTGGCCCCAGAGTTCTCACACCAGACTTCACTTCTGTGTGGTCCGGAAGATGCAGATATGACTCTATATGCATCGTGAACTGGACAGTGGGGGCAATTATCCAGAAAATGTGAGCCAGCGCTCACCCTGCCCCACATGAAATCTTTTGCAATAATTACCTGACGTTTCAAATGAAGCGGGATTTTAAAAAACCTACGTCATTGGGACTAATATTAGAGACTCACGTTGCTCCTTTTGCTGAGAAAAATAGTTATGCTGGTCTCTTTGCCTATCCTTTTTACTTTAAAGTGAATATCTATACTTTCACTTTTTGTTCCCCCAAAGTGATATATGATCATTGTAGACATTTTAGAAAATGACGAAAAGCCAAAAGAAGATAGTTTAAATCACTTTTGATTCCAACAACCAGAGACAATGAAAATTTCAGTGTAGTTTATTTTCAGTTTTTTAGCTGTCTTTTTCCTTCTTTCCTTCTCTCCCTCCTTTCTTTCTTTTTTTCTTTTTTTTTTTTTTTTTTTTTTTTGCGGTATGCGGGCCTCTCACTGTTGTGGCCTCTCCCGTTGCGGAGCACAGGCTCCGGACGTGCAGGCTCAGCGGCCATGGCTCACAGGCCCAGCCGCTCCGCAGCATGTGGGATCTTCCCGGACCGGTGCACGAACCCGTGTCCCCTACATCGGCAGGCGGACTCTCAACCACTGCGCCACCAGGGAAGCCCACTTTTTTTTAAACTGAAGTATAGTTGATTGACAATATTGTGTTAGTTTCAGGTGAACAGCAAAGTGATTCGTTTTTTCTTCAGATTATATTCCATTATGGGTTATACAAGATACTGGGCTCTACAGTAAATCTTTGTTGCTTACCTATTTTATGTACAGTACTTTGTACCACTCCCTTCTTTTTCTTCTTCCAGTCTTTCGGCAAAATTTGAATCATACTATAGATAGGTTTGTATCCTATATTCTCCTCATTCATTCATTTGTTCATTCATCATTAGTTCATTTGTTCATTCAGCAAGTGTCTCTTTCTTGAGTGCTTTCTAGGGACCAAGGCACTGTTCTGTGAGATGCAGATGTGAACAAAACTGATACGAATCTCAGCCCTTGGGAAGTGTTGGTGATGGTATAGAGGGAGACAGACAATAAAATCAATGAGAAAAATATGTGGGTGTTAGAAGAGCATAAGAGGTGGGTAGGAAGATGAAGCAGGAAAAGGGGGTGGTCGCTGTGGAGAGGCTGGGTGCAATTTAAATAGAGAAGCCCCCCACCCCAGCAGGTGATGTCTGGGCTGAACTGGCAGGACATAACCCCTCCCGAGATGTCCTATTTTCAATACCTAAGCTTTGGGTGCTTGGAATGACTTTCTCAGGTGCACCAAAAAATCTAGGCAAAATTCTTGTATCTTCTATATTGATAAATGCAGTAGCGAAGAAGAAAAATGCAAAGAGAAGTGCTCATAGCTTATGGCCGAGTCGTGCGTCTTTCCCGGGGGGGATCGAAGCATGTCCACGGCAGAGAAGAGAAGGAGCTGGGGGAAGGCAGGGCTGGTGAGGGCGACACCGTAGCACCCAGTCCTCACTGCCAACCAGGTGGCTCTCTCGTCTCCCCATTTGGACACAGATGTTATAGGAATAAGAAAAAATCACATCAGCAGGGGCTTCCCTGGGGGTCCAGTGGCTAAGACTCTAAGCTTCCAATGCAAGGGGCACGGGTTCGATCCCTGGTCAGGGTACTAAGATGCCGCATGCTGCACGGCACGGCCAAAAAACTACAAAAAACAAAACAAAACAAAGTCACCTCAAAACAGCTGTATCTCTGGTGGTGGCTTTGCTTTTTTCACACTGATCTTTTCACACTGATCTTTTTCACACTGATCTTTGTTAGTTATAATCATCACTAATATTTGCCCTGGGCTTTTGGGTTTTCTGGTGTTTTCGGAGTTCCTAACGCAGTATGAGATGTAAAGTAAAGGAGGCATGGCCAGAGTTTTCTTTCTACATAAAAATTTCAAGGTTTGAAGGGGTCTAGAGCCTAAATCGCCTAACTGCCTCACAAATTAAGGCCCTGAGGCTCAGAGAGACCGAGAGGTCGGTCCCTCTGCTTGGTCAGGCTGGAAAACTAGACGCCTAACATCACAGAGTGCATGTTATTACGGCACCATTCCCTTCCAGAAGCCAAGCTGGTTTCTCCTAAGTAAAACTCGCAATACTGAAGATTGTTCTGGAGTTTACCACTGGTACCAGGACCCTCAAATTAAACAGGGACTCTGCCTTGCCTGTGTTCAGGGTGGCAGCGTGGTCCCCTGTCTCAGGAGCAGCGTGGCTCTCACCAGGATGGGGATGGGCCTGGCTGGCTGGTGTCAGCTGCTGGGCTCTTTCTTGGCCACTGGGATGCTTTGAGAGGGGGTCCCAGGAAGTAGCCTGGGCTGGTGCCCATTAGCCAACCCCTTCTGAAGCCCTGAATATGGACTTTGTCTGGCGGCCTCCATTCTGCTCCGAATGGACTAAAGCCAGTCATTTGGCAAAAATCAGCTCAGTGGCCGCCATTGTCCTTAAAGAGGCGGAGCCGAAAGGGCTGTGGGACTAATGTATTCTATTGTGCCCCTTGGGCTGGCCTCTGAGCGGGGGGAGAGGGCTGCATTCCACAGACGCCCCTCCCCCAGCGCTGGAGCTGCTCAGGCAGCCTTTGGGGCTGTGGGTGCCTCACCTCCCAGGGAAAATCGGCGGGGTGGGGGGAAGGCACCCCACCTGGAACCCCTCGGGTGGAAAGAAAGGGTCTTGAGAGAAGTCAGGAGCCCAGGAAGCGAGCCAGGGATGGGAGTGGAAAGGTGGGAAGTTCCACGGAACCAGGCACATCGCCCTGGTGGTCCAGCCCTGTCTCCCTCACCCCCGCTCTGCAGGGCACAGTCACCAATCAAGCAGCCCCTTCTCCTCTGCAATCCATTTCCCATCAAGAACATTCCACCTCCGAGGACAAGAAGGGTCACCGGATTTGTTTTGAGCTGCCTACAGATCTCTGGTTCCAAGGTCAGTTATGCCCGAAGCAAGAGAAATATGATGTGTGAAAGATAAGGAGGGAAGGCCTTGGAGACGGAGAGCCTGGGCTGACACATTTATCATATATGCCCTTTTAAGCACAGAGAAGGGGTCTGTGTGAGTCTGGGGAGACTACCTCTGGTTCCCTGTGTTTTTGCAAAGCTGGGCCTCCATCCCAGGCTTCCCCTCACTTTGGAGGGCTAGAAAGGACCTCAGCCAGGGGAGGAAGGAGGCAAGGCAGGGTGTGGTCCGCTGGTTTAGGTCTTCCCTAACAAGACAGAGGTTTGGAAGTGTGATTCCTCTGGACTCCAGCACCACCTGGTTCTTCCTCCCTGCCACCCCCTTTAATCTTCTACAGGTGTACTTATTCTTGTGACAGCAACCACTCAACCTCTGGGAGTGGTATCAGGAGGCTGAGAGCCTCCTTGTTTAGGATAGTCGGGGGTGGACAAAATGATGGAGTGGGGAGAGAGAGAGAGTTGTCTCCCAGCCGGACTGAATGATGGACCTGAGGAAGATGGGGTCTCTGTGTGCTGCAAACCATGGTGGGGGTGAGGCGGGGTTCTGGGGGGCTTGTTCTGGGGCTGAGTTCCTAGCATGTCCGTTGGTTTCCCTGAGTTGCGGACAATAGGTGGGCAGATGCAGCTCCAGGATAAGGCATGTTGTCCTGACAGAGTGTGACAGCTCATCACCCACGCTCTTCCTACCACCACCCCTCCCAGCTTTGCTCTGCATACACTGGCCCCCTCAGCCATCTCTGATGTGTGTCTTTCTTTCCCATCTCTACGGTTTTAGGGGTCTGGGGATATATCTTAGAAGACCTCTCTTCCCCACAGGACCCGGCTCAGGCAAAGCTTATGTCAGGAGAAAAGAGAGGATGGAATTAACCCCCAATCTGAAATCCCCACTGATTATGAAGAGGCAATTTCCTTGCAGTGAAGATGGAAATAAAACCCCCAATCTGGGACTGTGGGTGAGTTAAAATTATGCAGGATGCCGAGCATTTCATCCTCCAGAAAGAGTATTTTATTCTCCTGTCAAAGCGCCAGTGATGATGACAATAAAAGAAAACATAAGCGATAGTGGTGAGGATTATGTGGCAATTCAGGAAGTGGTCGGCTATATATTTATGGACCGAAGTGGCTGGAAAACTTTTCACACCCAAGGAGTTCATGCAGAACTTGGAAAGCACTCCAAGGCTGAGAGGCTGTACTTGGGAAGTTGTTACTGATGGAGCTTATACTGTGTTTTAAGCAGTTTGGTTAATAGACTACAGTTAAAAATCAAGAACAAAGGGGTTTGATGGACAAATTATGCTTTCCTGGGGGTTGGGGATTATGGCTTTTTTGCAACACTGTAAGTGTTAGAAGGACCCATAAAAGGCCATGCTTGTCTAGCAACAGATATTAAATATGATACAGCCTGGAGCTGCTGGAAGATTACAGAAGCCTCCAGATGCGCAGCTGCTTATATTGCAGCGCGTGGGGAAGAAAGTGGGGTCTGTTTGCCCCTGGCTGCTGCAGTCAGCCTCAGAGGTGCCAAGGGGCAGTGCTTCTGTGCTGCCTGCCCTTTGCTTTGTAGCACCCCTGCAGCACTGCTTCCTTTAGGAAAGAGAGTTGCCTGTCCACCCTTTTGGCCTGTGAGCTTGATTTCATTGTTGAAGGATTATCTGAATGCTCCGTACTTGGGGTGGCTGATGAGCCTCTCTGTGACTGAGTCTCCTCTTCTGAAAAGTGGGGATCCATAAGCCCCTTCCAGCTGATTGCTAAATTGCGGAATGCAGAGCAATGCGGGTGCCCGTGTGTGACAAATCCATTGACACCTAGAAATAGGTTGTTTTTGCAGCCATAGGAATTGAAACAGGAGAAAGACAAAGCAACTTCCTAGCCTTGGATGAGTTTCTTAGGATGGTACTTCTCAGTCTTAAATATGCATAATATGCATATTGGAACCTTGTTAAAATGCACATTCTGATTGAATACATCCGGGTGGGGCCTGAGATTCTACATGTCTCACAAGATCCCAGAAGCTACTGATGCTGCTGGTCTGGGGACCACACTGTGAATAGTAATGTCCCAGGAGACAGTAACAATTGGAATGTTCAGCCTTCGAGCTTCCTGTCTGCTGGGAGAGCCTCTAAGTGAGAGACCTGTATCACTTAGGTTTGTTTCTAGCTGTATGAACGAGAAGACCCAAATGACTTTGGATTTCAACCAGTGAGGCAGAGATTGTAGGTCCCGCCCAACAGGAATTCCAGGGTGAGCCACTCAGGTCAGTACGTAGGATCCACGTTCTTTCCATCTTTCTGTCCCTCCACTCTAGTGTGTGGGCCTTTAACCTCATGCTTGTGGTCTCATGGTTGCAAGATGGCTGCTGTACTTCTTGGTATCACATCTGAATTCCAGGCAGGCAGAAGAGTGGAGGGAGGGTCAAGGTGCATGCCTTCTAAAGTTATCTGGGTTTTTTTTTTTTCCCCCACTGCCCAGCTTATGGGATCTTAGTTCCCCAACCAGGCATCGAACCCAGGCCCCCTGCAGTGGAAGCATGGAGTCCTAACCACTGGACCACCGGGGTATTTCCTAAGGCTGTCTGTTTCAAAATGCTTTCCAGGGTGCCCCAGTTACCAACCTGCACTTACTTCTTACTGCTCAGAGCTGGGTCATAGGACCCATCTCATTCAGGAATCCCGTGTCTACAACATGGCAGGCAGTGGGCTAAGTATGGAAGATACAAGGACCAAAAGGATATAGCTTCTGTCCTCAAGAAGCTTCTGGAGGAGCTCCAGACCTGTGAACAAGCAAAGGGTATTTGAGGAGGGCTGCTTGGATAGCCATGGTGCACAAGGGCAGAGGACTGCCCTGGCCACTTCTAGCTGGGGATGCTGGGGAGTGGCCAGCCAAGAGAAGATGGGGAGCTGAGTCTTGGGTACCGACTGGGAAGACAGCTGGCCTGATGCATTCTGGGAATGGTACATCTTCTCATGCCTCTATGGGAACCGTCCCAGTGCTGGGATGAAGGTGGCATGCCTGTAGGGCTGCACAGGTGGTTTCTGTCTGGCATACAATCTGATCAGTTGTGCCATAATGGGTTTTAAATATTTTTAATATCCCCCCTGGAAAGACCACGTAACTCAAGATGTTCAGGCCCTGAAGAGGACCATAGACAGAACTCCTGCCTTACATCCTGGACCAGCTCTCACACAGCCCTCTTTCTCTCTCTCCCGGGTGTAGTGAGCCCCCCTTCTTTGCATGGCTCCCAGTCGTTTCTCCCCTAGAGCATTTCTTCTAGGCATCCACATGCTGGCAGGTCGGCCACACGTGCTTTGTTGGCAGCTGCCTGCACAGAGCACCGTAGTCTCCTTGGCAACCCAGGACAGGTCGGGTCACCCTTCCTTGCAGCAGTTCCAAAGCCCCCACTTCTGACCCCTGCAGGCACCCGCTACTCCATCCCACTCTTCTCTGGTTCTAGGACTCACAGGAAGGCACCTCATGTACCTGCCCATGCTTCAGACCTATCTCTCTGTCGCTCCCTCTTTCAAAACCGCTGGTGGCGGTCCCACCACTCTGACCCTCCGGGTCTTCTTCTGAAAAATGGGAATAACGAACTGCTGTGCCAGCTCAGAGGCTTCTTGTGAGGTCCAAAGGCGATGATGAGGGTAGACTGCAAACTGGGAAAGACTGAAGAATGGCAGCTCACTACTGGGGCTAGGGGCTAGGGACGGGGGGGCAGTGTGCCTGAGCTCAGGGGAGCAGGGCCTCTAGGACACGGTGCGTTATTCAGGTGGAGGGAGACTGGGAGAGGAGATCCCCCAGGCGTGGATGGAGATCAGGGGATGCGCGCCTTCAAAGCGCACGTGTGGTCACCACACCTGACGGGTGCTCGCTTATCCTCTCCCCGCGCCTTGCTTATACTAAACCCATGAGAAAGGCGGCTCGCAGCTCCTTGGGGCATGTGTCCCCGTTGGCCATCCCCACCCCATCCCCGGAAGCAATCCCAGCGATTTACGGGCCTCCGAAGCCTGTGTCACTTCACTTTCACTGCCTGGATCACCAGAGGGGGCGCGTTCCTCAAGACCCATTTTCCCTGCTCTGTGATGTCCAAGCAAAGCCCGGAGCTCCGAGCCAGGACCTGGCACTAGGTCCCACCCTGCGGAGCCCTCTCCAGCTTCTCTTTGCTCCTCCTCCACTCCCAGGTGCTGTCAGAGGCTCCCAGGAACCCCGGCCTTCTGGGTACCAGACCCTGTTTTTAACAGGATTGTGTTAGGATCAGTGTCCATGCACGATTTGCAGGAAGTTCTGTTCTCCTCTGGAAATCGGCCAGTACATTCACTAACTTGCCCATCTCCCATGCCCATCTGCAACTGAGCAGCCTACTTGGTGCAGGCCCTGGGGAGAGGTGAGTTGGATACGTGTCTGTCCCCAAGGCCGGATGTGAGGATCAGAAAGATGCAGGAGAAAGGCTCAACCGCCATTGCTGGCTTTGAGGATGGAGGAGGGGACCAGGAGCCAAGGTATGTGGGCAGCCTCCAGAAGCTGGAAAAGGCAGAAAATTCCAGAGCCTCCCGAAGGGACGCAGCCCTGCCACGACCTTGATTGTAACCCAGAGAGGCTTCTGACCTCCCAAGCTGTAAGATGATAATACATCTTACAAAAGTCCCACACTCTGTTGACAGTCTTTGTATAAGGCGCTGAGGATCAGTTCCTCTGCAGACAGAGAGAACCATGTGAGTTATTCATTCTTACTTACTGCCTTGGTTCTCAGGAAACACAGTGTAAAGTCGATGCTCAAGGGCATACCTCTCTTAGCCTGGGTCTTTCACACATCTGCCTCTCTCTACTACATATTTATGCATTTATTGGGGTGCAGAGCCTTATTGAGCACTTACCGTATGCCTGGCACCATGCTAGATGCTGGGGATGCAAGGATAAAGGAGACAAAATAAGATCCTGACCCTCCAAAAGCTCCCAGTTGTGTAAAAGACACCCCAAAGCAAGCAGTTATGAAAGGTCAACAGGAGGAGAGAGTGGTTAATCTGACTGGGGTGGAGGAGGGAGGTGATGGGCCGAGAGGGGGTCAGACAAGGTTGCTGGGGGGAAGCAATGCTAGAAAGATGAACAGGTGGGTTTGCCACATAAAATACAGGATGCCGATTTCAATTTAAATTTCAAATATACAAGAAATAATGTATAGTATAAGTATATCCCATGCAATATTTAGGATATACTTATACTAAAAAAATTTTTTTTCTTGTTCATCTGAAATTCAGATTTTACAGGGGCATCCTATATTTTCATTTGCTAAATCCGGGAAGTTTATGAGCTGGAGTTTGTACGAAGGTGAAGGAGGGTGTTACTGACAAAACAACATGTGTAAGAAGGAGGGACTGGAGGGACATTGGAGGGCAAGGTCGTTTTTTTTGTTTGTTTTTGCGGTATCCGGGCCTCTCACAGTTGTGGCCTCTCCCGCTGCGGAGCACAGGCTCCGGATGCGCAGGCTCAGCGGCCATGGCTCACGGGCTCAGCTGCTCCGCAGCATGTGGGATCTTCCCGGACCGGGGCACGAACCCGTGTCCCCTGCATTGGCAGGCAGACTCTCAATCACTGCGCCACCAGGGAAGCCCGGAGGGCAAGGTCTTGATATTCTGCTGGAGTCTGGGCTTTTTCCTGTGGACAATCAAAAAGTCTGTGAGGGTTTTAATCAGAGAACCAGCCCATTAGAGACTTTAAAAAGTTATGTTAAAAATGTGTGTTTTATTCCTTCTTTTCTGGAAGGTGGTATATAAATTCTACAATGTATATATCTATAAATAAGGTAGTATATTCATAAATGAATACAAATTGGCAAGCCCAGTTTGACAATGCCTCTTCTGGGGAGTGAGAGGGTAGGTCTCTCTGAGCAGTGGGGCAGGCAGGGGCTGTGTGTCCATGGCCTTGAGGTAGATTAGGGTGGGCACTAATGCTTGGGTGGCCTAGGGAGGAGAAATTACAGGGAGCAGAATTTCCCTTCAGGAAAGGAAGAACATTCTCATGAAGTTGCCTAAACCTGGTGGCTGTGTCCCCAAGAAGTGAAAGGGTCCAGTAGTGGTGGCTTGGTGCTCAGCCAGCCCCCATCAAGAATGGTGCAGAGGTTTGGGGACTTCCCTGGTGGTGGCAGTGGTTAAGAATCCGCCTGCCAATGCAGGGGACATGGGTTCAAGCCCTGATCCGGGAAGATCCCACATGCGGCGGAGCAACTAAACCCGTGCACCACAAATACTGAGCCTGTGAGCCACAACTACGGAGCCTGCGCTCTAGAGCCGCGAGCCACAGCTACTGAAGCCCGCGTGCCTAGAGCCCATGCTCCGCAACAAGAAGCCTGCTCACCGCAACAAGGAGTAGCCCCCGCTCGCCGCAACTAGAGAAAGCCCGCGCGCAGCAGCGAAGACCCAGCACAGCCATAGATAAATAAATAAATACATCTATTTTTTTAAAAAAATGGTGCAGAGGTTCACCAATACTGTGTTGGACACTTAAGAATGCATTTGGAGGGTAGCTGTTTGTTAAGTGTTTTTAGCACAGTAAAAAATGAATAAAAAGAAAGATGTAGGGGGGTGCTTGCCTGGGAGGAGGTGGAGCTGGACTATGCCTTTAACTCCAAATGTTTATGATTCTTCCCAGACATTCCCAACCCCAGACAGCAGGTCAGGCCAATTCTTGAGTCAGAGGGGATTGGGAACCTCCGGGCACTTGCACCTCCACAGAGGCGGAGCGGAAAAGAAGCTTGTCCAAGTGAAAACATTTCTGTGCTTCATGGTGTCTTGTCTGGAACGTCATTTTAAACGTTGCAGACTGTAGAACACAGTTAGGACTGTGTGCCTCCCTGACACTGGATGTTGAGAATCCACATATTTTATTTCCTGCGGTAGCGGGGCAGGCATTAATAGCCCTGATTTACAGATGAGGACTCAGCACAGAGTCAAGTGTGAGTCAACCAGCCTGTAAGGAGCAGAACTGGGGCCATACTCCATATATCCTGGGTCTGAACGCAGACCCATCACCACCCAGCCACAGGCAGGAGACCCTCCGCCCTGCACTCCCGCTCCAGGATGATGGAGAGGATGCTGAGTGTACCTCTAGAGAGTGTCATCAAAATCACTGATGATATGATAATGAAACAGAATGGGAGAAACCGGCTGGAAAGGTCCACGCCGCAACCCTTGTTTTTTTGGAAGAGGGCAGGAAGGAGCTCTGTGTGTAGGCGCCGGGGAGGCCCCGCAGTGACCCTGTGTGGCCTGACATTCAGCTTTGGGCGACCCGGGAGACTGAAGAATGCCTCCTTAAGCTGGGGCTATGAAGCAACAGGGAACACGCTTCCACTTTTTTTAAAATAAATTTATATATTTATTTTTGGCTGCGTTGGGTCTTCGTTGCTGCGCACGGGCTTTCTCTAGTTGCGGCGAGCGGGAGCTACTCTTTGTTGTGGTGCGCGGGTTTCTCATTGCAGTGGCTTCTCTTGTTGCGGAGCACGGGCTCTGGGCACGTGGGCTCAGTAGTTGTGGCGCATGGGCCTAGTTGCTCTGCAGCATATGGGATCCTCCCGGACCAGAGCTCAAACCCGTGTCCCCTGAATTGGCAGGCGGATTCTTAACCACTGTGCCACCAGGGAAGTCCCACCTCCACTTTTTTAGAATGAAAACCACAAGTTTAAAGGTATATTTTGCCCCTGTTCATTCAAGAAGGAAAGATGTGCCTGGCTCACAACTCCCATATGGAGACCCCTGGTTTCTGAGAGCTCTGTCATGTCAATAACATGTTTAAAGAACTTTTGTTCTAGAACTTTCTCCCCCCCACACACACATCCTTGCCATTAGGGCAAGGGAGACTGGGCTTTGAAGTGCAAAGTTCTGACAATATGACAAAGCACACACACAAACCCAACAGCTGCATGCACCTCTAAAATATGAAGTCTTCAGGTTGTTCTGCCTGGTGCTGTTCTGTGGGAGGGGGAGGGGGGAGGAGGAGAAAGAAGAGATTGTGTTTATTCTTAAAAAGCAGTAGGTCAACTTAGGGTAAATATTCAGGTATCAAAAACAATAGCTAAAGTGTTTAAAATTTATTAGTTTAACAAACTTGCTAAATTATATTATTCGATTTAATTTAAAATTTATTAACTGATAGCTGTTCCACATATTTTTTAGAATTTATAATATTTGTACTGTTTCAGTAAATTTTCACCAGAGTTGTCTGCTCAGAGCTAATCCTTTATTCAATTTTCCACTTACCCTCTGAATATCTGGATTTAGAAATCATTATGTCTCTTGTTATATATGAGATGACCTTATAAAAATTAGTGCTAGCTTCCTCCTCAATTTCAAGAAAATCAAGACATTTTCTTTAAAAACATTTTAAAAGATTATCTGGGCAGTCATGCTCAGTGCAGTTCCAAACTCCACAGACACTGATCGGTGGTGGGCAGTCATTCTCCAAAATCCTAGGTGTGAGTTAAAGTCTGTCAGTGGGTCTGAGACTTGAGCCTTTCCTTTCCAGCTGGGCCTTGAGAGGAGCCAGAAATGTACTGAGTTTAGGATTCTGGGGTCTTACACCCACACTCCCTGTATTTCTCAGGACAGTCATGTCCCTGGCTTGCCCCAAGAGGCCTCACGCTAAGGCCATTTGAGGGTGATCAGTGGGAAACAACAAGACCTAGGCTAGGCCCTGCCATGAACGGATTTGTGAGATTTACTCCTGACTCGAGAACCCCCGCCCCAGGACTGGTGGAGGTGTAGTCACTTGGACTAGTTTCCAGAATTTTCATGGTGGGCAGACCCAAGTCCTCCCACCATTTGGGGAAACAGTGCAAACATGAGTGAGAGCTGGGCAAAGCCTCGATCCAGAGGTGACAGGATGTTATCTGCTAACACAACTCTTTGCAATGAGTGCGTAAACAGACGCATTTGTCTTGGGACTGAGGGCCTGCCTGGAGGAGAGAAAAGGACCCCTACCAAACTGCATTTTTCTCTAACTGCCCCTTGAATTGAGTCACAGTTGCCTGGTTTCCTGAGGTCTATTCTGTGTCTGTGAAGAATGTCTTCCCCAGCTTCTGGGGCTGAGCATTACCAATTGTTTAGGGATTAACCCTTTGCCACCCAAAGACTTGCTCTCCCGCCATCTCTTCGCCTCCACGCTGCCCCTCTTGTTTTAATGCACCTTTCATTAGCTTAGAAATGACAGAGAAGTTGACCAGCGGCAGTTGCTTCCTGTGTGCACAGTGGAATCACCATCTCGTGAGGGGCACCAGGGCTTTAAGAAAATAGCCTCGCTTCTTCAGAAACTCTAGTCGTTTGACCTGGAATCTGTCCATCAAGAAATTTGGTCTGCAGAATCCAAAGCAAGCTTCCCCAGAGCTTTACAAACAAGCCGGCCCAGCAAGGCAGCGCCTCCTCCGGTGTCTGCCTTGAGCTCGGAGCTCTGTGGCCATTTGCCACCTGGGGTGGTGACACACTGCTCAGATGTGGTCTGCAGCATTCTTGGCCGCCCTCCACCCCACATTTCAGGACACAAGCAGTGTGGAGACCCAGTTAACCTCAGGAACCGCTGTTGCTGTCTTCTGCCCCTGGGGTCAGGCGTGGTCACACTTCAGGTCCCTGAAGCTTGAGCCTCCCTCTGAGGGTCCCGTTTGAAAGATACAAAGAAGCCCCAGGAACTCTGAGGTGGCAGTGGCAGAGGGACTTCACTTCCCGGGGGGGCTGGATGGGAAGGATGGGCTGTTTCTGCTAAGACTTCCCTCTTGCTTCCTGCTTTAACGGAACCCCTGGTCTTTTGACTTGAGGTCCCTGGGCCAGCTCTGAATGTAGCATGTGTGCCTGAGTGATGGACTTGATATTTACACAAGCCACGCTGATAAGTGCACATGTGTTTTTAATGTTTTGGCTTTCTAGACCACAAACATGTCAATGTGCATATGCGTGCACACACAGACGTGCTCTTGGGCTGGGCCCTGAGTAGGGCTCTTTTTTTCCCTCTTTTTCTTTTTTTAAACTGTTCTCCCAAAGTTAACACCTTTGTTAGCACCCTTTCCTGCCACACTGCCTCCGGTTGTCGGAGGGCCGTCATCCGGTTATCCCACCTGGAAAGGCGCTGCCTTTTTAAGCCAGCAAACAGCCCGACGACACCTTCGCCTGGCCCTTGCGGGAGCCGAGCCCCACGGGCTGGGGGTTGAAAAGCAGACCTCCCTCGCCGCAGCCTTCCTGAGCCCCGGTCTGTCGGAAACGGCCCATCTTCGTCTGCAGCCACAGAGAACAACACCGAGGAGATGGGCGGCTGCTGCGTAAAGTTAGGGGAAAGTGTTTAAAAAAAAAAAAGTCTTGATTATCTCATGGACTTGCAAGTACTGTTAAGGTTCCTTACTTTCCTGCCATCTGACTCAAGTTAACAGCAGCATTAAACATCGTCTTTACCCACCACACGCTTCTCTTCGTCCCCAGTCTCTCTTCCTTTTTTTTTTTCCCTTCTTTTTCTCGTTTTCCCCGCTTCTTCCTTCCTTTATTTATTTTTTGGTTTTGTTTTTTAAGGGGTGTTGACCTGCGCTGAGTTCTAGGGAGCCGACCCCTCCCGCCCGCGAGCCGATTGGCCGGCCACGCGGGTGACTGACGGGCGGGCCCGGAGCGCTCGCGGCGGCCGGCGCTGATTGGCCGGCGCGGCTCGGAGGGCTCGGCCGCGGGAGCGCCGGACACTCGGGTCCCGCCGCCTCGGGAGCCGGGCCGCACTCGGGCCGCGCGCTCGCCTCCCCGCGCGAGCTCCCCAGGGTCGCCCCGCCAGCGCCTGGCGCGGGTGCGGACGGTGCCTTTTGTGCCCGGAGGCTCCTGGAAGTTCGCGGCGGGACGCGCGCGGGGAGGCGGCCGAGGACGCCCCGCGTCGCAGGGGCCGGGGCGCCGAGCATGGGCGGCGGGCGCTGGGCCGCGGCGGGCGCGCTGCTGGCGCTGGCCGCCGGGCTCCTGGCCGCGGGCTCGGCCAGCGAGTACGACTACGTGAGCTTCCAGTCGGACGTCGGCGCGTACCAGAGCGGGCGCTTCTACACCAAGCCGCCGCAGTGCGTGGACATCCCGGTGGACCTGCGGCTGTGCCACACCGTGGGCTACAAGAGGATGGTGCTGCCCAACCTGCTGGAGCACGAGACCATGGCCGAGGTGAAGCAGCAGGCCAGCAGCTGGGTGCCCCTGCTCAACAAGAACTGCCACATCGGCACCCAGGTCTTCCTCTGCTCGCTCTTCGCGCCCGTCTGCCTGGACCGGCCCATCTACCCGTGCCGCTGGCTCTGCGAGGCCGTGCGAGACTCGTGCGAGCCCGTCATGCAGTTCTTCGGCTTCTACTGGCCCGAGATGCTCAAGTGCGACAAGTTCCCCGAGGGCGACGTTTGCATCGCCATGACCCCGCCCAACGCCACCGAGGCCTCCAAGCCCCAAGGTGAGGCGGGGGGGGGTTCCCGGGGCTGTCCGCGCTGCGCCCCGGGACTGGGGACGTGCTCTCGGCCGTGCCCGACCGCCTTGAGAGCTACCGGTCCGTCCGAGGTGGTGCCCGGCGGGGCGAGCCCCCCGCGCACCCGGTCCGGGTCCTGGAGCCGCTGTCCTGGGATCCAGTCAACGCTGAAACAAAGCCTTAGCTCTGGCTCCCAGAAGAGCTCTTCTGACCCCCGCGAGGGAACCGAGTCCCTATCGGAGTTTTGAACCCCCCAGACGGGATGGGCCGGGGGAAAAAAAAAAAAAACAACCCAAACCCCAAATCTGGGAAGCTCAGAAAGGCCGAGCATATGCTAAGGTGCAGCTTTGTTTATTTTCTTAGGTTTGAGGAGGATTTTTTTTTTTTTCAAACGCTTTCCTTAGCTAGTCATTCAGCCAAGGAGCTCCAGCACTGGTGAAGAGCTGGCCGAGCAAAAAAGTTCAGAAATTGCGAGGCTTTCTGTTTCTCTACCCCTTTGAGTTAACAGCTTGGGGAAGGTTTGGGCGGGGGCGGGATGGAAAGGCTCTTCTCTCTCATTCTTGCATACCCCCTGCTTCTCTCATTTACACAAATCCTCAGGTAATTAGAAAGATAAAATTGTCATTAGCTCATGGCTCAGCTCCCCTTGGGGAGCGAGGCTCCGCAGATTGGAGGCTTTCCTAACGGCCCCAGGGATGAGCCGGAGGTTCTTCTCTGAAACCCCTTCCACTTAAAGGGCAGTTCTTGGGGGATGGGGTGGGGTGGGGGGAGGAAAAACGATCCCGGGGAGGCAACGAAACAGAACAAAACAAGTTAACAAGCAAAGGAACCAAAACAAAACCCCACAGGACAAACAAGCCAAGGAAAACAACCCAGCACTGTGACCTGACTTTTAGAGGAGTGAATGCAACCCCAAATTCTTCGGAAGCGGAGTTGAGGCTCAAAGAGGTGGAAGGCGTCAGGGATGAGCGGCCCGCATCCCAGGGGTTTTGAGGAACGGGTTTAGGGTGGGGGGAAACCTGCTCATTGCTGACTCAGCTCATCTCCAAGGGATGCCAAAGCACAAAGGTCCCCCGAGGGGCGTACGCCCCAGAGTGAGGGCGGGGTAGTCCCGGGAAAGGGCACCCCGAACTTTGAATGCCCTGGCTTATTCCAGGGAAGGAGGAGGTGGTCCAGAGGGGCGGGTGTGGAGTGGCAGGTCTGGCGGGTGGGCAGGGCAGCGGCCCGCCTGCGGGGGCAAGGTCTGGGTCCCGCTGCTCCGCCTTCCTGGGGGTCCGCACAGAGTTCACCTTCGGGGAGGCGCAGCCCTTTGAGAACGGGAGCCGAGCCGTTACCTGGAGCGCACAAAGCGCTTTGTGTTCTGTGCGCGTGGAACCCACGGGATTTTCCTTCTCCCCGTTCTCACTGCCGGCGGGCAGACTAGCCCAGCCCTGCCCCCGGAGGCCGCGGCCAGCTCTGCTGGGGCTGAGTCCACCCCGCAAGTGTCCCTTTTCTGGTACAATCAGCGACGGAACCCTTCTGAGGGGGAAGCCCTTCCGACGGGAAGGTAGGGGTGCTGGCTGGGTTGCCTACTTAGGAAGGGACGAGCATCCTCCAGCTCGATGCTCCAAAGGCAGGGGTGGCGGAGTGGTGGTAGGGAGACCAAATACGTGCTCTCTTCTTGGAGCTTTTGACTCCTTAGCTGCTGGCCCACTTGGCTGCTCCCGAAGTCTGCCCCTTGTACTATCTCCTCTCCCCCCTCCGTCCCAGGAGTGCTCAGGTAGTCACCCTCCTGAGACCAGCTGCACACAGAGAACAGTTATGAAGGAACCAGCCCTGTGTGGGACTTGGGACCTGGTTCTCCCCGCCGAGTCTTTGGTGACAGGCTCTGCGGGAGGCTCCGCTCCTAACCCAGGACTGCGGCCCCTCAGTGGGAGGGACCCCCTATAGGAGTCAGTCCTCTGGGGCCGAGTGGCCACTGACTGTCAGCTGAGCCCGGAGGTGGGAGGGCTGTGTGTGTGTGTGTGTGTGTGTGTGTGTGTGTGTGTGTGTGTGTGTGTGTGTGTGTGTGTGTGTGTGTGTGTGTGTGTAGGGCAGGTGGAGACTGACCAAACTCCTGGTCCTTGTAACCTTACGGCTGCAGAATCAGAACTGGTACTTTTGGAGGAGACCGAGTATACATGCCCTACTTTTATTCTTTATTTCTTTTTATTCTGTAAAATTAAAATGGAATTTTCAAAGCAGCGGCATATCTCTGCATGCTGCAGGCTGGTTTCTGTTCACATACTTGGACAAGCGCCGTTTGGGGGTATTGAGCAGGGCTTTGGGGCCGCATGTTATTAAAGATAAACTTGATAATAAGAATGAGTCAAGAGACACTCCCCCACACCCCCAAAAGGCTGATGCCCAAGCTGCTTCGGCATCTGCTATGGGAAAGGAAAACTGTTTGTTTGTTTGCTTGTTTTCAGGAAAGTTATTTCTAAATTTTGCACTTGCATTAGACCTGTACATTCCCAGGCCGATAAATTGTCGTTCCTCCTCTTAGCCAGGTTTTACTGATTCAAGCTCTGCGAACAAGCACATACTTTTAGTTTTATTTTGTTGTTGATTAGGCATGTTGTGCGGTAAAACAGCCTGGCTGTTTTAGTCACAGATCGAAGAGGCCATGATGCACTCATCCTTCCCGGGAGCTTTCCTTAGGGTCCCTTCCCCGTATTGAAGAGCTGGCCAGGGAAGACCTGCTCTGTGTGTGTGTGTGTGTGTGTGTGCGCGCGCACTGTGTGGGGGCGTGTGCTGTGTGCATGCGTGTGCGTTGATTTTTAAAAACCCACTTACTCTTGATTCCAGTGTTGGACTTTCCCTCCTCTCCCTCAAATATTGATGAAACACAAAACCTTTTGGCTTTTGGTTCTTTTGCTTTAAACATTATTTCAAATACACCTTAAAACAGCCATTTCGTTCTGCCTCTCCGATGGATGACTGGGTGGATTTCTCCTGTTCGGGCCGCCTGCAGGGCCCCCCAGCACAATCCAGAGAGG
The DNA here is from genome assembly GCF_025265405.1 of Mesoplodon densirostris. NCBI lineage: Eukaryota > Metazoa > Chordata > Mammalia > Artiodactyla > Ziphiidae > Mesoplodon > Mesoplodon densirostris. Next base: position 31,857,667 of record NC_082680.1, on the reverse strand, counting down.
CCACAGATTAATAGCGCCCTACACAATCTAGAGCTGCTCCACAGTCGGCTGTGAGAAAAGTCAAGGTGGGTGGGGGCAAGCCTTGCGAACACGCAGAACTCACTCCAGCCAGCTCCTGCCCGCAGAACTCACTCCAGCCAGCTCCTGCCCGCCTGGGAGATGCTGAGGGCCAAACGTAGCTGAGCCTGGGGCCACCAGTCGGATAGGGGAACTCAGAGCGTCCAGACAAGGTGATGTGAGTGAGCGAGAGGGAACCCGGTGTTTGTATTCGGATAGTCCTGCCCTGCTAGTTGTTTGGTCAAGGTCACATGCATAGAACTTTGCAACGTGATAACTTCCACTGAAAAAAAAATAACCCAAACAAGGAAAGCCCCAAAGCACAGTCCACACTCCTGAAGTAGGTACCACGGTCCTTCCCATATTGCAGGATTTGCTTTCCGTTTTTCTCCCCATGGAAGCAAGAACCATGATGCAAAATTCTGGGTGAATTTTTCCCTTTGGTCAGAAACACGACCTCTGGAATCCAATCTCAAGTTCTGGCTGAAAAGCACATTTCCAGCATCCGGGCCAAAAGATAGCCCCATGGTCTCCTGCTCGGGGCGTGGCTGTGGTTCTTGCTGCAGGACTCTGGATGGAGTGCGGACCTGGGCACAGAGTAAAGGTGGGACAGGGATCTGTCAGTAAAGACTAAGGTGTACGGCCTCTGCTGCACCTCGCTTGGATGTGTGGGGTGGTCACGCATCACCTCCCTGGCGCTGGGGACCAGCTGCATCCTGGGGGACGGCACTGGCCCCGGAAGACTGTGCAGCTCCCTCCTCATCCACCGTGGGAGGCTCTACCTGTTTCTCTGAGGCATAGAAGTGCTCGAAGGTGAAGGAGATGCCGTCAGAGGAGCCACGAAGAGGGAGGGGGAGGAGGAGGATGAAGAGCCTGAGTCGGAGCGAAGGTCACTTAGTGCCCCGTCCTCCCTGGGGGTGACTGCACCCCCAGCGTGGCCGGGCATGGCCTCCACCAGTGCTGTGCCAAGGTGGAGGGCCCTTAGAACGTGCTCCTGCTTTCCTGCCTCATAGATAAAACTCCAAGTTGTCTGATAGATGATGGAGGTGACGGCGGGATGGCAAGCCGCCTTCCCTTCTGGCGATTCCACTGGGCCGCTCTCTCCCTGCCTTCCACGGAGCCCCCTTACCTCCCAGGGGTCTCTCCAGTGTCAGCAGCATTTGGCTGGCAGGACCCGCTGACCCTGGCCTCCGAGGCCTCCCCGTCCCCCGGGGCCTCAGCTGCCCCCAGTGGCCCCCATGCCTGCAGCGCACACACCTCCTCTTCAAAGCCCTTCACAGTGTGAAAACGCCTCCAGAGGGTCTCTCCCATGTCCCGCCAAGTCCTTCCCTTGGGCAGCAGGGCTGGTGCCGTTCCCAGCCCCCACCAGCTTCTCCTGCTTCCCGCCCCCGGCAGGAGCTCAGTGCAATAGCTCTCCTGGGGAGGGGTGTTCAGGGCCTGTGGTTGGAGTCTGTGAGTCTGGCTGATTTTCTTTCTTGGCTCCTAGAGAGCTGGTCGGCTGGATCGGCCGTCTTGTGGGGAGTTTGGGAACAGGAAGGGGGCAGGAATCAGAGGGGATATTTCAAGGAGAGGGGAGAACGGGACAAACAACTGGGGTAGAAGTGTTTGGTTACAAGTCAGCTTTTCCTAGGGACCCACCACATCCATCAAGCCACGACTCATAGGACCCGCCCCATCCAGCCTCACATCATGTTGGTTTTAATAGTTGTACCGTATTCAACAGCTCGAGTCCCCAAATTTTCAAGAAACTATGCGTCTGTTTTGGTCTCCAGGACTCGTCTTTTCTCAAGTTGCCCTATCAGAAATTCCAGAAGACCCTTAACTCCTTTCAGCCCGGTTCCTGGGCTGATCTGGGCCCCAGGGGCAGATCCTCCCTGCGTTCCATCGCAGTCACTCAGCTCCTGCTCTCCCCTTGCCCTTCCTAGGCACGACGGTGTGTCCTCCCTGTGACAACGAGCTGAAATCCGAAGCCATAATCGAGCATCTCTGTGCCAGCGAGTTTGGTAAGAAAGCGTCCCTGGCCGCCTCCGGGAGGTCGGGCGTCCCTGGCTGCTCCCGTTCCGCATCCCTGGTGCAGAGCCTGTTGGAGCATCTTTTGGGGGATGTGTATTCTCTCCCTCCATTCTCCCCGGACGGCTGCTGTTCTCAGGCAGATGGAAGACCAGATAGGGTGGGGGAACCGGCCGGTTTTTATGAAAGTCCAACTTGGCTTCTGTTCTTCCGTGTGTGGGATCGCTGGGCAGGTTTGGGGGGACCTTCTCGAGGAGTGGAGGGAGGCAGGCTTGGGGAGAGCTGTAGAGGAGCTGGGGGAAACCGGGCGGCTTGGGCTGGCCTCTCGGCACAGCTCTTCTTCCACCCACCCCTAGGTGTCAGCACCACTGTGGCCAGGATCTGGGAGGGGAGCATCCATGTGCTCGGGGCACTGCCGGGGCGGGCGGGTAGTGGGTGCGGCGGCTCTCGGGTCCTTCCAGGCCAGGAAACTGACAATCCCACAGCGAGGAGTTTTCCTTCCCTTCTTCGCAAATCACTCTGGGCTAAAAGAGACTTCTGGATCTGCACTTGCAGCCCTAGGAGAAGGGCTGGATGTGGCCCCGGGGGCTGATCTCAGGGAGCCTCTCAGGGACAGTCCCCGGCAGAAGTCCGAGCTTCACACACCTTGGGAGGCTGTCCTCTGGAAAAGTAGACGTGAACTGCATCCTTTTGAAGGGCCGACTCCCTCCAGCCTGCCTCGATTTTATATGGATGCTGAGAAGTGACTGCCGCCAGGCCTGCTTTGCCAAGGACAGGTTCTCATGATTCTGGCCGTTGTGTCCCTGAGGCTGGATTTCTTACAGAATTCCTCCCAGGGAAAGCATGATGGTAACGTGTTTACGTCCATCCAGGGCTACCTACTCTGGGTTTTCACTAACCAAGCATAATAAAGTACATGACAGGGCCTCGTGCTGGCAAAGTGCCGTGTTGGAGAGCTGCACACGTGTATGTGCGCACATGTAAGCTGAAGGAAATGGTACATGTGACAGGTGTAGTCTCAGGGTATTTGTCGTTGTGACTGAAGGCGGGAATTGGCGAATTCTGACCCTTTGCCACGGAGAGCTTCTTGAGAACGCACACGTTTTTAGTGCCCTATTTCTGCATTAAGTATCTCTCCGTGCCTTCTTGGTTCTTGGTGAATGACCTCTGGGACGATTTCGTCTCCCAAGCGTTCCACTGCTTGTGTCTGAGTCACATCCTTTGTTCTGGTTGCCATTTTAAATGAACTCAAATAAATTGTAGAGGGACCTGCAGCAATGTTCCCAAACTCTGATGACCCTTCCGTCCGACGGCGGTGACACTTGCTTGTTGAGGCTCACACCCTTGCTCCATCAAGGGGGGCCCAATGCCCGGCGAGGCTGGCGGGTCTCTGCGGCAGAGTCTGCGCGGCCCCAGCCTGTCACAAGCTTTCCTTCCGCAAACGGCGCGAGATTCCTTCCCAAAGAGGCATTTGGGCATCGAGAAAAAAGCCAGAAATAAAATCTCTCAGAAGTCCTGATGAGAAGCCTTTTGCTGCGTGATTGAAGGGGGGCGGGGGTGGCAGGAAGAATCTGCTCGGTTGTGGCTGTTATCCCGAAGCATCCTTCCTTGCGGGGGGCCGGGGGCAGTGTGGATAATACTCAGGGGCCGCCTTTAGATTTCACTGACCCTATTCCGATAGTGTAAATCACCACACTCTCTTTTAGAAGTCGACTCCCTGACGTTTCAGCAACTCCAGGGAACCGTATTAGAGCCCACTCTGAAAGGTAATATATTAGCTGATGTTTTACGTTCAGATGACTTCTCCCGGGACTGCGTTTGCGGAGGACGCGACTCAGATTCAGTGTGTCCAGTCATTGACTGAGCCACGCGTCCAGTCGGTCACTCAACATTTCTTGAGTGCAGAGCTCTGTGCTAGATACCGTGTCCTCAGATACGGACCTAGAATAGACGAAAATTTCATTAAAGAAATTTCTTCACCCCGACCAAACACGAATCCGTGATTTCCTAGAGAATCGTGGCGTCATAGAACTCACTGCCTGAAGGGGGCGCTGTGGAGACTCCAGGCGAAGGCTGTTCGGCAGCCGTGAGAAGAGAATCTGCATCTTCCCGTTCAGATTCTCAGTAACCCACCAACCTGCATTTGTTGGGGGCTTTAGTGGCAACTCGTTAAACTAGAGCCGTTCGCTAGACATGGGCTGAAGAAACAAACCTTGGGAAAGAATTTGAGTGTGAAGGTTGACCTTTGGGTGAAGGGGAAAGGTCTGGAGGGGGCTGGGGTAAGCCCCCTGGGGAGGGACATCCTCTCCCCGCGGCAGTGACTCCCTGCTCCCTGCTCCCTGCGTGCAGGCGCCAGGGTTGTATCTTATTTTAATAACCAGTCAGGGCCTGGGCAATCTGATTAGCTGTTTGGGACTGTGTTCCTTTCGCCCGGAGTTTGTCTCCTTCTTGAGTTCCTCGAACTTTTGAATTCTCCTGGATCCTCCAGGTCATCCTATCAAGTCCACTTATTTCACAAATAAGGCGTCTGACTTGCCCCACTGGAGTTCTTTTACTCGCTGTCACGCTGCCTTCCCCCCTTAAGAGAAGATGAACAGCCGCTGGGCTCCATCCTGGAGGCATTTATCTCCTCCGTGCTTGGGGGTCCTGGATGCCAGGCTTCTTTATCTGGATGCAGGAGAGACTTTTATGGGTTTTCTGTGTGTCATGGTCTCATAAGGCAGTAAATAGGATTTTTTTCCCTCTCTCTCTCTCTCTCTCTGCAGGGGCTGAGCTCAGCTCTGCCCTTCTCGGCACCCTGGAGAATGCAGCCTTGTTGAGAAACTTGTTTCCTAGCTCAGCTCATTTCAAGTAAGGGAGGTAGTCAGCCACGCTGATGGGATTCAGTTAAGAGACAAAGAAATGCAGCAGGGCAAGCTGACACACAACAGAGAAGAAAGAGAATGCTTTACTCCCTACTCTAGGGATCAAACTTTGCTTTAAGCGGCCCTGACATCCCCTGTGGGAAGACATCAGGTTGTTGGAAGGCTCCCCGGGAGCTCCAGGAACAAGGGGTGCTTTCCTTCTGGGTCAGCACGCCCTCGCCCTCTCCTGCCAGTGCCTCCTCAGACCCCTGCCGCCCCCGTGGAGCTGGGCCTGCCCGGCCCATCACCGGCTCCCCGGTGGCACTTTTTTTTTTTTTTTTGCCGTGTTGGGTCTTCGTTGCTGCGCGTGGGCTTTCTCCTAGTGGCAGTGAGCGGGGGCTACTCTTCTATGCGGTGCGCGGGCTTTTCATTGTGGTGGCTTCTCTTGTTGTGGAGCACAGGCTCTAGGCGCTTGGGCTTCAGTAGTTGTGGCACGAGGGCTCAGTAGTTGTGGCGCACGGGCTTAGTTGCTCCGCAACATGTGGGATCTTCCCGGGCCAGGGCTCGAACCCGTGTCCCCTGCATTGGCAGGCGGATTCTTAACCACTGCGCCGGGCGGTGCATTTTTAACTCTCTGGCGGGTCTGCTTGGTTCTCTCCACCCCTGCACTGTACCTCCTCAGTTCAGAGCACATATTCTGCCCCCAGCAGGGAAAAGCCTCAGTAGAAACACCTGTGGGCTGATGCTCAGGAATGCAGCTGGATCAGCCTGGATCAAGCACCAGATGTGTGACGGCCAAAAGTTAGATGGTGCAAAGTCTCTGGATTCAACATGGCAGCCAGGCTGCCTGCTGTGCTTCAGTGAGAACACCCGGCCCTGCCGCTTGTTTTCTCTCTGCTTTTCCTGCTCCATGACAACAGGGTGCTGCTGTTCTCCCTTCGACAGGTCAATATATTATTTGCAAGCTGCCACACTAGTAATCCTGCTGTTAACAACTCAGCACCCATAACTGTCTTTCCTTCAGCTCAGCTTATCCCAGGGATGGGGGATCTGATTTATAATGGCTGTGAGGTTAGGATCCTGCCTCTGGCCACTCTTTCTAGCTTCTGGATCTGTAAACACCCTTAAGCTTTCCTGGTAGAAATGTGTGGAATAATATACTTCTGCTAAGACAGTTCAGAGCTTCCTCTTGTACTGGCCTCTCCTTTTTTTTTTTTTTTTTTTTGAGAGTTCAAGTGGCCACTTCTTTAGCCCAGTATTTTCTGGTTGTGGAAAAAAGATTTCTTGGCCCCTAGAAATTTTCCTTGCCTTCTGGAAGCATTTTTTTCCCCATTTATATGTTTCCTCATAAAGAGTAAAACTGTACACTGCAACACTAAACTGAGTCAAAGAGGAAAGAGAAAAAAATTGGCTCTCACCATTAGTGTTTGGGAGTATTTCCTAGAAGAAACATTCTCTGCGGTTTCTGGACCTTCACTAATTTGTTCTCACTCTGGCTCACTCTGCTTTCAAGGTGTTTTGGCTGGGCTGCTGTTTGGAGGTGCATTGTTTGATTTCTTGCAAAAAGGAGGCTCAGCCTTTCCAAACTAAACCTTGGGTTTCCTCCCACAGAGGAGGAGATGGTAGCTGCCAGCACGGTAATTGCAACGTCTGTAAGCTGCTTGAGAGCAGGATCTGTCTCTGATACCATATTTTACCTAACGTTAAGACACCCATTGATTGTGAGACACACCATCCATCACGTGAGATGCCCCGCCCACAGAGAAAACATGCTTCACATTAAAATGTGAAGAGAATCTGTGTCTTAAAATGAATAAAACAGGGCCTGTGTGTAGTTAAATCGTCCTTGGTATGGTGTCTTATCCGCGGTAGGCATAAAATAAAAGTTCGTTGGATGTGTGTGTGAATGACAGTGTGCGGGAGGTAGGGAGATGGAAATTCGCCTTTTTTTTTTTTTTTTGAGTGGTTTAATTTCCAGTTTATTTTCTGTTAAAGTAACTACAACCTGGTTTTATGTTGCATCATCTTAAAATTCACAAAGATGAATAATATAGGAACTTTTTAAATCCAAAAATATAATAGAAAGCACGCATCTGAGTACAAATCCTAGATTTTCTACAGAGTGCATGGAAATGCCTTTCCTTAATGTTCACAATTGTTAAATGGGAACAAGTACATTTATATCACAAGATTAGGTTGTATTTTAAGTGAGAAGAACAATGTAAAAATTATTTAATATTAAAATGTTCCCAGATGACTAGAAATTGGGATAATTTAGACTTACTTTTTAACTTATTGTATGCGTAGCCTTTTTTTGACCTAACCATTGTATAGCCTCTTTTTTCACTATTATCCCATTCCACTAGTACTTATGGAAAACCGGTGAATAGACAAAGGATATTATTCTGGCAGTAGATGCACCTTGTAGGCAAAAAGTAACAGAGCATTGGTTTTATTTTGTTTTCCAGTTTTCTTTTTTTTTTTTAATGAAGTATAGTTGATTTACAATGTTGTGTTAATTTTGGCTGTACAGCAAAATGATTCAGTTATATATATACATTTTTTTAATATTCTTTTCCATTATGGTTTATTATAGGATATTAAATATAGCTCCCTGTGCTATACAGTAGGACCTTGTTGTTTATGGCCTTCCTTTTTTATAAAAGGAGAAAACGTCTTTCCGAGCGAGTATGTGTAACTTGTTTATTAAATTCGAGGGAAACTGCCTCCCTGTTTTGGGTGACTGAGTGTATATGTTAAAAAAAAAAAAAAAAAAGCCCTAATATCTAGAAATCTAGTTCAGTCAAAGTAAAATTAAATAGACATGGAGGAAGGAACTGTAACCCCGGGGTGGAGTTGACAGGCTGAAAACAACTGGTTTTTATTGTCAGTGAAGGTCTCTAAAATACACAGCCCATCCACAGACCTGGAAATAGCTGGAAGGAGCCGTATGGCATTTCACATTCAGGGAAACACGGGGTCAGAGCTTTAGGTGCCCTGGAAATGCCACTCCCAGCTCGTGGCCTGTGGCCCGTCCTAAATCCTTCGCCCGTGATGGGGGTGGTTTGTTCCGTGCAGAGACCACTGCTGAACCCTGAGGGCCTTCGCAGCCCTCCAGTGGGCTGGGTGGGTCCTGGTGGTGATTCCACGGCCTCCCAGTGGAGAGCTGGCGGCCTGGCTGGGGGAATCAAGCCCCGGGCAGTTTGGGCCGAGATCCCGTGGGGACCACTCTGCACTCTGAAGCCATGTTGAGGCACCGCAAGGAAAAGCTGGGAAAAGAGCCAAATTTCCCCCTCTGGTGAGCACTCTCTGCACATTTAATTCTCTCTTGGCTGTACCTGGCAGGAAGATTCTTAGATAAGGCAAATGCCAATAGCAACACTTTTCGTTAGCATACTTGGCCCTGAGAAAGTATATTGAACTGAGAAAGGACCCAGAAACCCAGGCTCCACGGGTGGAGGCGGCACCCTTGGAGCTGAGTTCATTTCCCCCTCTGCCGCTATACGTACGCCGGGCAACACTGGGACATCTCAGAACCTCTCCAGGCCTCGGTTTCCCTACAAGGTGACACTAATACCCAGCATCGGCTTTGGTGAGGAACAGGTGAGCTGGTGTAAGGAACCCAGCCCCGGGCCCCGCACACCCGCTGGACTCGCTAACTGTTCATCCCGGGGGGCTTGGCAAGGACGGGTGGCCCAGCCCTTTGTCCCCAGCAGATGAGGCCTCCCCTCACTAGAGGAGCAGGGTGTGCGGCTCCAAGGCGCTCAGTTGTTTCCAGCCCTTCCCTGTCTCACATCCTGCTGGAGTCGTTGCTTTCTTTGACCCAAGACACGTGGTTGCGGGGGGGGCATGTGACTGCTCCCTCTTTGTCGATGAGTCCAGCTCCGAAGAGGTTATTCCTTGGGACGGTCGGTTACCAGACCGCGGGGTTTGGGTGCCCTTTGACGCGCCCTCCAACCTGCCATTCCGTGATTCTCCTGTTGAGTGGCCCCCCCTCACTGCCTTCCCCTCCTTTTTTAAAAAAACTTATTGTGATGAAATATACATGACATAAGATGTACCCTTTTTTTTTTTTTTTTTGTGGTACGCGGGCCTCTCACTGCTGTGGCCTCTCCCGTTGTGGAGCACAGGCTCTGGACGCGCAGGCTCAGCGTCCATGGCTCACGTGCCCAGCCGCTCCGCGGCATGTGGGATCTTCCCGGACCGGGGCACGAACCCGCATCCCCTGCATCGGCAGGCGGACTCTCAACCACTGCACCACCAGGGAAGCCCAGATGTACCCTTTTAATCCTTTTTAGGTGTACAGCTCAGTGACATTAAGCGCATTCACACTGTTGTGCCGCCATCGGCACCATTCATCTTTGGATATTTTTCTTCATCCCAAACGGAAACCCTGTACCCGAACGCTAACCCCCCTTCTCCTTCCCCCCAGTTCCCAGGAACCGCCACTGTACTCTCTGTCTCTAAGGCTTTGACTAGTCCAGGTACCGCGTGTAAGTGGAAGCCTGCACTGTTTGTCCTTTGGTGTCTGGCTTATTTCACTTAGCATCGTGTCCTCCTTATCATCTGATGTGTATGTAAACGGTCATGGAGAAGGGGAGCCAAGGGAAGGGTTTACCCTCAAGTTCACCTCTGTTCTCTGGAGCCTTTCTGGGGGTGGGTGGAGGAGGGGGAGGGTAGAGGATGAGCTGAGACAAGGGGGGCTGCTCGCCCATTTCTTTGGGTGCTGCCTTGCTCCTCCATACCCCTTTGTCATTCTGAAGATCTGCTGAGCTGGATGGGACCTCAAAGTTCAGGCAGTCCAGGGCACTCAGCTTACAGATGGAGGTAAATAAGACTCAGGTAAAGGAGTTAGTCATCAGATTGCCCAAGGCCACTCTCTGCCTGGCATCCCTTACCGTTTTTTGTTCCCAGCAGCTCTTAGCTGGGTAGCCAGTCTGGATTCCACACTCTTCCTCCTTCATGTCCCCTCATGCCCATCACGTTCCCATCCTGCCAGGAATGGGAGAGGAAGCTCTCTGGGAAGGGGCACTGGGTGCTCTAAGAGTTTGCCGGGTATAAATGGACGGATGTCTGTGCCTGACACAGGGAAAGAGCTCGGCGATAATTGGTTTCTTTGTGGAGGGGCAGGCGGTGCTGTTGAATAGAAAGAACATGGGCTTCAGGCCAGACAGACTTGGATGAAATCCCACCTTTATGAGCTGAGCGACCATGAGAAAGTCTCTTAACCTCTCTGAGCCTGTTTCTATCACCTGTGGATGGTGATTCCTGTGTGACTGTGTTGGGAGGAGAATTGGGTCAGTCAAGCATGTTCATTTCCTGGGACATGGCACCTGCTCCAGACATAACCGTTATTCTCTCTTCTTATTGGGAAGAGTTGTTTCAGCATGGAGATTGGCCTTGGTAGGAGGATTCAAGCACTAATAAAACCAGCTAGCTTGGCACAAAATATTAGGAAATGGAATGGAATGTCCTGATGAATTTCTTCTTAGTAGAGGATTAAACTGGAGAAATCTTTTACAAACCCCACCGGGGAAAACTTTAAAAGGTTGATGTGGCTTCAAGGTGCTGAAGTTCACAAAACCAAAACCAAACCAAAACCAAACAAAAAGCAACCCTATAAATACTAGAAGTTAGACAGTCCGGGCTTTAGTGAAATGACACCCTAAAGTCACTCTAAAAACTGGAAGTCATCGGACAACGATGACGGCAGAATATGTAGGGCTTGGATTGAGCATTTGCTAATTCTAGGACACGCCCACTGAACTCTGTTATTTTGTTTTTGAGTGATTTTTAGAAATCTTATTCCTGATATGAGTTTTTCTGCTCATAATACATTGGGTCTAAGAGAGACCTTAGAGTCCTCCGTGTTGTGCCCTTCTCCCAAGCACTGTCTCTGGGGCAGTTTTCACATTTTTTCCAGCAGCTGTGATATGCACTTCCATGAGCCAGAGAAATAGGCCATATTCAGAAGCAAGTGAGCATTTAAGTGTTGGCACATTTCTTCCAGTTTTTCAGAAAGGAGCCAGAAGCTCCGATCTGTATTTATTTTTCAAAGGAGAGCAAATGGCCAAAGAGATGTCAGGCCCTCGCCGTGCCCCAGCCTGCTTGGAGCAGCCAATTAAACATGCATTAGCTTTGGAAGGCTTCTCAAAGCCCTATAGATTGCACTTGAAATCTTTGTTTAGTCTTTCAGGAACACTGTCACATGGATGATTTATCAAAGAAAGTTGTTTATCTGGCAGTAAAATAAACTCCGGGCCTGTTCAGACGAAGATTTCCCGTGAATTTCTACCAAGGTAAACACTGGTAACTGGCAGATTGCAAATTCTGTGTGAAAGCCAGACGCATACGATAAATATTTGAGCTACAGATTTGCTGTGTCAGAGGCCCGGCCTGTCACCAACACTGTCACTCCCGCCGTGCCCCCCCTGGGCTCGAGTGCCACTTAGTGTGGCACCGGGAACTTCCTGGTTCAGAGGGGGGCAAGCCTCAGTCCGGCTTCCCCCTGCATCACACCAACAGCCCATCCAGAAGTGGCCACCTTAGTTTTCTTTGCAAGTAGACATTTGTTGAACCAAATTGGCTCCGCGCGTTGGGGGTTGTGAGAGCTCCATTTAGGAGTAAAGGGGGCAGATCCAGCCCTGTGAGGGCGGCACAGGCACGTGTGCCCAGGACCTGTCTGAGTGAGGGAGGGAATGAACGGACGAATGGTGATGATGGAATGACAGGAAACGGAGCCTTCTAGGTCTTTCTGAGGGAGATAGTGCAGCGGCTATTTATAGTGACTTTTCAGGGAGGGGCTGCTGAGTTATATACTGCTTGTTCTCAGACAGCCCTGGAGTCTGGAGCTTCTGGATCACCCTGGTCTTGGGGTCCTCATGGAAGGCTGAGTCTGAAGGTGTTTGTGGGTACCACCTCTTATTTAGGCACCATCCTGGGTCCTGCTCATCCTGATTTCCTTGGTGGGTCAGGGAGGGGAAGCCAGGACCCTAGAAGCGATGAAGTCACCTGCGAGGTCTTTGGGGGCTGGGGTCAGGGCTCACGTTTGAGGATTGAGAGGAAACGGTGTTGGTCTTTCACGGCTGGAGGAGCCGTGGGTGTGTAAGGCCCGGCCGTCCTGACAGCTCCTTAGGGATTTATGTGCAGGTAATGGATGCTTACTGGCCTGCGGGTATTTAGGGGAATAAAGGAGTATTTCTTTAGGGCAGGAATTAAGGGAAATCCTTTACAGCAGATTCTGAAAGGATGTCTGTGAGTTGGAAAGAGATGCCAGAATAGTACTCTGGCAGAGGGGAAAAATTAGGAACCAGCTTCCCTAAGCGATGCTCTCTCTCCTTCAGGCAGGATAACCAAGAGGGATGTTCTCTATCCTGGGAGAACTTCCGTCAGCATTTTCCCCGGGACGTTGCCTCCTGGGAGTTTCCTCAGACGTGTTCTCTGCTCTCTGTGAGCCCTTTGAAAATGAGCTCACGCTGGTGTGTCTTGCACTGCAAAGCCAACTGGCTCTGGACACGGCTTTAGGGCTGAAGGAAGTCCCCACCTCCATGGCTATGGCCGCAGAGCTGGAATCGGGGCCTGGAATAAGCACGTGCAACCGTTCAGGCTCCACTCGGGCCTCTTGGACCCAGGCCTGTGTCTGTGGCAGGGATGGCCTGTGTCTGTGGCAGGGACGGCCTGTGTTCCTTCCTGTGGTCTCAGCTCCCCATCAGGTCCCGAACAGATCTGAGGACCTGGAGGATGAGGCAGGCTGGAGCCAGGCTGGTCAGTCCCTGTTCTCTTGCTTTAGTGCAGGGTTCCAACTCTCAGGCCTGTTAGGAGGGCAGGGTCTCCTGCGGGGGCTGGATACATCCAGGGCGGCTCCCTAGAGGAGATGAAGTTTAATGGAGAAAGTCAAGGAAGGCATCCTGGTGTCAGGAGGTGAGGGCTGGGAAAGGAGTTAAGACTCAATAAATAGTACTTAAAAATTTTTTTTTTCTAATTTATTGAAGTATAGTTGATTTACAATGTTGTGTTAATTTCTGCTGTACAGCAAAGTGACTCAGTTGTACATATATGTACACGTTCTTTTTCATATTCTTTTCCACTATGGTTTATCACAGGATATTGAGTATATTTCCCTGTGCTATACAGTAGGACCTTGTTGTGTATCCATTCTCTATATAATAGTTTGCATCTGCTCACCCCAAACTCCCACTCCATCCCTCCCCCAGCCCCCTCCCCCTTGGCAGTGACAAGTCTGTTCTCTGTGTCTGTGAGTCTGTTTCTGTTTCATGGATACGTTCATTTGTGTCATATTTTAGATTCCACCTATAAGCGAGATCATATGGTATCAAATAGTACTTCTTAAGTTGACAAAACCTGATTTGGGTAAATCAGCACAGGTAGAGAAGGTCATCTGTTGGTTCTGGCAGCTGACTCGGCGTCCTGTTCGGACTCGCTTTGGCCGAAACCCGGGGACGCAAGGGCTGAGTTGAGGTGTGAGGAAGGAGGTGGTCTTTCTGGTTCCGGGTTCCCCGCTGGTAGGATGCTGGGGCCCCAGGGGGAGCAGCAGCTGGAGTGAGCAGGTGTGTTACAGGGGTGACCCAACCAGCATGGCTGTGGGTCCGAGTCAGGGATCCTGCTGGCGGGGCATGGCTGCAGGGCGAGTGTGGCAATCTGCTCTGGGCGACCGAGCCTACGAAGACAGCCTCTCACTTCATGTCAACTACAGCGGCTTCCACGAAAGTGAGGGGGCTGACTAGAGAGAGTCACGGCCTGGCCTTTGTTCTGAGATGCGGAGGCTCAGGTGCCCACAGCGTGCCAGGTGACAGCGAGCACCCAGCCTCTAGGGTGACAGCTCCTTTACTCTTGACATGCATTCATTTAAAAACAGGCATATGACGTGTGCGTGTGTTTTCTTTTGAAAAGTCTAACGATCTCAGAAGGTGGGCAGTCTTGCACAGACTTGATCCTACAGACGATTGTTGGGCTTCTGCGGAGGACGCGGCCCTGCTTATACTTTAAGCTACGTGTGTGCTGACTTCGGGATCGATGGACATCCAGAGGCAGGAGTGTTTATATTGTCTCTTCCCAGAGCCTGGGAGGAGGGGCGTCCCCACGGTCAAGGCCAAAGAGAGCACTGCCTCCTCTCTGCAGGTGCCCTGCCCTTGGCGAGGAAGGTCAGACCTCAGGCAGAAGATAGCTTTGACCTGCGCACATCAGGGGAGCTTTGTAGTAGGGGCAGTTCCGTCCATCCTTTTGTGTGCAGCCTTTCAAACTGCATTCTTAGTGAGAAGGCCTGCACTGAGCTGCCTTGAGGGGGTGAGCGGCCCACGTTATCAGGTCTCCATCCAAACGTGGTGGAGGTTTAGGCGGGGGTGGTGTGTTCGGCGGGTGGGGTGTCTCTAGGTGACCTCATAGGAGGACCGGGGCACCTCCCCCTCCCTCCTCCTGGAGCCAGCTTGAGGCCAAAGCTTCATCTGGGGGCTTCCCCATGGGGCTTCTGTTCTGCCTCTCGGCACCTGGCACCCACCAGTTCTGTGCCAGTCCATACGGTGTTCCCTGCCCTTGAGAGGGAAGTGAGCGGTTCACCCAGTCCCGCATTTGCGTTAGAGATGTCCTAAATGCCGGCGGAATTGAAGGCTGTATCACGTGCAGACTCGGGAGCAGTGAGTGCGCACGACAGTGGTCGTGCAGGATGACCGCGGTGTGCTTCCTACCTGCAGAAGGCTTACCGTTTAGAGGGGACAGAGGGGAGAAAACAGGCAAGCATAAGATCACGTCATCAACGCTGAAATCCCTGTAACAGGTAAGCGCTGGGGCCGTGGGAGCACAGGCGAGGGAGCAGGTCTTCCTGGGGAGGGGTCGGGACAGCTCCAGAGAGGAGGCGCCTTGTGCTGTCCACTGAAGGATTGGTTGGAGTTTCTCACCAAAAAGATGGACATAGGAAGAATATTCTAAGTGGTGGACCCCTCCGAGACCAGGACACATAGGCATGACGTCATCTGTATATGGGGGAGTGGCGATTCTCTTTGTGGAGGGCTTATAAGGCGTATGGGGGCGGGTATCTAGAAATGAGATTGACAGCGTAGGCAAAAGTCAGCTCAGGGCCTTGAATGCCATGCTGAAGAAAGGAACATTTGTCTTGTTGGCAATGAGGGGCGTCAGGAGCCTATTTTAAAGTGAAGGGCTTGGGTGGAGAGCAGAGAGAGGAGGCGGAGGGGGAGGAGGAAGGGGAGGAGGGGAGAAGAGGAAGGGGGAGGAGGAGGAGGAGGGAGAGGAGAGGGAGGAGGGGAGGGGAGGAGGAAGGGGAGGAGGGGAGAGGAGGAAGTGGGAGGAGGAGGAGGGAGAGGAGAGGGAGGAGGGGAGGGGAGAGGGAGGGGAAGGAGGGAGAGGAGAGGGAGGAGCTGGGGGAGGGGGAGGGAGGGGAAGAGAGGGAGGGGCTGGGGAAGAGGGGAGAAGAAGGGGGAGGAGGAGGAGGAGGGAGAGGAGAGGGAGGAGAGGAGAGGGAGGAGGAAGAGGAGAGGGAGGGGCTGAGGGAGGGGGAGGGAGGGGGAGGAGAGGGAGGGGCTGGGGGAGGGAGGGGGAGGAGAGGGAGGGGCTGGGGGAGGAGGGGAAGAGGGGAGAAGAAGGGGGAGGAGGAGGAGGAGGGAGAGGAGAGGGAGGAGAGGAGAGGGAGGAGGAAGAGGAGAGGGAGGGGCTGGGGGAGGGGGGAGGGGGAGGAGAGGGAGGGGCTGGGGGAGGAGGGGAAGAGGGGAGAAGAAGGGGGAGGAGGAGGAGGAGGGAGAGGAGGGAGAGGAGAGGGAGGAGAGGAGAGGGAGGAGGAGGAGGAGAGGGAGGGGCTGGGGGAGGGGGGAGGGGGAGGAGAGGGAGGGGCTGGGGGAGGAGGGGAAGAGGGAAGAAGAAGGGGAGGAGGAGGAGGAGGGAGAGGAGGAGGGGAGAAGAGGAAGGGGGAGGAGGAGGAGGAGGGAGAGGAGAGGGAGGAGCTGGGGGAGGGGGAGGGAGGGGAAGAGAGGGAGGGGCTGGGGAGGAGGGGAAGAGGGGAGAAGAAGGGGGAGGAGGAGGAGGAGGGAGAGGAGAGGGAGGAGAGGAGAGGGAGGAGGAAGAGGAGAGGGAGGGGCTGAGGGAGGGGGAGGGAGGGGGAGGAGAGGGAGGGGCTGGGGGAGGAGGGGAAGAGGGGAGAAGAAGGGGGAGGAGGAGGAGGAGGGAGAGGAGAGGGAGGAGAGGAGAGGGAGGAGGAAGAGGAGAGGGAGGGGGAGGGGGAGGAGGAGGAGGGGAGAGGGAGGGGCTGGGGGAGGGGAGGGAGGGGAGGAGAGGGAGAGGCTGGGGGAGGAGGGGAAGAGGGAAGAAGAAGGGGAGGAGGAGGAGGAGGAGGGAGGGGCTGGGGGAGGGGGAGGAGGAGGAGGGGAGAGGGAGGAGGAGGAGGAAGAGGGAGAGGAGGGGCTGGGGGAGGGGGAGGAAGAGGAGAGGGAGGGGCTGGGGAGGGAGAGGGAGGAGGGGGAGGAGAGGGAGAGGAGGGAGAGGGGGAGGGGGAGGAGGGGGGAGGAAGAGGGGGAGGAGGAAAACTGAAGGAGGAGGTGCTCATTCATCCAAAGCGTTGATGTGCAGAGCCTCAGGTGTCAGGGGTGAGAGGTTTAGGACAGGCGGGCCTGTGGGCTCAGGGCAGCGCTGGCCGGTGCCGGGCCACCCACTGCAAGGCGCCGCTGTCGGCCGTTCTGATGAGGTCGGCACGCGGCTTGGGCAGCCGGGCAGGCCATCTGCTGTGGTCAGGGCCCCGGGAGACTTCCGTTGGGGAGCGCGGGGCAGGAGCCCGAGAGCGTCATCAGCCCACACGCGGGTCACCGCAGAGCGGGTCATTCCCGAGAGCGGCGGTCATTAGGAGCCGTCGTAAACTCCTGACTTGCTCTGCAGACCTCGTTAGCGGCCGGGCGGGCAGCACGCTCGGCGCCTGTGGAGCCAGGCCTGCGATGGTGGGGCCGAGTCAACTCAGGGGTCCGGGGCCTCCTGGAGGGGGAGGCAAGAGGGGCTGCGGCCACAGGGGGGCGGGGGCGGGGGAGGCCTCGGCTGGGGTGCGAGTGTGGTTTTTGTGTGTGCGCACGTCTGAGTGTGTGGGTAGGTCTGAGCACGCTCATCTGTGCACAGCGTGTCTGCCTGGTGAGCGTGGGTGCCAGTCACCCCTCCGGGGGCTGAGTCTCCACGGCCGAGGTCAGGGGCCTCCTCCTTTCCCCGTTGCTCCAGAGAGAGGCCTTCCAGAACCCGCCGCCGATTCCCCGGACTCGGGAAGGCTCTGGAGCCTGGCAGGGATTTCTGGGCAGCAGGCGCGCCCAGGGCCATCTCTGCGGGTCGGCGAGCCCTCCTCCAGTCCCCGTGTTTTGTTTATTCCTCCAGATGCCAACCAGGCTGATTTTGTTTGGTTTCGGTGTTTGCAGCAAGTCTGTTTAGAACTGCTGCTTCTCTGGGCGAGACCACCTCCTCGGCAGATGCCAGCGGTTCACAGGGATTGTCGTGAAGGGCATGGTGTAATCCCTGGGATATAAAAAGTCCATCCGGAGGAACAGGCACGGCCTGAGGTGCCATACAGGCCTGAGTTCAAGGCCCGGTCCCACCACCTACTGTGTCAGCTTGGGCAAGCCGCTTCACTGCTCCGTGACTCAGTTTACCCACCTGTACACAAAACGCAACCATAAAACAAGCTTACAAACTTCTGTGCGAGGAGATAAAGTGGGATGTCACAGACAATCGCCCCAGTCCTGGAGTCCTGCGATGTGACCCAGCGCTGCCACTCAGCCAGTCAGTGACGTCTCTGAGCCTGTTTCCTTATTAAGCAAGTTGAAGGGGTCACCCTGATGACCTCTAAGGCTCCTTCCAGCTCTGAAATCTTATGGTTTTGTTCCGCAAAGTGTTGTGACTTGGTTTCTTGCTAAATATCTTTGCTGGCACCTCCCTGCTTGCCAAGGACCTGGGTCTCCATCTCAGGCGCGTGTGGAAGAGCTGAGCAGTGAGTGGGAGGCCGTCGTGGAGGAGCTGGGTTGGGGTGCAGCTGTGGGACCCCCAGCCTGGGAGCAGCACTGGTCCACGGCAGGTCTGCATCCCGTGACGGGGCCTGGCAGGCTGCTGGGCGCCCCGACCTCAGCCCCTCTCCTGGACGTGTCCCCCCGTGCTTCCTCAGAAACCCAGGGACAGTGGGGACCCTCTCCACCTGTGCGGGGAAGACAGCCTGGTGGGAGACCAGTTTGCAGGCACGGTGATTTCCAAGGAGGACTTTCCAAACCTCAGAACCGATTTTCAATTCCAGCCCCATGATTTATCAGCCACGAGACTCTGGCCAACTCCAGTTCTCTGGGCCTCAGTTTTCTCACCTGCCAAATCGGGATAATTGTGTATACTTCTCAGAACTGGTGGATAGACCCCATGAGATTGTACCGATGTGTCCTGGAAAGGACACACTGCAAATCCACCCCGAGCCTGTGACCTTGGCCGCGGTCCCACGTGCCATCTTACAGCTCTGCTGGGCAACCCTTCATGGCCTCTCTTCCCTAAAGCATTTCTAACCTAAGCCACACACTTGGCTTTCCTTAAAAAAGAAAAAATAAAATGAATGCATTTTACAGATAGACCAGATCTGAACCAGGATACTTAATGGTGATGCTTTTCTCAGAGGAGCTTCAAAGGAATTTTAGAGGTTATTAAAATACACGCTGATTTCACCCCCCAGACACCTCTGGGTTCACAAGGGGAGCAAATCTTACCTGAAGACTAAAGTTCAAAGCATCAGGTGGAGAGGACGCTCAGAACGTCCGGGACTGAGACTTTGCGTCAGTCTTGTCCCCGAGAGGGGCCAGTGGCCTTGGCAAGCCGGGTGCAGACAGGGCACATCTGGGAACCTCTGTCCCTCAGTGGCAAGTGACCCGGGGCTTTGACTGACACCCTCTGCACTGGTGCCGGCCTGTGGAATGAGCACTCAACACCCCTTTGGCCCGTGGTAGCCAATGGCAGATACTTGGTGTGGGCAGCAGCTGTGAAGTGTCAGCAGGTAGGCTGTGAGCATCACTCCTGGGTGCTACAGGGTCAAAGTTGGGTGTTTCCCGCTTTCTCTGGGGCCTGGTGATTCTCTTCCCACTTCCTCCTTCAAACGACAAGGCTGTGTTTGCCTCTCAGGACCACAAGGGCCAGGAGGACGGTGGTTGAGAGAACTGGGACTGGCTTGTCCAGCCAAGGGAAATCGTGTGCTGTGTAGCTCAGGTAGAGCCCGGCTTGCTGAGGAAACAAAACCTTGACCGACAAGGTGGTGGGGTCCCCCCCTCCCCAGGGAGCTATTCACAGGCGGGGTGGCCTCTTGCCTGCGAACCCAAGAGGCCTGCATCTGGCAGGAAGCAGGAGGATGACTTCTCCGGTCCTTCCAGCCCCACAGAGTCCGTGGTCCGCAGGCCACCTGCTGGTGGCACTCCTGCTGGTGGCTTCCCCAGGAAGGTGGCTGTGTCGGAGGGCGAACCTTCCTTCTCAGGAGGACGTTGGCTGATTTTCCGGAGGAAGGTGGAGGGACAGCCTGCGGCCTGGTCAAGTCACCCAGCAACTTGGGATGCCAGCCTCGAGTCCCCCCCGCCCTCACGCGTAGACGCTTCAGGAGGGAAAGGCCGGCTCTGGTGTGCACAGCAGAACCTCGAAGCTGGTCCGAGTTGCGTGTCTTTGTGGCGAAGACCACAAAGATGGCTTGGAGCTCCTGACTCCTGGGGACCGGTCCTCCGGTTGCCAGGGAGGAGGCCGACAGACCTGGAATGAAGTGCAGGCCGGGGCGGGCCTCCCTCCTGCCCTTGCCTTCATGCAGGCGGGACATCTGGTCCACCCCCCGCTCCGGGTTTCAGCTTTCCTGGGGACTTGGCTTCCCCAGTTGTGTAACTGTGTGTGTGAGGGTGTGTGTGTGTGAGGCGCTGGGGGCAGCGGAGCCCGGGACCGGCTTCTCTGGAATGACGGGGCTCCCTGGCTGGTGTGGGTTTGCTCGTGACTGACAGCTCTTCGCCTGCAGCCTTCTTTCCTTACAGACCTAATGTGTCTTCTGGCAGGTTTCCTTGTTCTGATTACTCAGGCCCCGCAGAGCACCGGTGCTTTCCTTTTCTTTTGCTCACCATCCCCATCTTGGTCCCCCCTTTCCGAGCGGGTTGGGGGGTGGAATCCAGTCTGGACCAGCCGAGAACGCTCTGTGCTCCTGCCTGGCCCCGGGGCCTTAGAATGAGGAACCCCAGCCAGAGTTGAGAAGCTGCCTGCTTCCTCCCTGGGAGCCCTCAGCGTGGAAATTCCAGGGGGGCCCACACCCCAAAAAACCCTGGCTCAGGAAACCGACACGCAGCTACGTGTGTAGTGGCCTGAAGGGTCACTGGCGTTCCCCCCGGGTCTGGTTGTCACGGGGGTGTGAGGCCTGGGAGCCCATTTCCTGGGGAGTGCAGCCTGCTGTCCAAGCCCCTGACTCACCCCCAAAGGCCCCCAGAGGAAGGCAGGTCTGGGACTCACAAGGACAGGCCCCAGGATGGCTCAGGAAGGGTTTCCTGGACCGGAGGGGATGGAGTGCTGGGCCGCAGCCTACTGTTCTGCCTGATGGGTGGCCCTGGGTCAGAGTGAGGGGCCAGGTTCTCCTTGAAAGGGTGGGGGGACTGGCAGAGGGACCTCTGGCCCCGGCTTTCCTCCTTCACTGCAGCCACGTTTCTTGGAGGAAGGAACAGACCTGAGAGCAAGCCGGGGTTGTACTGCAGCCCGGCTGCAGCTTGGTTTTCCGGTTTGGGGCATTTTGTTCTGGCCTTGGAACAGGGGGAGGGTTGTTTGCCTTTGGAGAGGAGGGAAGGGGACTGTGTGATTACCTGCGGTTGGAGCCCGAGGGGCCGGGGGTCCTCTTTCTGAGACGGAGTGTGTGTTGAAGGACAGCGCTTGGGGATCGAGGTGGGGGGGGCAGCGGGGGTCCTGGTTCCAGCTCCTGATGAGCCGGATACTTGCTTCCTCTCAGCCCCTGTTCTCTGATCTCTGGAACAAGACTTTGCCTGGATGGCCTCTTAAATCCCATGTCGCTCTCAGAACGTGCTCCGTGTCCTAACGCAGTGTTCTTTAAACACACACACCACGACGCAGAACCTTTCTTCAAAGGAAATCTTACCCTGACCTTCATCACAGAAACTGGTCCACGGGGGCCTCTATGCTGGAGGAGGGGGGCCTGGACCTGGGTTGGCTTGGCCACTTCTTACTCGCGGCGCATGACTGACCCTTACTCGTTTAAGAGGTTCCTGGGCGTCTGGGAGGGTGTCTGACCTCAAGGAGGAAGGGCTGTGATTATGCGATGAGACACTCGCTGTGTCCTTTCTTCCTGGATGGTCATCGGGGCCTTTACCCAGTGTCCCCTGGCCTGTCCATACCCCTGTGGGTATGGACGATGACATTGCCGCCCACAGCGTGTGGCCCTGCCGCTCACCAAAGGCGGGGTGCTCTCCACGGGACGCTCTGGGGAGACTCGGCTCCAGGGCCCTCTCCTGGCTTCTGTTGGCTGCCGGCAGTCCCCGGCATCCCTTGACTCATGACTCCAGTCTCCACTCTGTCTCCACGAGGCTCTTCCCTGGTGTCTGTGTCCTTTCTTCTCTTCTTGTAAGGACGCCAGTCGTTGGGTTTGGGATCCACCAAATCCAGTGTGGCCTCATCCTAACTAATTGCAGCTGCAAAGACTGCATTTCCAAATAAGGCCATATTCTGAGGGTCCAGGTGCATGTGAATTGGGGGGCACGCTACTGAACTCACTTTAGGGCTCTAGAGCCAACCTACCTGAGATCGAGTCCTGGTTCTCCGTTACTTACTAGCTGGTGTCTTTTGGAAACCTGTAGCCTAAGTCCTCTTGTCTTACAAGGTGAATGATAGCTGCACCGACTTTACCAGGTCTCTGGAAGGCCCTTAAGGATGATGCCTGACACTTGCGGTCAGTACCGGGGTCCCTAAGGTGGACTTGGGAGGTGGCAGCAGAGGGCGGTGGTCGTCAAAGGCGTGATGGACTCGCAGACAAAGAAAGCCGGCTTCACGCGGTGAGTACCAATGCGCGAATCTTGGAAGGCATCTGTAAGGCAGAAAAAGCCTTGTTGGTCTGGAGCACCTGGCCTGGCAGAGAAAATTCTAGATGTGAGATGGTGGCCCGCTGAGCGCCGTGTCACACACAGCAGGGCCTGGCTCCTGGTGGCCCCTGGGAAGCAGGGAGCAGCTCCAAATACAGCCAGTGGCTCTGTTGTTTAGCTGCTGGGGGCAGGGGTGTTACAAGGCTGATTTCTAACATTATAAGTGAGCTTGGGAATAGAACCGCAGAAAACCAAGAGCCTCAAGGTGCAGTGTCTAGAGCCTCAGAGGTGAGAGGATGTCTCCCCTCAGCCAAGCCAGGGAAAGTCAGTTGCTGATGTGGGGCAAGGTCGGCTCCCAAGGCATCTTTGGAACAGGTTCTAAAGGGTGGCGGGAGCGATCGTGGAGCCCCCCTCTGTGCCCCTGGCCTGCAGTGCCCCGAAGGTCTCCAGCACATGGATGGGTTTGCCCCAGCAGCTCATCTGAAGCGCTTTAGAAAATAAGGACCCTTTAAAAACCGTTTATTTGTTGAACGTGGGGCATGAGAAGCTGCATTCACAGGAGGGAGGAACTTTGGAGAAATCACGACTGGCGTAGATCAGAACGCCAGAAAACGGCTCAGGGGACCTGGATCTTGAAACCGCATCTTTCCTCACTGGCCAGCAAATGAAATTCTTCATACAGAGGGTGTGTCAGCCCCTCAGGCTACCAGTAGTAGTTAGTCACGCGTGCAGGCCGTGTTAAGGATGGTTTCGCTGCAAACCCTCAATTTACGACAAACTGGCACTGTAGCTGTTGGGTGTACGGTGTCTATACATCTGTCCATCAAAGATCAAAACGGGTGCTGACAGGTGACAAGGTGCCTCCTGCGTAGTACCAGCTTATCTGCAATGGCCGGGTGGTGGCCGTGAGCTCGAGCATTCTATGTCCTGAAGTGTCTGTGCTGGTGCCGGAGCTCTGATCATAGGCCGGGTGACATTCGTCTTCCACCTTCCCTGGTCAGTGGCGGTGACATCAGTCCCCGATGCCTGGAGCATGAGCAGGGCGGTGACCTCCGTTCTTGGGCAGATCCGGGGGGGGACCCGCCCAGCTTCCCGACTCCTCCTGCTTCTTCCCAGCTCTGGGGGGACAACTGGGGGCAAGCGAGTATGTGGGCTCAGAGGGTCAGCCCTCTTGACCTCTGCCAGTGAAGGGCACGCCTGGCCAGGAAGCCGGATGCTGGGGAGCAGACTGAGCCAGAGCCATCGCCCGGAACCCCGGGGTCCTGACTGTCTTCAGCAGGAAGGGATGCACCTCACACGGGGCGTCCTGGGGCCCATTAACCAAAATCTGTCGGTTCTGCAGCCAGGAGCTTGGTAAACACGTAGGAAGCGCTGGCTGCCTGAGTGGTAGGCGTGCCTTTGCAGTTGGCGCACCGCCCCAGGATGTGGTCAGACACCTGCTGCCCAAGAAGCTCTGTCCCCGTCATTATCCGAGTCCTTGCCCATCCACCAGCTTCCCCAGGGGTCTCCTTTAGGCCAACTCGGCCCCGGGGCGCAGCGGCTTCCGCAGCCATGGGGAAGTTTGTTTGTTGATGTGTTGATTTTTGTTTCCGTCTCTTTTAAATAAGTAGTTTTCCTGGAGAAGCAGAAAAGAGCCCCAAGTGGGGCACCCCATCCCATCACTCTGTTCCCCTCTCCCGTGGTCCCCCGGGCTCTGAGGACCCACATCTGCCCCCTTACCTGTGTGTGGGGCTCCAGGTGGGTGGAGAGAAAGAAAAGAGACTCAGTGAAGTCAGAGGATCTGGAAGCAGGACTCGGGACACCTAGCTCAGGGCCGATACCACTGGCCACGTTGCGTGCCTGCTTGCTGAGCTTGGCGGGAGCAAGGACCCTAGACAGTAGAGAGGAGGCCAGCTTTCAATTCATTTTAGCTGTTGTTTTATATAGTTTTGAAAGGTTCCTTTCCATTTACAAAATATTGGCTACGTTCCCTGTGTTGTATAAGACATCCTTGAGCCTATCTATCTTCCCCCCAACAGTTTGTACCACCCCCTTCCCCATCCCCCATCACGCCCCCCCACTGGTAACCACTAGTTTGTTCCTATATCTATGAGTCTGCTTCTTTTTTGTTATATTCAGTAGTTAGTTGTATTTTTTTAGATTTTTAAGTGACATCGTACAGTATTTGTCTTTCTCTGACTAATTTCACTTAGCATAATGCCCTCCAAGTCCATCCATGCTGCAAATGGCAACATTTCATTCTTTTTCGTGACTGAGTAGTATTCCATGTGTGTGTGTGTGTGTGTGCGTGTGCGTGCGTGTGTGTGTATACACCACATCTCCTTTATCCATTCATCTGAATGATTTAGATTGCTTCCACGTTTTGGCTATTGTAAATAATGCTGCTATGAACATTGGGGTGTATATATCTTTTCAGCATACATAGTGTTTTTGTTTTTGTGGATATATGTCCAGGAGTGGGATGACTGGGTCCTATGTTAGTTCTATTTTTAGTTTTTTGAGAAACCTCCATCCTGTTTTCCATAGCGGCTGCACCAATTTACATTCCCACCAACAGTGTAGGAGGGTTCCCTTTTCGAGAGGAGGCCAGCTCAGAGCTAGGACCGGGTGCCGACTGCCATTAACTTTTCAGATTCTTGGCTTCATCCAGATCTACCTGAGGCCAAGACAAACTTCACCTTTGGGAGACCAGCATTCCTCTCCATCTGGATTGGAGATACACTGTAATCCTGATGGGATTATGTTGTCATCCAAGGGGTTACACGTCTGTCTCTGGTGGGGCAGTGCTGGGCGGGTGACTGGAGGACGTGTGTGCTCTTGCCCCTCTCTGGGGCTTTGGGGTGAAGCCGGTGCCGCCCATCTGATGGATGGGGAAGGTGTGCACGGTGGGCTGGACTCGGGCTGGTCCTTGGTGCCTCCCAGGCCGGGGTCAGACAGGCTGCTAGGGTGACTGCGCCCTCTGCCCTCCCTGCTCTTTATACAAAGCCTAGAAAGACTGAAAAAAAGAAACAGCAACATTCAAGTGCAGTCAGCTGGGTAGCTACGTGGGTCAGGATCTCGGATGAGCAGGAAGAACCTTCATGTCGGGCGAGGGGTGGGCTCAGGTCTAGGACCAGCCTCTGTTTCTGCCTGCGCCATCCTGTGATGGTTAGAATGAACGATTTTGGACATAGGCTGTTTTTTGGCCCTCTTTTGAACTTGGTACTTGAGAGATACCTGTGACGAATCAGAGAGGTACTTCCCTTTCCGAATCCTTTTATACCTCGAACCTCCTTGGGAGGGAAAGGGGGACAGTGGCTCCTGAGTGAGGACGTTCCCTGCCCCCAGGCCCCAGCGGTGGAGGATGCCCTAGGACACGGGTCTCCTGTTCTTCTTATTATGCCCAGCGTCACTGACATTACCGGGCCTCGCTGTCCTCACCCCACGGAGGGAACGGGTCGTAGAACGTAGGGCTGTGTCAAAGGCTCCTTCCAGCCCGATGGTTCTGTGTCCACTGGACTCTGCTTCCCCAGCCAGGGCCGCGGAAGTGTGGGCAACCCTGTGGTCAGACCGGGTGCTGACCCTCTGACCTCTGCACCTGCCTGGTAGCTTTGGGAGCCAGGAGAGGGAGAAGAAGGGCCTCCGGTGCCCTCTCCTCTGCCAGGCCACTCGTCACCACCTCCATGCCAGCCACACCTGTGAAACATGCACCCCCCCTTTACACACGGGCCACCTCCTTGTTAGGGTGGCTACATATCCTGTTTGCTCAGGAAAGCCCCGGTTTATTCCTGTGGTCCCAGCATAAAAATGAATGGCCCTCTATCTCCGAAGTGTCCTGGTTTGCAGGCCCAGTTGTATTCCTTTCGCTTCCCTGCCCATGACCAGGGCTTTTCCCTGCTGGCTGCCCCAGGAAACTTCAGGGGGTAGCAAGGAATTTAATTTTTTGTTTGTTTGGGAAATCGGGTCGAATGCACACAGGGTTAATCGATGTTTAAGTTGGTGTCTCGTGGGCTTTCTGTGAAGACCTGCTGAGCACCTGCTGGAAGAGTCATGAACTGTAAGCTGTAAACATCTTATTTGCCCAGAGTAAGATAAGACTTACTTCTCTTTGGGATAATTTTTTTTCTCACTGTAAAAATTATAAAACCTGGAGCATAGTGGGAAACACAATAAAGAGCTTAGACATCAGCCATACTCAGGGTGCCCAGAGACAGCGACTGCTGATATTTTGGAGTATTTCTCTCCTCTGCGTCTTTGATGTGCACAATTTTGCATAGTGACTGCTTCCCAAATAAATTTACGTGGTAGACTTTTACACTCCTAAACTTGCTCTGCAGTTTTCCTCACCCTAGGCCTTTCAAAGGCAGAGATTTTTCTCTTACTTACTGTTTCAACGTATCATTGTCCCCCCCTTTTTTTTTTTTGCGATACGTGGGCCTCTCACTGTTGTGGCCTCTCCCACTGCGGAGCACAGGCTCCGGCCATGCAGGCTCAGCGGGCCCAGCCGCTCCGCGGCACGTGGGATCTTCCCAGACCGGGGCACGAACCCGCGTCCCCTGCATCGGCAGGCGGACTCTCAACCACTGCGCCACCAGGGAAGCCCAATGTCCTCTTTTTTTTTTTTTTAATTGAAGTGAAGTTGATTTACAATGTTGTGTTAGTTTCTGAAATGTTCTCTTAATTATAGGTACCATGCAAGGGTTTCACAGGCATACCTCTGTTAGGGACAGTGATTGGGGTCGGTTTGTCGGAAAACATTCTCTGTGTGTTAGGAAAGAATTAGTGAGACCCAGCCTGCAGTGGCCACTGGCCCAGGCCTTACACGAGGCCTGGGTCACCTGGACCTTAGCACTGTCCGTGCTTCAGGTGGTGGATGGTGATGGCCTCGCCTCCACGCCTCCTGGCACAGTTAGTGTCCCCTCGAGATCCGTGGAACCTCGGCCAGTTTCTTGAGCCATCCTGCCTTAGCCTCCTGATCAGCAAGCCAGTTATCAGGAGGGTGTCCACCTCACAGGGTTGGTTGCTAGAGAATTCGGTGAGTTAACATGTAAAGGCACCTACACCAGGGCCTGATCTGCCAAGTAGCTGTTGGCCGTGGTTGTTGCTGCTGAAGCAGAGGTTTGGGCGAATGATGCCCGTCTCACCAGTGAGGCCGTGAACTTCAGGGCAGACTGTGCTGTTTACATCTCTTCGTTCGCTTGTGTATCAGTGTTAGCTGAGCTCTGGGGTGTGTGGGACACCCACTAGTCCAGGGACAGGGGTGGGTAGGTGGGCCAGGCCTGCAGGCTCACGGTGGGAGGGGGCTGAGAAAGCACACTCACGGGTAATTACCACCTGTGCTGAGTCCATATGCAGATGGCGGGGGTCAAGGCTGGAGAAGATCATCTGTAGCTTGGCCGGAGGGATGGGTTGGAAAAGCATAAATTTTGTCTGGAGCACGCGCTCTGCCTTCAGAGGGATCAACTATGAGAACGGTGAAGGGCTGAGATCTGAGGCCTTCTCAGAGGCGTGCCTCATAGCTGCTTCGGGGATCTCCCAGCCAAGGGGTCAGGGCACTCCCAGGCCTCTTCTTCCGTCGGTCAGATGGGATAGCGTGAAGACCTGCCTGCCGCCATGCTGGGAGATGCTTTTGGGGGGCTGTCTTTGAGTTTAGACAACTCCACAGTCAGGGCCAGGCTCTTGTGCCATTGTGTTCTCTGTGGGCTTGGGCTGTGACCACTGTCAGCTGGGTCCCCGGGCGCCGTGAGCAGGCGAGGGCAGCCGGTACCGTCTGAGATAGAGGATACTTTCCCTTGGATGATCTATACTGGATTTCAAGACAGAGAAAGGAAATATGAAGACTTAGACAGAATGCCCATGCTGGAATGGAAGTTGAGATTAACTGGTCCAGATGGCTACATGACGACGCAGAGAAGTAACGTGATCTGTACAGGAGTTAGTGATGGAATCCCAACCAGGAGCTGCAGTTGGCGATTCTGGACTCAGAGTCCTTTACTCTGAAAGGTGCGGCCTCTTGCTAACAAAGCCTCGGTTTTCCTGACTTTGCAAGGTTCCACCCCTGCGGGGTAGGGGCCCCAGAGACCTCCGCGATTCTGAAAATGGCACTAGACCAGCTTGCCCAAGCTCAGCTGGGTCTTGGACCTGCCCGTGCTGACTTCAACCTGAGCTTTAATGAGTTTGGAGGGCTGCCCTGGGCTTCCAGTAAGTTTAAACACCATCCAAGAAAGCGTCCTCAGAATGCGTCACTGTGAATAACCAAGGTGACAGACCAAAAAGCCCACCCTCAGACCCTTTGGACCAGTGGTTCTCAAGTGCGGTCCCCAGACCAGCAGCATTAGCATCACTTGGGAACAGGTCAGAAATGCACATTCTCAGGCCCTGTCCCATTACTGCTGAAGCGGAAGCTCTGGGGGCAGGCCGGCAATCTGCCTTTTTTTTTTTTTTGCGGTACGCGGGCCTCTCCCGTTGTGGAGCACAGGCTCCGGATGCGCAGGCTCAGCGGCCATGGCTCACGGGCCCAGCCGCTCCGCGGCATGTGGGATCTTCCCAGACCGGGGCACGAACCCGTGTCCCCTGCATCGGCAGGCGGACTCCCAAGCACTGCGCCACCAGGAAGCCCCCCAATCTGCATTTTAACAAGCCCTGCAGGAGATCCTGAGGACCCCTCTCTGGAGCATCTCTCAGAGCCAGGGCTAGCTCATGGCTTTTCCGATTCTTGGTTCTGAAACCCACTCCCCATCGTCTTCCTTCCAAGAGACCACTGCGCACTCCAACGTGCTGTGTGGGATGAACACTGCGGGTTGGAATGGAAAACTAGTGAGCCCTCCGGCAGGAGGACTGTTTGCCTTGGCCGGTTGGCCCGGACTTGGAGCCAAGGTTCCATTAATCCTTTTGACTGACTTTATTTAAGCAAGTCTCCTATTCTCCTCTGCCGACTGCTTGGGGAGGCATGGAGGAGGGATGCGGTCCTTACTGGGAGGAGAGGGGCCCAAGCCCCTGCTGCCTGGGCCGCGGTGCACACGTCGTCCAGAATAAACCCACACCAGGCAGCCCTTTGCTCTCAAAGTGGGGTTTCCATTTTGCACCATTAGCTTCGATCAGTGGGGATTTAACACAAGCCATGAAATCGAGCACTTAGGCAACAGGATTCCGATGGCTGACACCGACGCCGCCATGCTGTGTGCGTGAGTACTTGTAAGTGGGTTGGGAGGGCATAGAGCTGCAAATTCCACCCTCCTGCCTGACCATCCCCCCACCTCCCCAAGATGTCTGGGATCCAGAAAACAGGCCAATTTCAATTACATAATTTGTCTCAAATAAGCCACTCAGGAGCATTTTTTACATCTGCTGTTTTTTTGTAAATGAGAAAAAAAGAAAAGCCGCTTTCAATCTTTTTGTGTGTTTTGATTTTTCTTTTTTTTTTCCTTTTCTCTCTGTAGCGTCTGTCCTGTAGCCAGTAGATGCATGTAAGTATGCAGCACGTGGTTTGTGGTCAGGGAGAGAGTCTGAGTTATTGTACCAAGCGCAAGCCCCTTTCTTTGCTAAAGGAATTAATGATGCAAACACTGGCCCCTGCTGGGAACGGAGGTCTGTTGAGCTGCCTCTGCAGGGCCTTTGTCAGCAGGACTCATTTGGATCCCGATGCCTGCAAGCCAGCCTGCACGGTGCCCAGACCCTCTGCTGAGTGTTGGAAGCAGCAGCAGTTTCTCCCAGCCCCGCCCTTGCGCAGCGCTGTTACCAAATCTCATTTGCACAGTTGGCTTTGGGGATGGCGCTTTCTGCCTCAGGGTCGCCCACCCAAGAGATCTGTGAAAACGGGGCTGGGACGTAGAAAAGCAGGTCCTCTCTGTCTGACTGCTAAGTGAGAGGTCTTGCTATCTGAACAGGCTCTTTCCCCAGGAGGCAGGGTGGGAGGAGGGGTGTAAGCTGAACCCCCAGGGCTGATGCTCCAGGCACTCACCTGTGGGCTCTTCCTTGTCCTGGGGTCTGGGAACAGGCCACTCGGTAAGGAGTTTGTCCATCTTGCCCCGCTGCTGCACAGATCATCTGTTTAGGAACGTCAGCCCTGTCTGCCAGAGAAAGTAATTTAGGAAAGCAAGCAAGTCAGGAGTCAGACTGTGTGGTGGGTTACCTGCCCCAGGATGATTTTTTCTTTTTCTTTTTTTTTTTTTTTTTTTGCGGTACGCGGGCCTCTCACTGCTCTGGCCTCTCCCGTTGCGGAGCACAGGCTCCGGACACACAGGCTCAGCGGCCATGGCTCGCGGGCCCAGCCGCTCCGTGGCACGTGGGATCTTCCTGGACCGGGGCACGAACCCGCGTCCCCTGCATCGGCAGGCGGACTCCCAGCCACTGCGCCACCAGGGAAGCCCCCAGGGTGATTTTTTTTTTTTTTTTTTTTTTTTTTTTTTTTTGCGGTATGCGGGCCTCTCACTGTTGTGGCCTCCCCCGCTGCGGAGCACAGGCTCCGGACGCGCAGGCTCCGGACGCGCAGGCTCAGCGGCCATGGCCCACGGGCCCAGCCGCTCCGCGGCATATGGGATCCTCCCAGACCGGGGCACGAACCCGTATCCCCTGCATCGGCAGGCGGACTCTCAACCACTTGCGCCACCAGGGAGGCCCCCCAGGGTGATTTTTTATTAGTACCTATTGGAGACAGTATATCTGACTGCTGGTCAGTTGTCCCCAGAATCTGCAGGGACCCCATGCTTTCCTGCTCCTTGCTCGGAGGAGCTGTGGCAGGGCTGAGAGGCAGGGAGCTGCGGGCACCTCCAGCCTCGGGCAGCCTTTTCAGCTGAACCAGGTTTGACGTCCCTTTGCATTCAAAGTAAATAATCCGAATTCTAACCTAATTGGTTTTTTATCTGAAAAATGATCGGCTTGACAAGCTCTATAGGCTACCCCATCCTCCCAAATAAACAGTGGAAAAAGCAGAATTCTTAAACAAAACCCTTCCTGAGAAGCCCTAAGTAACGCCAAGCTGCTCCAGCTGAATGGGGAGTGAAGGACCAGGAAATGTAATCTTTGTGTTTCTTTTAAGAGCTCCCATTTTGTGACTCATTGACATTTTATATACATTTCAGTTCTTTACTAGACAGCAAGCTTTTTTAAAATCTAAGTTTTTTGCTTCAGAATAAATGCAATTTAAAACGTCAAACAGTATTAAGAGGCTTTTAACAAAAAACTGCTGGCCTCTGCCCCATGCCGTCCAACCACTAATTTCCACAACCCAGAGGTAATAATTTTCAGCGATTTTAGCTGTTTCTTACGATAGATAGCAAAATGGAGTAAATAAATACCATACTTAATTTTAATTTTTAATTTTGATTTTTAGACATTACTTATTGATTTTCTATTATTGAAGACAAAGATCTGTCTCACTTTTGTTTCTTAATTTTAATTTTTACCCAATTTTAAGTTTTAGTTAAATTCTTCGTTTTAATTTTTAGACACTATTTATTGCTTTTCTATGACTGACGATAAAGACATCTGTCTTATACTCTATTCCCTCTTCTCCCCATTCTTTTCAATAGAGTTATATCACACTTCCGGTTAAATGGACATTCAGCGTTTGATTTATTGTAATTATGTCAATATTATTTGCAGCTGAGCCCTGTAGTGTACTACATGTAGATTTCCTGTATTATTACACCATTTGGTTTTCCCTTGGGATAGCAGTTGCCTCATTTTATTTTCCTGGCTCCTCGTGTTTGTGGGTTTTTTTTTTTTTTGCGGTACGCGGGCCTCTCACTGTTGCGGCCTCTCCCGTTGCGGAGCACAGGCTCTGGACGCACAGGCTCAGTGGCCATGGCTCACGGGCCCAGCCGCTCCGCGGCACGTGGGATCCTCCCGGACCGGGGCACGAACCCGTGTTCCCTGCATCGGCAGGCGGACTCTCAACCACTGCGCCACCAGGGAAGCCCCCATGTTTGTGTTTTGAATTCAGCCCCAGACCTTCCTGTAGATGTACGTCTATCCCTCTTTCCTCCTGTTTCAGTCTGGACTGGTTGAGCTTTACGCCGGCCACACAGTTGTTCTGGAGAAACCATTCTAAGACTTCCATTGCTTTTATCTTATGTTAGAGCTTTAGTTTCCTGACCCGGGGTCTTGTGCTGCATTTTTGGAGCAGTTTCCTAAGAATAGATACATGGAAGTTTTTTTTTTTAACCATTACATGCCTGAAGTTGTCTTTATTCTCCTCTCCCACATTGACTGGCTCAGTATTGAATTTGGAAATTGTTTTGGCTTCTAGTGTTGCTGTTGACCAATCCAGTACCATTCTGATGCCTGGTCCTTTGCAGCAGATGTAGCCTCTCTTTGCCTCTGGAGGATTTTATAAGTTCTCTTTACCTCTGGTGTTTCTAAATGCTGTGATTCATTGACCTGGGCACTGTTTAATCTGAGAACTTACATTCTTCATTTCTGGAAAATTTTTCTTGTATTATTTCTTTGGTATTTTCTCTCATTTGTTTTCTTGGTTTTCTCTTATTCAGATATTGAACCTCCTGGTTGGATTCTCTCTTTTATCTTTCTTTCTCCTATTTCCATCTCTTTGTCATTTTGTTCCAACCTCATCTCAAAGCACGTGTGTTGCATTCTTTATTTCTGCTCTTACCTTTTCAAACTTCAAATACTCTTGGTTCTCTGAACATTCCTTTTGATAGCATTCTCTTCTGGTTTCATGAATACAGTATCTTCCATGATCTTTGTAAACAGTTTTCTTCTGTGCCATACCTTGTTTCTGTTATCTCTGATTTCTTTTTTTCTGTGTGTTTTGTACGTTTTGGTCTCCTGTTCACATTTAGAGGCTTTCCTTTAAAGGCCTGCTGATCCTTGGCTGGCCATTGGAGTTTGAGAGTAAAGCACTAAATTGGAGCTCTTTGTGTGTATGCATGGCCTGTGATTTGTTGGGCCTCATTTTGGAATTTTGTTAGGGGGAGCTGTAGGTCTTTTCTTTGGGGCTACTAGTTTCTTTAGATAGAAACCCTACAGTCCTCTGACTGGGGGTATCGCTGTAGTGTTCTAAGACCTGAGGGTCTCACTCTTCACTGTGAAGACCTTCATTTAATCCTTGGGTGTCGGGGCAGCTCCTCCCTACCCTGTCCTCCTGTGAGTCTGGTGTCCGCAAGCCCAGTCTGTCTGGGTTCAAACCTTCTGTACGGAATAAACGTCTTGGCTGCAGCTGGAGTTGGTGAGGGGCACTCATCCGGATTTATGGCCAGGCTGGTGGATCTGGGTGCCCTGATGCAGACTCCTCAGTTCCTATATTTAATACAGTCTCTGTCATCGAGTGCAGAGGCACCCAATGGCCCCAGTTCACGAGCATGTCTGGGTCCTGCCATGTGGATCTGCTGCTCTCTTACTGTCAGCTCCCTCTGTCAGCAGCTGGGTTTCAGCTTTTCTTTTCTCATCAAGCCAGGACCCACCATCCATTTGCTTTCTATTATACTAAATGTGATGTCCTTGTTTCTTTACCATTTTCTTGCGTGTGTTTATAACTTTTTTAAACTATAATTTTAGAGGGGTGGAAATGATTGTGTGCTCAGTCTACTATGTTTGGCTAGAAGTGGCCGGTGATAACTGTTCACAAACATTCCAGACGCTTGGTGGTTGTCAGGATGGAAAACCTTTTCACTTCCCATTGGTGTGGAGCTCTCTGGGAGTCTCCCTCACCCCCTGGGATCGTGGTTCCCACAGGTCGTCAGCAAACCCCCCCCCCCCACTGCCAAGGCTAGCAAGCTAGTCCCACACTCATTCTTAAACTCTGCAGCATTGGGGATGAAGGAGCATTTCTTCTACTTGAAGCGCCTTCCCCCTGTGCTTTCTGAGACGCTGAGCTGCCTAGTTTTCCATCCGTGCCTCTGATGACTTCGCAGGAACTCCCCAGTGGTGGTCCCTCCTTCTCTTCTCGTCTCTGTACTTTATTCTTCACTGCAACCGTTTTCTGTAATCAAATGAGTCACAAAGCTGGGGACTGACTCAGCCCGTTCGGCACCTTCCCCATCTCAGGCCCTTTCTTGCACTCCTGCAGCGATTCCACACTGTCGATCGTGTAAATGCCTGGCCCTTGGCCAACAGTGGCCTCTCATCCAGGCTCCCTGTCTGGGTAATTGGAAGGATGGCGGCCACATTAGCATAAACAGGTCAGGAGAAAAAGATGGTTTTGAAGAGAGTGTGGGTTTGGGATGAGTGTAACAAGCTTCCTCTGCTCATTTCAGCCTCAGAAAATGGCCAGGCTTTGTGGGGAGGCTACCAAGGGGGGTATCATTTGTGGGCAAAAAATACGGTTTCGGTGACTGCAAGTGGGGTGAAACTTCCAGGGTCTAACCTGAATAGAAGGGGTTATTTATTTTAAGGTTGCAGAGAAAGACCCAGACAGCCCCTAACTGTGACCTTAAGTTTTGAGTTTTCAAAGTTCCTGGTCTCTGCATCCTTGCTGGCCGTGACCAGCAAGGTGAAAGGCAGGAGTCATATCCTACTGTTGGAGGGTGTTCAGTTGCTGCTAAGAAAAAATGCAGAGAAGTTTTTGTTTCTTGTTTTGTTTTGTTTTAGTTCAGGGTCTGGCTGTCACGGGTAGCTGAGATCAAGGGCCTGAGGCAGGTGTAGAATCATCACCCTGTGGGAGACAGGCTCGGGAAGGGGGCAGAGAAGGACGGAGACAGGGTGGGCTCAGTAGTCTGCCTGGGATTGCCCAGCACGGGCCCTCTGGATGCTCGACCGGCCAGGCCAGCAGGCAGACTGCACTCCATGCTTTACAGACTCCAGGAGCTCAGATCTAGGTTCTGTGGCCACCCAGTTAGAACTCAGGACCTGGGACTCCAGCAGCGCCCCTGTTGTGAGCCCAGCTGCTGCCTGCTGGGGCTGCTCCCCCACTGCCCACCAGCACCGGTTGCAGCGCAAACACAGTCCATGGGTGAAATCCCTGGGGTCCAGGCTGTCTGCGTGGTGGAGGCCGGGTGGGGGAAAAGGAAGTGGTGATCAGTCTCCCTCCACCCTGTCCCAGCAGCCCCTGAATGTATGTGGTGGGAGGCTGCACGCATACCCACAAGGCAGGGGGAAATCAACCTGGAATGGCTACTCGCCTATCCAAACATTGTTGGTAATCTGCATCCCTAAAATAAAGCCCTGAAAGATGGAAAGATGTTAGTAATTTCTGGCCACCTGTGCCTCCTTCTTCTCTACTCTCCCTACCTCAAAAAAAGAAAGTGAGGGGCCTCCCTGGTGGCGCAAGTGGTTGAGAGTCCGCCTGCCGATGCAGGGGATACGGGTTCGTGCCCCGGTCTGGGAGGATCCCATATGCCGCGGAGCGGCTGGGCCCGTGAGCCATGGCCGCTGAGCCTGCGCGTCCGGAGCCTGCGCGTCCGGAGCCTGTGCTCCGCAACGGGGGAGGCCACAACAGTGAGAGGCCCGCATACCGCAAAAAAAAAAAAAAAAAAAAAAAAAAAAAAGAAAGTGAGCCAAATGGCAAGAAACGAAGAGTCTAATGCAGAACACATTTCCATCGTTTGCTTTTCCCTCTCCCCGCCATGCTCCCACCTATGTAAACTAAATTCCTTGACACGGTCATGGCAAAGGAACATTAATTTTTGATTTGAGTTGTGATTAAAAGCAACACAATCAAAAGAGGGAAATAGTTTCCACTGAAGCAATCGCATTTGAAACCCCGTCATGGTATAGTAGGAACCAGCGTGGTCTTTGGGGTCAGGGGTGGGTTCTAGTCCTGAGTCTCTTTTTACAAAGTGTGGCCTTGCGTTGTCCCTTAACCTGAGTCCTTCTCCTTGATCGTCGTCAGTAATAACAGCAATTGCTGTGCATTAAGTCAGGAGAGCCGCACAGAGAGCACCTGTCCTGGGCTTGGCACACAGCGGGTTCTCCAAAAAAAAATGATGGCCCACTTCTCTGCAGAAAAGAGGCTGCCCAGTTGTCACTGGAAATGCATTCGTCCCCGCCAGGGACGTAATTGATCCCAGCTTTAGACCTTGGGTCACGTGACACGTCGGGGCACTTCTCGGAGGGTGTCTTCACCGCCTCGCCTTCCTGCAGTCCCTGGCCGCCTTCCTCGGGTCAGTCGGTTCTCGCAGTGCGGAGGGCGGGCAGAGATGGAGCCCTGATCTGCCCGGGCCTGGGCAGGGAGTCTCCTCTGGCTCAACCCCCCGGACACATTTCTAGATGAGCGAACTATAGACTGGCCCAGGTGAAGTCTTTTCTCAGGTGACCCACCAGGTACAAGGATGGTAAGCCGACAAGGGGAGCTGAGCCGGGGCGGGAGAGGGAGAGCTGCTTGGGCAGGTCTGGGCGGAGGTCCCAGAGGGGTGGTCTCTGCTGATCCCTAGTCGCGGCTTTCCCACCTGCTGGTCCCCCTGCCTCTGCCCTCAGGGTGGGAGTGCGTGCAGGAATCAAGCAAAATCAGAGATGCTGGGCAGTGGCTGGTTCCGTGGGACGGGGGGCAGTAAAGAGAGGAGCTCACTAGGAAACTGTGCTCAGCGCACTCCCGTGTGCTAACCATCTGCTGCTTGGGCCAGTCCCCAAGACCTCCGCCACCCTTGGGAGTGAGGTCTTTCTTAAGGGCTGTGGGCCTGGGGTATTTGTTACCCGGGGCTCGGTGGCTGCAGATCTGGAACTCCTTCCGTAAGCAAAAGGGATGGGAGTGCATTTGATTTCCTGATTTTGACACATTCACTGAAGCTTTGTTCCTAGGATTTCTCCTAATTCTTGGGGTGGCCAAGGGTGTGCTTTCTAATCAGCTAAAGAATAAATAATAAAGCCTTCATTCTTGCGGTGTTCCCTTTCAACCGGGAGGAACTCTTAACCATTTCGTAAGTAAAGTCATTTTGAAATGTGGGTAAACCTGGGAAGAGAGCCCGAGCTCTTTTCCCGTATTGTCTTGGTCCATTTAATCAGCACTTGAAATGTCAGCTTCATTATAAAGAATTTTGCAATTCGGCCTAGACAGCATGGTGATTATAAGTGCACATTCAGTCCGTGGGTTTAGTTTAGGGTCAGTGACTCTGGGCAAGTAAACGTAACCGTTATGCCTCAGTTTTCTCATCTGTTAAATGGGGGAAATAATTGCACCTTCCTCGTGGAGGTATCAGGTTTCACCGAGGAAGTACATGGAAAATACTCAGCGCTCTTGAGGGCATCCAGATGCTTTCCTAGTCATTAGCTACTGTTCTGTAGCTCGATTCAAGTCTTTCCTCATGGAATGTGGGTGGAAGCATTGAGTTATTCAAAAGAGAGGGCTTGGTGATTTGGAATTCACAAGAATTCAAGGTATGCACACATCATCTGGTGACCAGAATCTAGAAATGATTTCCAACTCCTTTGGAACTCTCCAGGGCTGGCGAGGCTTCGAGGGGAGTTGACTGTTACAGGGACGCTGTGTTTGTGTTTCTGGTGCATTTCCAATGAATAGAACGCCTCCACGCTAACTTATCCTCACCAGTTAACCCCGTGAAACCAGCACTAGAGTGTGTGGTCCACACACGAACCCTGAAACACTGTTGACTCAGGCTCTGTAGAGACAAAGAGGCCAGAAGGCAGAGTTGGCAGAGGGCTGGCTTTCCCTCTCTTCAGGGAGCCGTGCTGAGAATGGAAGAAGCCCAGGTACCATGTGAGATTTAAGGAATCACCACCTGGATTTATCCATCAGGCCCTCACCAGGACTTGCTCGAATGGGTCGAGAGGTCAAAGTCGAGTTTGGTTCTGTGGGTCTGCACGGTGGGTAGGATGGCCCATTAGTGGCGCCATCTAGTGGTTGATGAGTGGTGGACAGCACGTCAACGGTACCTGCTGTCTGAACGCCCTGGAGGCCCAGTGGTGGGAACCCTGGTTTCTCTGATGACAAAGCTGGACGCTGACGTTTGATGCAGTCAGCTTTCCCTTGCTGACTGCACACACACAGGTTCTGTCTGTCTTCTTTCCAGGACCCAACTGACAAAGAATTTTAGGTCCTTTGGATGTTAAAAAAAAAACCTAAACCAATAACTTTCTCCTTAAAACAAACCAAACTCAGGGTAAGTTTTTTCTCTGAGTGCTGATGTTGGTAGCATTCGATTACGTGGACTTGATTGGATTAGATGATCCCCTCCTTCTCTTAAAGCATTGTATGATAGTCTGAGTCCTGGAGTTTTAAAAAAAAAGACACATGATTTGGTTTTGAACATTTATCTGAGACTCTCATGGCACCCTGTGGCAACCACTGAGATACCATCAGATACCGCAAAACCAGGGAGCAGAATTGGTACGTGAAGGTGAGCTGAGACCTTGGTCCTTATCTATAGAATAGACAGATAGAGCCTCCCTCTTTTAGGTGCTCTTTGCCTTTTATGTCTCCTGCTCTTCTGCCCGCAGGTGGGTTGTGGTTTCTGATGAAAAGCCGTGTCCTAAAACTCTCTCTCTCCCTTCTCTCCTCTTCCCCTCTGTGTCCTCCCCCTCTCTAGCCCTGAGGATGAAAATCAAAGAAGTGAAAAAGGAAAATGGCGACAAGAAGATTGTTCCCAAGAAGAAGAAGCCCCTGAAGCTGGGGCCCATCAAGAAGAAGGAGTTGAAGAAGCTGGTCCTGTACCTGAAGAATGGGGCCGACTGCCCCTGTCACCAGCTGGACAACCTCAGCCACCACTTCCTCATCATGGGCCGCAAGGTCAAGAGCCAGTACCTGCTGACGGCCATCCATAAGTGGGACAAGAAAAACAAAGAATTCAAAAACTTCATGAAGAAGATGAAGAACCACGAATGTCCCACTTTCCAATCAGTCTTTAAGTGATTCTCGTGGGGTGGGTTGGGGGGAGTGGACACCCCTGGACCCTCGGCGGTTCACACCCCCTGCTCCTTCGAGGTGGAGGGCATCGTAATCCAGCTACTTTGCCCTTGCAGCATTTCCCACCCCTCCCTCCATCCCCATGCTCCAGACCCCAGTATAGCCAATATTTAAAGCTGCATGCCCAGATGAGGAAACCCATTTAGATCAGGAAGCTTCTGAAGACCTGCAGTGTGGAGCAGCACGTCTCCAGGGGAAGGCAGGTGCAGCACCATCTCAATCAGAGACACAGTCACTACAAAAGAAAGCGCTGCCGGTTAAGAAAGGGGGTTGGCGGCAAGGGAGAGGCGGCGCAAACGTTAGCTTCTGCCACTCTCTTTGTGTCGTTACAAATTGCTTATGGATCTATCAGCTAATCTACGCCTTTGGAACTAGAAAATTCTAACTGTTGGTAAGATGCACGGCTTTCAGTTCCCGAGGAGTTTCTCTTTCTGTTCGTTGTGGACAGAAACAGACACACACCACACTCAGAGAGTGACAGTGCGCAGGAGAAATAGTAAGAACAAAGGGAGGGGCCTGCATTGCTTGGCCCTGTGGCCATGTGTCATCTCTGATATGAACCAGCCAGTCTCAGATGCCCTGGAGGTGGTTACCGTCAGCCTCAGGTTTGATCTCACCTCCTGACACGTGGAGGGCGGCCCGGGCCTGCCTTGGTGTGACAGAGGTGATGATTCGTAGACTGAGAAGGCAACGGTGATTTTCAAAAAACAGAGTTAAAGGAGAAAAACAGAAAAAATTGAGAACAGTCGAGCAAGTTGCTAGTCTAGGGTGAATTGTCATTGGGTAAAGAGCTTAGTATTCTAATTCCCTTGTTTGTTCATTTCACATTGCTTTAAAGCGACCAACAGACCCACTTACTTTTCAAGGTTTTAAAAAAAAATCTCCACTGAGCATTTGAAAGGTGTGGTAAGACTGGGGTCTCTTGGTGCCTTTGAGGCAACTTTCTAGCTGAGTGGCTGTCTCTCTGAGCATTTCCAGTGGGAGGTGGATTCTCCTGGTAGTGTAGCTGTGGATCCTCCTTCCTGAGGGGTTCTGGGTTGCCCTGGCCCGAACACAACGCTAATCAAAACTCACAGTACATCCCATTCCTGTCTTTCCTGTGAAGAAATGAATTCCTTTGAACTTGATTGCCTAGAGATCAGAGAAATTCAGAATAGCCTGCCTGCCTGTCCTCTGCACTTAAAAAAATGTTTGTTTGGCCTTTTTTTTTCATTTCTGCAGAGGGGAAGTTAAGCTACAAGGGTCCCCATCCAAAGAGGGAGTCTAAAAGGCAAAGCAGCTACGGTTTTCCCCCAAGGGCCCTAAGATAATTCTCAAAGCCATTGTGTTTAATAAGTGATGTACATAAACCCATTCACGGAAGCAACTTGACTCCTGTATTCAATGTATAGGAAGTAATTCCTCCCAAGTTAATTTCTCCCTCAAGCCTGATTCTCAATTCTCTGTAACACCTTGAGGATTTAACGATTGTCTCTCTGGGCAAATGTTTATACCCAATCCAATGCTTCAGTGGGGCTGGAAGGCATCACCCGCATGGCCTCTGCCTGACACAGAAACAGTGGTAGATTCTGTTAACTTCCCAAAACTCCGGTCTGAAAGCCAGCCTGCCAACTTCATTACGTTCTTGAGGGTTATCCTGATCTAATGAACCCCTGACAATTAGTGACCCATCATTTCATACATTTTTTTTTTTTTTTTTGGTTCTCTCTGACCTTTAATCATAAAGTGTTGGGGATCTTAAGTGTTTTGCCTGTAATTTTGGATGATTTTTTTAAATGTGTATATATATTAGTTCATTAGAGATATTCTACTTTCCTATTGTCAACTGAAATTCAGAGCAATTTCGTGAGCGTCTGGATCTGGGTCTTAGTCTTGATTGGTTAACTCACGAGTTCTGTGCTCATATGTATCTGCTTGTTTGGACAGAGTGGGTCAGGCAACAAGGCCTCTGTCCAGGGTGAGGGCCTTGGGAAAGGCCCTTGTGTGGGCCATAGCAGTTACCCCAGGAAGGTTATACATGAACAGGTGGACTCTCTAAATGGGAACTCTCAGGTAGGAAGCAGTACGAGAGTTCAAAATAAATTGGAAATGTGAATTGCAGTTGGAGAGTCCAACCACAGAGTCCCGAGACTGAGTTTCACTGTGGACTTGGGACAGCCTTGACTATGACACATCAGCCATTGCAGGGCAAAGGGAGGCTCTGGGCCCTAAGCTGCATTTGATCACAAACCTTTGTTTTTCTCAACAAAGGATGTAACAAAAACGATGTGCAGACTCATTGGCTTTCTCATTGGTTTCCAGAAGAGGTCTGTGTGTGATTTGGTGATTATTGCTAGTGCAAAGGTCGTATTCGTGAAGGTTTAAAATCATCATTCTGGGTGGAATCCAGTGAGGTCATGGGCAGAGCTCAGCTAAATCTTTGAAGAATATTCGTACTTATCTTAGAAGATAGAATGTGAGGTGAGAATTCCAAGAACGCTTTATTTTTAGAGCATCCTGTGTCACACTTGGCTTTGGGTGTCGGTGAATTAGCACTGAGGGCTCCCGAAGGCATCTGGGTCTGTAAATTCCAGAAACCCCATTGCCCAAACCTAGAGTCTATCTTTCTCATCAGACTCCAGGTAACTAATTGCTGTGCTGGAACCCCGTGGATGTGCTGGGCTCAGGCGTTCTGATTTAGGAGAGACTCTTGTGGCCTAATGTGCTGGCCCTCCTGGCCTTTCACCAGCGGATACACAGGACACAGACGAGATTCCCGTTTCCTCTAGTTCTCCACGTAGCACTCCTCTTATAGAGTCTAAATCTCTTACAAAAGCTTTGAATACTGTGAAAATGTTTTACATTCCATTTCATTTGTGTGTTGTTTTTTTAACTGCATCTTACCAGATGTTTTGATGTTATCACTTATGTTAATAGTAATTCCCGTATGTGTTCATTTTATTTTCATGCCTTCCTGCCATGTATCAATATTCACTCGACTAAAATCACTCAATTAATCAACGGTAATGTGCACGGTGACTTTTTCCCGCCAGTGATGCACCATTCACCCTCCTCCACTGCACACATACCCATCTCTTGATTTTTTTCGGGTCCCAGTTTAACAGCTTTCAAATGGTAACAGGGCATGGTGGGCCAGCGGAGTACCTGGGGGGCCCTGCAGACACCCTCACCCCATCCCATGTACACCACCTGCTCCCATGAATCATTTCCAGAAGTTTCCCCCCAGCTGTGTGTTTCAGATCAGAGAGAAAGTTAAATACTTGCTCTCCAAGAATGTATTTTTCAACGCTGCCTGCGTTTCTTTTCCATGTTTTTGGTTTCAGATGATCTTTCCCCTCCAGCCAATTCTATGTTAAAATTCCAACTAAAATTTGAAAACTCTTTGGTACCTGGAGTCTGAGACCCACATGAGCTTTAGAGGAGACCATGTCTGCCCCTTTAATTTACAGATGGGAAGCTCAGATGTGAGATGGCTAGGGTTTCCCAAGAAGGGTGAGGCTCCCAGGTCACTGGCGTTGCTGGAACCAGAACCCAGGGCTCCCAAGTCCCAGTCCCATGGGATCAAGGTCTGAATTACAGCTGAGCCTCCCTCTGGATCCAGACTGTGCCACTTGGCGACCCCAAGCTCTCTGATATGAGGCTATAGGCTGCTATAGGCTTCTTGCCTAAGGAATTCGCTGTGACTTTTAATTCTGTAAGTGACGACAGTGACAACTTCAGTTCATGTCTTTCCCTGACTAACAAGGCACTTCCAAACCTCAGACAACTGGCAGTTTCACCCAGAAGTGAGCAAATACTCCCAAGTGACCCCAGATCACACCTAAGCACAGAGAAACCATTTTTAAGGCGTGGTATGAGGACATGTAAAAATTCCACTAAGTCATGCTCTGGTATCAAAAGATTTTCCCAGGGCTTCCCTGGTGGCACAGTGGTTGAGAGTCCGCCTGCCGATGCAGGGGACGCGGGTTCGTGCCCCGGTCCGGGAAGATCCCACATGCCGCAGAGCGGCTGGGCCCGTGAGCCATGGCCGCTGAGCCTGCGCGTCCGGAGCCTGTGCTCCGCAATGGGAGAGGCCACAACAGTGAGAGGCCCGCGTAGCGCAAAAACAAACAAACAAAAAAAAGATTTTCCCATACTATTGGACCTGTACCTGGAATGCCAGCCCAGCCAAGGAAAATACTGGAATTTCCTTTTTTTTTTTTTTTTTTTTTTTTTTTCGGTTATGCGGGCCTCTCACTGACGTGGCCTCTCCCGTTGCGGAGCACAGGCTCCGGACACGCAGGCTCAGGGGCCATGGCTCACGGGCCCAGCCGCTCCGCGGCATGTGGGATCTTCCCGGACCGGGGCACGAACCCGTGTCCCCTGCATCGGCAGGCGGACTCTCAACCACTGTGCCACCAGGGAAGCCCTGGCATTTCCTTTTTATTCCTCTGTGGTTGATAAGAAGGAAAATCTCTTTTAGGCTGGGCGTGGCTATC
The DNA here is from genome assembly GCF_025265405.1 of Mesoplodon densirostris. NCBI lineage: Eukaryota > Metazoa > Chordata > Mammalia > Artiodactyla > Ziphiidae > Mesoplodon > Mesoplodon densirostris. Next base: position 31,814,427 of record NC_082680.1, on the reverse strand, counting down.
ATTGTCACCCCACTGAACCCCACCACCACGACCCATATGTTCTCACTGCTCTTTTGCATTTTTAAAAATCAAAGCAGTATAACTGAGTCACTTTGCTGTATCGCAGAGACTGGCACAACATTGTAAATCAATTATACTTCATTAAAAAATTAAAATTAAAAAAAAGTTAAAATAGAATTATCAAAAAAAAAATCAAATCACCCGAAAGGTGATGACGTGTGTTCAAAGGCCTCCTGGCTTCAGCAGCCGGCGTCGCCCTGGAGTTTGGGGTGTTCCAAGTGTCAGGACTGCTACAGCCTCGTGACTAACAGGGTGGCACTCACACCTCTTGAAGGAATTGTACAGGTGCTCTCCACCTCAGGGGCAGGAGGAGGTCAGGGTCACAAAGTTATCCAAGTTAGGTGGGTCTTATTTCCAAGGCAACAACGGATCCAGAAGTACTAGCAATGCACTTTCTCTCTGGAGGAAGAGAAATCCGTACCAACCATCCAATAGGACTTAAAGGATATAGGGAGGCTCATTCTTAAATTTTAGCATGTGTCACCGAGGGGCGCTTACTAATGTGCAGTTTCTGTCTTCCACTCCAGAGATTCAGATTCGGGCGGTTTGCCATGGGGCCCTAGAATCTCAACTTTGAGCTAGTGCTCTAGGTTTTCCAGATGCCAGCGGTCCTCTGGGTCTTACTTTGCATGACATCCTAGTAGGACATACGTGGTGGCTTGGGAATGAGAGGCAGACGATTATTTTGGTATCTCCTTTCCCTACTCACACACTTCAAATTGCTGCAGCCCTTTCTGAAGTTCTGTGAGTTATTCTTAACTAGGTATTAATTAACAGAGGTAAGTTAGATACACGAGGGAGGGGATGAATCTAACTCTTTACTGCCAGGTACATCCTGCTCTCCAAGGAGTACTTCTCAACCTCTAATACGCGTATAAGTCACCTGGAGACCGAGTTAAAATGCAGGTTCTGATTGGATAGATCTGGGGGCGGGTTGGAATTCTGCATTTCTGATTGGCTCCGGGTGAGGGGCGGAGCTGGCGCTGCCGGTCCTCGGAGGCTCTAAGCGGCACGGCACGTAGAAGAAGGGCTGCCCGCTCAGCAGTGTCCTGGCTCCCTGCGCTCATAATGTCACCTCTGGGTCCCCACGCAGCGCCCATCTCCTCGGAACTCAAAATACGAACCATGCTTTGGGGTGGAAAGAAAATCAAACTGGGAGAGTCGGAGTTCGAAACCCAAAGCTGGGGGCCCATCCTCTCCATCCACTCGTTAGGGTTCTTTGTCCTAGCTCTCCAGGGTTGATTCTTTTTCCCCAGACTCCTTTCTTTTTTTTCTTTTTTCTTTTTTTTTCTTTCTTCCTCAGCAAACTATTAGCCATCCAGACCTGTCCTGTCCAGGTCTGCCTCTGGACCTCCCCGCCATCATTCCCCCCAGCCCCGCCCACTGGGGGGCCTTGGGGTTCACCTCTCGATGGATGGTGTTCCCCTCCACCGCCAAACAGAATCAGAATTTGACAACAGAACGGGGGCTTTTCATGTTCCGATGTTCACATCTGGGCAGCTTCAAGCTCAGGTTATGGGAGAGGCCACGAAAAGAGGGGTGGCGGGGGGGATGAAGTATTTGGAGGGGAAATCCCACCTCTCTGATAAATTGAGGACAGCCTGCCGAGCAAGGCTGCTTTACCCGGGGAACAGGCGTGAGGAATTTCTGTCAGCAAAGGCCGAGGAAGGCTGCGCTTTGTAGGTTTGGAGAAGACGGGTGCCAGAACAAGCTCGGAATAGCACCCGAGAGTGCCTGTGTCTTTATAGGTCTGTGGACTATTTAGATAAGCGGGGGCTGTAGTTAATCACGGAGAGAGTTGTTTGCTTAAATAAAGGGAGGGAAGGTTGCATGTGTATGTTTCAGGAGAGACAGAGGAGATGGGAGGTAGGAGAAAGGATCCAGCAATTTTTCCACAGCTGAAACCCCACCACGTGGCTTTAATTAGGATGACCTTCCCATCACCTGAGCACCAGAGTTGGTGGATAGGGCGGGGGCGAAGGATTCGGAATTCTCACGGTCCTGTCCTCGGCGTCTCAGCTAAGCTCTGCTGTAGGCATCCATGAGATGCAAGGAATGGTTTTACCTTCTCTCTGCCCTGGATTTCCTGAGTCCTGGGCCCTGAAACTGAGCACACTGCAGAAGCCTGTCCATCAGCTAGCCAGGTGGGATCCTGGGCTAGGGCTGCTCTGAGATTCCTTGGATGTCAGGACTTAGAGATAAATAAAGCCATTAAACCCCAGAAGTGCACATTTGATTTCCTTTCAAAAAAAAAAAAAAAGAATTAGAAAGAAAAGAGGAGATGCTGCTGAACTGTTTTGTACATAATCCCACCTCTGTTGCACTTTTTAATAATTCACACCAGCATCACCGTCACTATTTGTACCTGGGAATGGATTGGGGGTGGGAGGTGCTTTAAGGGCCTCGGTTTCCATGTTTGCTGTTGACCTCTGGAGAGTTTGTAATGACCAGATCTGGGTAATTTTGCCTCTTTGCCTAGAAGATTTAGCCCATCAGCTGAAGGAAGAAAGGCATCGCATGCCAAAACCCAAGTGTGTGTGTCACAGTGTGACCCAGAGACAGCCAGGGTGGGTTCCACAGAATTGACTGGATTCCTGGGGGGTCAGCACTCCCTCCAGAGGCTGACAGCTGAGACCACGGGGAATCCAAGTCTGGCTGCCCATCCTGCAGGTTACTCAGTGACGTCTAGCAACAGTAGCTCCCCTCTGGCATGCAAATCAGGCCCTGACCTGGGCCAGGCCTGGGGGAAGCCTCAAGGCCCCAGCAGAGAAGGAAGAGGCGACGGAAGACGGAAGACGCAGCGTGGAGCCGGCTAGAGGAAAATTGCACCCCAGTCTGTAAATGGCAATTAATGTCAGCAGGAAGCCTGTCTAGCTCTGCCCCTGATTTGCCAACCTCTGTCACATCTAAACTCTCCGAGCCCTCTCCTAATTCTCTAGAGCCGACTCCTTACTTTTGGATGTCTCCTCTCTTCAGGCTGTTTAAGATGTGGAGGCTGGAGAGGGGTGATGAAGGCAACCCACGATGTAGGGACAGTTGAGATGGACAGCCGGACCCAGAGACTTACTTTTATTTCCATTTAGTGAGTTGGAAGGAAAAGAACTCACTTTTAAAACCCTAAGAACTAGCTTGACTGTGCTGCGACACTTGATGAAAAAAAGGACAACTTGTGGTCAGTTAGGCTCCTAGCAAAATATTTGCATCCTAGACCCTCCTCGATGTGATCCGACCTCCAAGCCTGAGCTCTGCACTGGGGACCATTCTCCTCGGGTCTGAACGCTTCCCATCAGGGCTCCACTGAACCTACAGCAGGTCCAGAAAAATCCTCCCCTCTTTTCTGACTCACTATTTCCTCCCCGCCTGGTGAATGGAAATGTGTTTGTTCAGGAGAAGTGGTTTCAACTGCAGGGGAAAGAGATCCAGTTTTAAATCAAGTCAAATGAAATTCATGTGTTTCAAAAGCCCCCCACCACACACACAGAGTCACACATGTGCCTGAGGACAGTCACAGCTCCGCCCCAGAAGGACTGTTTTCTCAAAGTGCAAACAGCCCCGGGTCTCAATTTGTTGCTATCGTTTTTATAATCACTGTTATGTGTTCGGATGATTGTGAGTGGCGCTGGGAATGTTTGTTCTCATGTAATTGCTTGTTTCCTACTGAAATGTCCATGTCAGACCCTTTCATTGTTCTCATTATCACTTGCCTCCTCTTCTGCCTGCCTGCCCCTCGGGGAGGCCATCACAGCAGCCCGGTGGGAATTGTTGGTATCCATCATGAAGCCAGTGTCCCCCACCCCTCCCCAGGCAGGCCGTCAGGCAGCTGTCACCCACCAGCACGGGAATTCAAGGCTGTGAGTCCCTGCTCTGTCCTGACCATCCGGGGTCCTGGGTGCTGAGCCAAACCTGGGGACAAGGGAGATGTGACAAGGGCCTGGCCTGCCACCTCATTTGGGATTAGGCTAAATGCACCCCGACCAAGTATTTCAGAGGAATGTGACCCCTGTGTTTCTCACTGTGTGCTTAACTCATTAAAATGTTGATTTACAAGGGGTGGGTGATATCCAAACAAACCTCAGGGCCTCTATTCCAAGCCAACCATTTTTTTTCCGTATGACTTTTTGTGAGGATGGTAGGTGGGAAAAAGGAATCAAAGATCTTCACTTTGAACTGGGAAGCGACGTTCCATTAGGCATGAAACTTGACCGAGGGGCAGGAATGCCGACCTTTGGAACCGACCGATTCTCTAGTGGAAAAGCCAGGCGTCTCTAGACCTGATCAGAACCACCTGGACTTGCTCACGGCCCAGTAACTGTCTAGGCAGCATAAAGCATTTGAACTTGACCTGTGCTGGAAACGAGCCAGAGTCCATGAAAAGAGAGGCCAGCGTCTGTTCATGGGATAAACGCTTATCCGCAAGAGCGTTCGAAATTCCGGGATGAACACTTCATACTTTTCTCTTCTTCACCTGAAATTCCAGCGACCACCTCCCATGGACACTAATTTATTCCTTCAAAAAGCCCAACCCTTCCAGGAATCTAGGGTGCATTTTCTTATGGGTTACTCATAAAGCCTGTTTGGAATGGGGCAAAAGGAGGATGACATTATACATTTAGCCAATGGAGAGGCTGTGAAGAAAAGGGAACCCTCCTACACTGTTGGTGGGAATGTAAATTGGTGCAGCCATTATGGAAAACCGTATAGAGGTTCCTTAAAAAACTAAAAATAAAGTTACCATATGATCCAGCAATTCCACTCCTTGGCATATATCTGGAGAAAACTCTAATTCAGAAAGATACATGGACCCCAATGTTCATAGAGGCACTATTTACAATAGCCAAGACATGGAAGCAGCTTAAATGTCCATTGACAGATGAATGGATAAAGAAGATGTGGTATATATATGTATATGAATATTACTCAGCCATAAGAAAGCATGAAATAATGCCATTTGCAGCAACATAGATGGACTTAGAGATGATCATACTAAGTCAGACAGAGCAAGGCAAATATGAATGCTATCACTAATTTGTGGAATCTAAAATATGATACAAATGAACTTATTTACAAAATAGAAGCAGACTCACAGACAGAGAAAACAAACTTATGGTTACCAAAGGGGAAAGGGGGTCGGGGAGGGATAAATTAGGAGTATGGGATTAGCAGATGCAAACTACTATATATAAAAGAGACAAACAACAAAAGTCCTACTGTATTCAATATCCTGTAATAAACCATAATGGAAAAGAATATGAAGAAGAATATATATGTATATGTGTGTGTATATATACATATATATATATATATATATATATATATATATATATAACTGAATCACCCTGTTGTACAGCAGAAACTAACACAGCATTGTAAATCAATTATAGTTCAGTAAAAAAATTCAGCCGGGAGTGCTTTGTTGGGCCACCCAAACTTCTTTAGGAAACTATGTGCTTTTGTCCATTTCTCATTTCTTTCAGCAGAGGAACTTACAAACAATTACCCATGAACTGGTGTGCGGAGAACACATCTCTTTGCAGGGTGTGGATGTGTATGGAAGGCGTGTGTGTGTGTGTCAGGGCGTGCAAGAGCTGATGTTGGGACGTGTGTGCTTGCCTTGGTGTTGGTGTCTGTGTGGTGTAATGTGGCTCCACTACCAGACCGCGGGGGGGTGGGTGGTCCCCTCCTCACAGGCCCCTCTTCTTCGAGCACCCACCACACCTGATGTATAATGGAACGTTAAGTGGTGCTGTGACAAGTCTCTCTCATATGGGTCGCTCTTGTTCCTGGGATGTCTTTTAATCCCTTCGACCTGTTTGTAGCACGTGAGGTCTAATACTAGTGTAATATACATTATACCATGCATTACACATGGTAATACGTTATACCCGCATTATACCTGTGTGATACTAGTTCTGGGTCACCCCCCTCCGCTGCCTGGCACACGGCCTGTACTCAGGTAACTTGTCTACATGGGTAACTTGTCTTGATGGTTAAGAAACAAGGGGGATGAGTGGAAACAGCGGGACTTCTGAATCTGCAGATGGGAGCATGTGTGAGGCCTCACATGAGGGAGGAAAGTGAGGGGAAGGGTGAAGAGGGTGGGCGGTGTGGCAGTGGCTTTGCTGTCCCTGCCCGGGAGCCCTTCCTCACCTCCTGTGGCACCACTGGGTTGAAAGTGTCTTCAATTAAACTAGCTTTGCTTTTTCCATTATGAGAGGAAAGTGGTGCGTTCATGCCAGTAGACTGGAATGTATTAAAGGTTGGTCTGGCCTCACAGAAGGTGACCTTCAGCTGCTGGCGTACCGAGGGAATTAGGGAGAGCTGGCTTTCCAGTATTTCTTTGGCAGAGGACTCAGCAACTGACACCGATCAGAGTTAGGACTCATAAAGCACAGAGCCAAGACCTGAATGCTCAGCTCTTTTTTCTAAGATGCTTTCAGCTCCTTATCTTTCAGAGCAGTTAAATGTTTGCATTTGGCTCACTCCCTGGGGACCCTTGATTGATTTTTAGGATGATCCCCTCTGATGCAAGTAACGAAGATCTGAACTGGCCAGAAAACCTGGGATATTTTCTCCTAAATAAGTGGCTCATTTTGGATCTTGTATGTGAAGTTAATTCTTTAAGATTCCTTGCTGTACGATGGGAAAATGTGTACCCAGAAGGCAGGGACAAAAAAAATACCCAGCATCGAAACAAAACCCAACCAGCAACAACAAAACAAAGAAGCCAAAACCCAAACCCCTAAGTTTAGCATAGGTCTGAAAAAAAAAAAAAAAAAAAAGATTTCTTATAACCTCGTACAAACTCTGACCCGGAAAGTAACAGAAAGGAAAGGTTAGCTCCTGTCCTGGTCCACGTTTGCTCATTGTGGCCACTGAGATCCAGGGCACCCATGATCAGCACAGGGTTTTATCTTGTTCTCTCACTTAAAGGCATCTTGAGAAGAGCCATGGTATTGAGATTGGCTAAAATACTCTTCTTACAGGAAACAAAAGAAAAAAATGGATGAATTGGACTACATCAAAATTAAAAACTTCTGTGCATCAAAGGACACAATCAGCAGAGTGAAAAGGCAACCCATGGAATGGAAGAATTTGCAAATCATGCATGTGATAAGGGGTTAAGACGCAGAATGTATAAAGAACACATACAACTCAACAACAACAAAATAAAGAACTTGAGTAAGAAATGGGCAAGGGACTTGAATAAGCATGTCTCTGAAGAAGATATACAAATAAGCACATGCAAAGATTCTCAACATCACTAATCATTAGTGAAATTCAAATCAAAACCACAAGATACCACCTCACATCCATTAGAAGAGCTACTATTGAAACACAGAAAATAACAAGCATTGGCGAGGATGTGGAGAAGTTGGAACCTTTGTGCACGGCTAGAGAGAGGGAGCCGTAGCACAGCTACTGTGGGAAATGATATGGCAGTTTCTCAAAAAATGAAAAATAGAATTACCATGTGGTCCATGCAACTTCACTTCTGGGTATGTACTCAAAAGAACAAGAGGCAAGGGCTTGAGGAGATTTGTACACCCACGCTCATAGCAGCATTGTTCACAATAGCCAAAAGGTAGATGAGTGGATAAACAAAGCATGGTATATACATACAATGGAATATCATTCAACCTTAAAAAGGAAGGAAGTTCTGACACATGCTATGACGCAGACGAAACTTGAGGACAAATTATATATGAAGTGAAATAAGCCAGTCACAAAAAGACAAGTACTGTGTGATTCCACTTAGATGAGGTCCCTAGAATAGTCAAGTCCATAGACACAGAAAGTAGAATGGTGCTTGCCAGGGGCTGGAGGCGGGGAAAATGGAGAGTTGTTTCATGGGCACAGAGTTTCAAGTCTGTGAGATGAAAAGGGAACAATGTGAATGTACTTAACACTACTGAGCTCTACACTTCAAAATGGTTAAGAGGGCTTCCCTGGTGGTGCAGTGGTTGAGAGTCCGCCTGCCGATGCAGGGGACACGGGTTCGTGCCCTGGTCCGGGAAGATCCCGCATGCCGCGGAGTGGCTGGGCCCGTGACCATGGCCGCTGAGCCTGCGTGTCCGGAGCCTGTGCGCCGCAACAGGAGAGGCCACAACAGTGAGAGGACCGCGTACTGCAAAAAAAAAAAAAAAAAAAATTGGTTAAGATGGTAAATTTTGGGCATAGACTGGTGGGTGCTAAGGGGGAGGAGGGGAGGGAAAGATTGGGAGTTTGGGATTAGCAGATACAAACTATTATATATAGAACAGATAAACAACAAAGTCCTACTGTAGAGCACAGGGAACTATATTCAGTATCCTGTGATAAACCATCATGGAAAAGAATATGAAAAAGAATGTATATATATGTATAACAGAGTCACTTTGCTGTACAGCAGAAACTAACACAACATTGTAAATCAACTATACTTCAATAAAAGATAAAGTTTAAAAAAAAATGGTCAATTTGGGCATGTCTAATTGCCACAATTAAAAATAATTTTAAAAAATACTGTTCCATCTCTCCTGGGCATTTCCAGGACAAAACAGGGTTTCCAGAGCCCAGTAAGATGTGAGTTGGAAGCTACGGATGCAGCAGACCCTTATTTCTGTGTTCCTTGGGCAATTTTGTGGCCTCCGAATGGAAAAAACCTCAAGGGGTGCTTTTTCCACTTCCTCTGCTCACCACACTGGGGATTACAAGAGGAAACCAGCTTCGCCCAAAGCACAAGTGAGCAGAACTCTCCGACGGGCGAGATTCTCCAACCCAGGCAGGCACGCTCCTCAACCGTCCCTCCACACAGGCATGCACACACTCACGTGCACACACTTTCCAGCCAGCTCAGCAGATGTCCTGTGTGAAATGACACCATGTCCCAGTGCCCCTGCTGGGCTGGAGTGGAACCCTGAACTCGCCCCCCTGGGCCCCCAGGACTTGTACTGGAAGGAGAAAGGGGATGGGGCTGCCTTGGGCTTTGCTGAGAAGCTCATGGCTTCACATGTGTGGCCCTGCTCCTTGCTGGTGTGAGAAGACGGAGTTTGGACCAAAGGCCCCAACTCCGAGGGGACATGTATCCAAGCAACAGCATCCATCAATCCACGAGGCTCTGCAAACATTATTCCCTATTTGCCTTCTCTTCCCCTCAACCCCGGCTTTTAAGATTTCTTTATTTTCCTTTCTTGCTGCTCATTCTTTTCTTTTTTCTTTTCCATTCTCTGTCATCATCTTCCATTTTTAAAACTGAAGTATAGTTGATTTACAATGCTGTGTTAGTTTCAGGTGTACAGCAAAGTGATTCCGCTATACACACACACACACACACACACACACACACACGTATAGATATTCTTTTTCAGATCCTTTCCCTTTGTAGGTTATTCCAAGATATTGTATATAGTTCCCTGTGCTATACAGTAGGTCCTTGCTGTTTATCTATTTTATATATAGTAGTGTATATCTGTTTATCTCAAACTCCTAATTTATCCCTCGCCTTTCCCCTTTGGTAACCATAAGTTTGCTTTCTATGTCTGAATCACCTTCCTTTTTTTTTTTTTTTTTTTTTTTTTTGCGGTATGCGGGCCTCTCACTGTTGTGGCCTCCCCCGTTGCGGAGCACAGGCTCCGGACGCGCAGGCTCAGCGGCCATGGCTCACGGGCCCAGCCGCTCCGCGGCATATGGGATCCTCCCAGACCGGGGCACAAACCCGTATCCCCTGCATCAGCAGGCGGACTCTCAACCACTTGCGCCACCAGGGAGGCCCTCACCTTCCATTTTTACACATTTGGCTTTTTTAGATTCCACCTTTCAGTGATATTATACAGTATTTGTCTTTCTCTGTGTGACTTAATTAGCATAATGTTCTCACAGTCCACCCCTGCTGTGTGTGTTGTGGGCAATAGCACAGAGGTTTAAGGGTACAAAGTTGCAACAAGTAGTGAAGAGCCCTAGAGACCTAATGTCCAGTATAGTGAATATAGACAAAAGTGTCGTGTTATAATCATCCAACTTTCTGAAAGACTAGATCTAAATTGTTCCAGCCACTAAAAAGAAACTATAATTATGTGGCATGATTGTGGTGTTAATTATTGCTATGATGGCAATCATATTACCATATATACATGTATCAAGTCAACATGTCTTATGCATGAAATTTATACAGTGTTATAGGTCAAATATATTTCAATAAAAATATTCAAAGTCACAAAAAATCATCTTTCCTCATAGCTCTCCCTCCGGCCCCTCCTCCACCCTCAATCTTCCTACCTGTTTTCCGAGCTCTCCCCTCGTCTTCCTTGCTTTCATAGCCAGATACAATCCTTGGCTCGGGGACTTGTGTTTTGAGGTGGGATGCAGCAGGGACTCTCCCGCAGGCTGGACCACACTCGGGGACTCTGTCTCCGCTGTACCAGGTCAGAGAGCCTCCTTTACAGAGGCTGCCCTGCTCCGCACACTTCTCAGCCAGCCAGTTCAGACTGCCTTTGACTTGAGGGCATCCAAGCTTGCTGTGCAGCAGGGTCATCACGGCAGAGTTGAAGGGACGGCAGCCTCTCTGAGGGACAGGAGGGGCGTGGTCCGTTCCCGTAGGGATGAAAGGTGGCACGTTTTGCCTGCGTGCTGTCCTCCGATGCAGGAGAAAAACAAGCCCCGGTGGTTTTCCAGCCCAGGTGGCACATTCCTCCCGTGGTTCATCACCCTGTAATCAAGACTTGGGCTTGCCGTGCATGCAAGGCTCTAAACAAAAGTGCTTCCCTACACACAGCTGACCCATCTTCCATCTGTCAGATCTGCTTCCCCAGCTTGGGACAACTGGCTTTGGGCTGTGACATCCTGCTGGGCAGGGAGAGGCCTGAGTGAGATGAAAGGAAACATCCTGCTTGACTGAGGCAGGGGACAGCTGGTGGCCTCATTTTCTGAAGAGCTTTGAGAGGCACAGAGCCCTTCAAAAGGGTCCCCTGAGCAATCAACTACTTTTCGTAGTGCTGTTGGGATTTCCCTGGCCAGGGGCCGTCAGGGCCTGGACATTCTTGGCCCTCGAGGTTAAGAAGAACAGACAAACAGCCATTTCTCTCTGCCCGGCCTGCTCCATCCAGACCGTGGGAGACGGTTCTGTTGTTGCCAGTTGCTGATAAAAGCCAACTTTCTTGGGTAACCACGGGCATGGAGGCGATTCACTATTTGCCTTTATGAAGGCAGCAAAGATAAAGCAGAAATGAATCCTTCTCCCAAGTATCCTATGGTCTCCTAGGGAAGGGAAGACATGGCCTTGACCACAGTGCTACGTAGAAAGTGAAGCACCAGATCAGAGAGGTCTCAGAGCAATGCTATCCAGGAGGGTGGAAAAAAGTAGGGCAGGTGGCACTGACGTTGGGCCTCAGAGAATAGTGAGGATGGGATATGCCAAGTCAAGAAGAGGGTGTGCTGGGGCTTCCCTGGTGGTGCAGTGGTTGGGAGTCCGCCTGCTGATGCAGGGGACACGGGTTCGTGCCCCGGTCTGGGAGGATCCCACGTGCCGCGGAGCGGCTGGGCCTGTGAGCCATGGCCGCTGAGCCTGTACGTCCGGAGCCTGTGCTCCGCAACGGGAGAGGCCACAACAGTGAGAGGCCCGCGTACCGCAAAAAAAAAAAAAAAAAAAAGAAGAGGGTGTCCCACGTAGAGGGAACAGCACGAACATTGAGAGAGAGAATAAGGGCACGGAGCTGGTGCCGCGGGACCCACCGATGCTCTGGAGATGGACCTAATCAGAAGTTGCTTTCAAGGAGCCTGGAGAGGCCGTCAGGGAGGACAGACACAGCCTGGGTCTGTCCAAGGCTGCTTGAGAAGCGAGCGGCTGTCATTGAACTGACCCGGCTAGTGCTACTCAAGAGCCCGATCCGTGGGGGGCTGTCACTATACACGTGAAATACGAAATACGTGCAGAAATTGCTATTTGATGGAGTGAATGCATGTCGAATCTAATGATACAAAATTGCATTTGATGGAGTGACTGCATGTCGAATCTAATGATACGAATGTTGAACTTGGATTTGTATGCTTTGCTTTTATTCAATTTTTTCCTAACAATTTGTTTTTATTGTATCTTACAATATATAGAGCTCTTGGACAGACTGGAAAGAAAATCCTCACTAGTCTTTCATGACAGAGAGTTGGGGGAGCACTCCCTTCACTTACCGCTGTGGTCTTTCCTGAAACAGACCCCATTCTCCCTCACACTGTTTGCTGAGGTCTGTCCTGTGAAGCCCAGTCTCTTTCCTCTCTCCAGACGGACCACACGTGGCACATGCTGTGTCTGCATAGCCATGTGAAGCCCACACAGTGGGGCAGGACACGAGTCTAAAGTGTCCACGACAGGAGTGGGCACTCTGGGTGGTAAGGCAGATCTGGACCCTGGTTTGGCCACAGCAAGGCCACCATCATGGACTCAGGGGAGGCTTTGGAGCCCCATCTCTTTTCCTATAAACAATTTTCACGTGTTTAGTATTTGTAACTGGTTTATTCCATGAACTGAACTTGGCCTGAAATAAGGAAACAGTACTCCCTTTTCCAACTACTGCTTTTCCCAGCTGCTGGGTTGGATCCTGATCCCAAGAACTCATGCAGCTTCCATAGTTTTCTGGTCCTTGCAGGTACTAAGGAGGAATCTCGTTTTCATGGACCAAAGAGTCCAGGCTGCCTAAAAGTTTTAAGTTCTTATTCAGGTTTGACTTCTCCCTCCCTCCCCCCTCCAGCCTCTGAAACCTACAGGGGAGAAAGGGGAGGTGGTCTCTTCCTCCCCTTGTCCTGCACCCCCCTGCAGTGGGATCCCAGTGGGAGAAGTTCTCATTCTTCTAGCATGTAGTAGTCTAAAGTAAGGCCATCTAATTTGGATGGTGCCCCAAACTAGGCGCTTTCTCTCATGTTTTTTAAAAAATTTTTTTATGAATTATTGGAAATCCTCCCCACCACACATAGAGATACCTCGATATCTCACCTTCCAGCTGACAATCCCAGATCTGTCTGCCAGGGTCACCTGAGCCTTTTACATGGGCTCCTCCCAGCCACCTGTTCTGCCCCAGTGGGAAAGCCTGGCCCTTGAAGCCACTCCCAGAGCAACCCTCTCATGACTTTGGCTTTCCAAATAACCATCCACCTGCTGCCTTTAGAGGTCTACTGTTGAGAGTCAGACGCATGACCCTAGGACTTCCCAACTCCAGGGGACACTTTTTATGCTCCTCTGGGAACTCTCCTGCTGACCTCTGCTCTAGTTCCAGGGCCCCTTGGCTTGAGGTGGTAGGCAGAGAGATCACATCTATATCTACTTTTATGAAGCCACCAACCTTCTTCAAGAAATGTATTATTTGTACAGCAGAACATTGGAGATCAATGATACTTCAATTTTTAAAAAATGCATTATCACCAACCCTCTCCCTCCATCTCTTTCTTATCATTTTAAACTGAAGGAAGGGACTTCCCTGGTGGTGCAGTGGTTAAGAATCCACCTGCCAATGCAGGGGACATGGGTTTGAGCCCTGGTCTGGGAAGATCCCACATGCCGTGGAACAACTAAGCCTGTGTGCCACAACTACTGAGCCTGTGCTCTAGAGCCCACAAGCCACAACTACTGAGCCCATGCGCCACAACTACTGAGCCCATGCACCACAACTACTAAGCCTCTGCTCTAGAGCCCGCGAGCCACAACTACTGAGCCTGTGCACCACAACTACTGAAGTCGGCACACCTAGAACCCGCGCTCCGCAACAAGCCACCACAATGAGAAGCCCACGCACCTCAACAAAGAGTAGTCCCCGCTCACCGCAACTAGAGAAAGCCCCGCACGCAGCAACGAAGACCCAACACAGACAAAAATAAAAATAAATAAATAAATAAATAAATAAATAAATAAATAAATAAATGGAAGGAAGGTGATTGGCAGGAGACAGAAAACACATTATTTTGATGGAGAGAGTATAATATAAATAATTATTAATGATACAATTTTCCAATTGTATTGGAGAACTGAAAAGGCAAAACCAACTACTAAGGTATTATGAAAGTTGTAACCCTAGGATGTAGCTACCCTCAGTTAGGGAACTGAGGGAAGCGACAGGAATTATGGAAGTTTCAAAGTTCTTCCCACCACAAATGGTAAAATGGTCTGTAATGATCCTTCTGCCATAAACAACTAGAAAACTGGATGAAATAGATAAAATAGCTATTGTTAGACTCTGGGTAAATGGGATGCTCAGAACTGTGATTTCGGAGAGGGGGAAAGTGAAAGAGGTAAGCTCTATACTGGCCCTGGTTCTCTGCTGGAAGTTAATTCCTGAACCATGGAAAGGGGAGAGGAAACTCAAACAGAATCCAGTGTCCTGCTGACTTTGGGAGACAGAGACTGGGGTTTAGGGGGGCTGAGGTGGCTAGAGTTTGTGAGGGAGAATACCAGGGAAGAAAGAGTTTTACAGGAAAGGAGATCCAGAAACATGCATGGTGTCTTCTCGAGTCTTTGGCTGAGAAGGATGACAGTGAGGAACTGTTAGTCAAAATATTGCCACACCCCACACAGAACTGGGAATCATTCAATTCCACCAGACAGTGTGGAGAGACGTTCTTCTATATCATTAAGGCCTCAGAAGGGACATACCTAATAGAAGGACTTAATGAATCTGAAGAAAGACTCTCTAGACGTCCTGAAAAGAGGTTTAATAAAAGCCCAGAAGATTAAACTGATGTACAAATCTCTTACTTGACTGCCAGAATAAATCCATCACTCTCTAAAGCAATGCAACAAAATCTAGCATTCAAGAACATAAAATTCACACAATCACTAGATTTGCAAAGGAGCAGGAAAATCTAACTCATAACTAAGACAAAAATATTACTCAAAGGAAACTCAGAAACAGACATGATGGAAAGAAATGGCAAAACAATACTTCAGCTTTCCCCACCTCCACTGCCATGAGTGTGGCTGGACTTAGCCACTCACTTCCAAAGAGCATGGAGTGGGAAAGGTAGTCATTTACAGCAAGAGACACGGCAGACCTTACTTTAGTCAAGCAACCAAGGTTCATATCACCAGTGATATTTTATTATCTTTGATCTCCTGATATGATACCATGAGAAGGGCACTTCTCCTCTGTGGTATTCCTCCAAAACCCCCATATAACCCCAGTCTAAACATGAGAAACACTAATGGAGAAACATTTCTTTTTTTGCGGTACGCGGGCCTCTCACTGTTGTGGCCTCTCCCGTTGTGGAGCACAGGCTCCGGACGGGCAGGCTCAGCAGCCATGGCTCACGGGCCCAGCCGCTCCGCGGGATGTGGGATCTTCCCAGACCGGGGCACGAACCCATGTCCCCTGCATCGGCAGGCGGACTCTCAACCACTGCGCCACCAGGGAAGCCCTGGAGAAACATTTTAGAAAATATTCGACCAATACTCTTCAAAACTGTCAAGATCATGAAAACGAGGAATGATGGAGAGATAGTCACAGTCCAGAGGTAACTAAGAACCATGATGACCATATGCAATGTGGTATCCTGGATTAGATTCTGGAATAAAGACATTAGTGGAAAAACGGGTGAAATCCAGTAAAGTCAAGTCTGGAGTTTAGTTCATAAAAATGTACCAGTGTTAATTTTTTAGTTTTGAGAAACGTACCATAGTTATGTTAGACGTTACTATTAGGGGAAACTGGGAGTTGGTTATATAGGAATTTTGTGCTATCTTTACAACTTTTCTGTAGATTTAAATTGTTCCAAAACAAACAGTTTATTTAAGTAAAAGAGCTATTGATAGAAAGCCCAGAGATAAATCCACGCACATATGGTCACCTTATCTTTGATAAAGGAAGCAAGAATATACACTGGAGAAAAGACAGTCTCTTTAATAACTGGTGCTGGGGAAACTTTACAGCTACATGTAAAAGAATGAAATTAGAACACTCCCTAACACCATCCACAAAAATAAACTCAAAATGGATTAAAGACCTAAATGTAAGACTGGACACTATAAAACTCTTAGAGGAAAACATAGGAAGAATTCTCTTTGACATAAATCACAGCACGATCTTCTTTGACCCACCTCCTAGAGTAATCGAAATAAAAGTAAAAACAAACAGCTGGGACCTAATGAAACTTAAAAGCTTTTGCACAACAAAGGAAACTATAAAGAGGATGAAAAGACAAACCTCAGAATGGGAGAAAATATTTTCCAACGAATCAATGGACAAAGGATTAAGCTCCAAAATATAAAAACAGCTCATGCAGTCAATATTAAAAAGACAAACAACCCAATCAAAAAATGGGCAGGCGCTTCCCTGGTGGCACAGTGGTTGAGAGTCTGCCTGCCGATGCAGGGGACACAGGTTCGTGCCCCAGTCCAGGAAGATCCCACATGCCGCGGAGGGGCTGGGCCCGTGAGCCATGGCCGCTGAGCCTGCGCATCCGGAGCCTGTGCTCCACAACGGAAGAGGCCACAACAGTGAGAGGCCCGCGTACCGCAAAAAAAAAAAAAAAAAAAAAAAAAAAAAAAAGAATACTAAGAGGATATTATTTTTTAAACTTTATGTCAATAAATTTGACACCCTAGATGAAAGGTGAAGTGCAACAAAAAATCACCAACAACCAAAACTGACTCAGGAAGAAGGCAAAGTCTGAGTAGACCCAAATCAATGAAAGAAATTGAATTCATAATTTAAAGCCATGCCACAAAGAATAGTACTCCAGACCCAGGTGGCTTCGCTGGAGAATTCTATCAAACATTTCAGGAAGAAATTACACGAATCCTACACAAATTTAGGAAATAGAGGAAGAGGGGACACTTCTCAACTCATTTTATGAAGCCTGCTTTACTCAGGCTGCCTGGCTACTTCTTTTGGCCTTAAGTGACATTTACACACCTTGAAATCTCCCAGTTACTTTAGAGCACTCGACTGTCTCCTTTTCTGAACCCTGCTTGCACCAAGCAGCCCAGTACCTCCTTATTCATTACTCATGTGACTCAATCTCACTCAAGATAGACTGAAGACTCATTGAGGGGACTTTTCCATACTTCATATGGTGTCACGCACACCCTGCAGGTCTGACCTGGGCTCGAGTCCATATCTGCCTCTCAGTGAAGAGTTCCTGCTTGAAACTGGGATGACTTTTCTCCAACTCATCCCCATGGGTGAACATCCTCAGCAGCAGCATGTCCCAGCCTCTGGCATTTCCCAGGCACTGAGAGAGGATGTGATTTTCAGCCTGGTCACAGAGTGACCAGCAGGAAGCAGAAGAGTCCCAATCCCTGCTTCTCAGTCTTGTGTCAAGTGCCTCTGCTGGACCTAACAGTACCTGCGGGAACCGTATGTCCCAGTTTGCCTGGGTCAGTTCCCAGTTACACCTGTTGTCTGTCATAAGTATTCATGGTGCCCCCTTTCATTCTCAAAATGTCCTGTTTGGATGATAATAATAAATGTTATGCCCCCCCAAAGGTCCATGGGAGGAGGAATTAGAGATTCAAGATTTTCATTAGGGGTTGGATTATGTCTTCCCAAAATTCATATTCAACTTCTAACTCCCTAGGACCTCAGAATGTGACCTTATTTGGAAATGGGGTCATTCTGGTATAAGTAGTTAAAATGAGGTTATACTGGTGTAGGGTGGGCCCCTAATCCAATATGACTGGTGTCCTATAAAAAGAATAACTGTGTGAAGAGACAGACAGACAGAGAGAGACACACACACACACAGAGGGAGAAGCCCAAGTGAACATGAAGGTAGAGATTGGGTGATGCTTCTATAAGCCAAGGAGTGTTCAAGACTGCCAGCAAACCACCAGCATCCAGGAGAGAGGCCTGGAACTCTCCCCTGTCATAGCCTCAGAAGGAACTAACCCTGCTGACACCTTGATCTTGGACTTCCAACCTCCAGAACTGCGAGACATTCCATTTCTGTTGTTCTAAGCCTCTCAGTTTGTGGTACTGTGTTACAACAGCCCTAGGAAACTGGTACAGTGGTGAGAGCTGGAGTGGCCCCAAGAGATCTAAGTGTGTCTTTTTACCCATGAAGAAACTGAAGCCCAGAGAGGTTAAGTGGTAGTGCAGGGTCACCCAGCTAGTTAGCGGCAGAGCTGAGACTTAAACCCAGATCTCTGACTTGCTTACAGACTCTTTCTGTTCTCCAGTTTTCCAGGCTGATGCTCAGTCCCCCGGAGCAGCCAGCTGCCCTGGGTGAGCCTTTGTAACAGCCCTTCCCAGAGGGTCCTGCCAGAACCAGAAATTTATCCTGCCTGAGTGGATGTTTTGAGTTTGGAAAGTTATGGCTGTGGCCTGCTGCTCCTGGGGGCTGAGCCAGCAAGAGACCTGGCGTGGGGAATTAACAATGTTTATGGAAGAGACATGCAGGTACTTGAGTTGGGTGAGAGGAGAGTGCACCTCGTAACTCTCCCAGGTTCATTGCTGTCCGGAGCCGGGGGCCCTCTTGTCTCTGTCTTCGGGGGCTGGAGGTCAAGTTCTGGCTGGGTCGCGAGGAGGATGAGTTCTCTAGCGCAGATGTCGGCACGCTTCTTCAGAGAGTATTTGCTGAACGAACTGCTGAGTGAATGGTTGTCACAACTAATTTGCGAGCTCTTTGGGGGCAGGGAACACATCATCGATCTTTGCAGAACTTGGCCCTGCTGCAGGGCGAGGCCTAGAGCAGGAGCCCCTTCTTTCTTGCCCTGACACCCCACTGCTCGGGGCACCCAGATGCAAAGTCCCACTTTCCTCCAAGACACCGTGCCTCCCCTGTGACCGCAGGGCCTTGCCCTCCACCCGGGTGGCCTCTAGCTCCAACACTTCCTCTTCACTCCCCTCACACCTCCAGGCCCTCATTAGCTGTCAGCTGGACCACCCTGAGACGGGTGCTTCTACTTCAGGCCTAGAAAACTACAAGGATACCAGTGACAATGGGGACTTTTTTTTTTTTTTTTTTTTACGGTACGCGGGCCTCTCACTGTTGTGGCCTCTCCCGCTGAGGAGCACAAGTTCCGGACGCGCAGCCTCAGCGGCCATGGCCCACGGGCACAGCCACGGCATGTGGGATCTTCCCGGACCGGGGCACGAACCCGCGTCCCTTGCATCGGCAGGCGGACTCTCAACCACCGCGCCACCAGGGAAGCCCACAATGGGGACTTTTGTCTGGTTCCTGATCTATCCTAAGTGCCAATAGCAGTGCCTGGCACCTAATGGTCACTCGATGGATATGGAATGAAAAACCTCTTTCCCCCAATACTTTCACTTATACTCTACAAATAAAGTGCACTTATCATATAGTTTGCCCCCAAATTACATGACCTGTATCCTGAATTTGGTATTTATCATTTTCATAATATTATGTATATATAATATTTCTATGTCTATCTCATAACCATCTATTATAGCAACAGTAGCATAATTTTGCATTTTTCAAATTTCATTTGAATGGCATCACATATACGTACGTATATATCACCTTCCAAATTTAAAAAACCGAGCCTTATGTGTTTATCCGTGTTCATAAGAGCATGGAGAAAGTCTATGGATTCGTGCACGTTAGATTGTGTATTTACACTATATACTCTATTATATGCATGGTCATAATTTATTTATAAATACTCCTGTTGATGGATGAACAGTTTGCTTCTATTTATTTTCCAGCAAAATCTAAGAAGACTCCTTGGGCTCTGTTTCCCTTCTCAACTATTTTCTGATCTTGATAATAAAAGCCCAGAACTCTGAGGGGAGGCAGAAATCTCCCCAGCAGGTAAGAGGAGAGGAGAGACGCTGAATACTTGTCTGTAAGTACCTTTTCCTCTTACACATCAGCAATGCTTACTGGGAGCCTTCCTGACTGTATGCCGGGTCTCTGCTAGGCACTCAAGTATGCCATCCTGCGCTAAATAGTCTGGATTCTGCCCCTGTGGAGCTTACCGGCCAGTGGGAGAGTGGCGTGGAGAAAGGGCCATAATTGATGATGCTCCAAAGAGATCAGGAAATAATCAAGATTGGAAAAGTGTTCTTCATTTCAGGGCCAACAGCACTACCTCGGGCCACTAACGTGTTCCTCCTGAAGATCTCCCTCCATACTGACCTCAGGCTGGGACATCGGTAATTACACAGCACTGTTAGAGTCTTGGGCCATAGGGTTGATGCCCAGGGAGGAGAGGTGGAGCCAGGTATGTGCTCCTGCTCAGATGTGAAGGAGGGTTTCAGGGCAGAGCGAGTCCTCGGGGCCTGGCTGCGGCTGGACACTGAGCATGAGTACAATTGTTCCTCGGTATCCGCAGGGGACTGGTTCCAGGATCCCCATGGATACCAAAATCCAAGGATGCTCAGGGCCTTATATAAAATGGCAGTTGGTTGAATCCGTGGATGTGGAACCTGCAGACACAGAGGCCGAATGCATGTAGGACCGGGAAAGGACGAGTGTAGGAACTAGAGAATGAGACCCTCAGAGCCTCAGAGATGCCTGAGGCCGCCAGATCCCAACACTAGGCGCTTAGGTGGCAGGTCCAGCTGAATTTGTGGGAAGGGACAGTCTTCTTCCATAAATCATCTTTATGGTGTGGTCCCACCTTCGACAGGGAGGCCTTTCCCCCTGGCTTCAAGAGAACCATTCTCTGAATCCAGTATCCGAGAGGCTAAATGTAGACACATTCTCTTATAAGAATAATAATAAAAACTAACCATGTGCCAGGCCTGTTCGAAGTGCTTTATTTCTGTTAATTCATTTAATCTCCATAATAACCTGAGGGGCTGGTGCAGCTGAGGAAAGAAGGCACTGAGAGATGAAGTAACTTGCCCGAGTTTACACAGCAAGGACATAGAAGAGCTAGGATTTGAACTCGATCTCCTAATGCTTGGACCTCTGAGGGGCAGTGTGGTTGAATGGCTTGGGACATGGTGTTTAGAGTCAGCTGGCAAACCCTAACTGTAAAACACACATCTATTCAATGACCTGGCAGTTCCATTCCCAAGTGAAATGAAATCACATGTGTGAACAAATACTTCTACAAGAATATTCACATCAGCCTTTTTCAAAAAAGCCCCAAACTGGAAACAACTTGAAGTTGATAAATAAGAGAATGAACAAAACATACTATATTTACATAATATATTCATGTGATCAATTACTAGTGTAGTCATAGTACATTCAGCAATAAAAAATGACTGAACTACTTGTAGACCAAATAACATGATTGAATCTTAAACATTTTATGCTAAGTAAGCGAACAAAGAGAGTCACAAAAAAGTACTTTTGGATTTTTATAAAATCCAAATAAAGAAAAAAAATCTATAGTGAACAATGTCAGATAGTAGGTGCTGATGGTGGTAGACATATTCTGTATCTTGGTTTGGGTGGTAGTTACAAGAGTGTGTACAATTGTCGGAACATATCAAACTGAATACTTAAGATATGTAACTTTTATTGTGTGCTAATTATTCTTTAATCGGAAATAAAATTTTGGCTTTTCTACTCACTGGCTGTCTCCTGGTTTTTGAGTTACTTTGCCTCCTAAGCTTGAGTTGTCTCATTTATAAAATGAAGAACACAGTGCTTTTCCAATTCTTATAGGTTGTGATTTTATAAATCTTCTTAATTATTTAAAAGAAACGATAGGGGAACATTTAACTGATCTTGAGATGTGGAGAGCTTTCTAAGCATAAAGCCATTGGGATCCATCACAGGGGAAACTGTTACGTTTAACTACATAAGACAAACAAGAAACCCAAAACTGTCTGTATTTTTAAAAATCCCTCTATAATAAAAATTAAAAGTGAAATGAAAAAAATGGCAAAAATATTTGCAATAAAATTGACAAAGAATAACAGCCTTAATTACATCAAGTCAATAAAAGATACTAATACCCCAATTGGAAAATGACCAAAGAAAATAAACAAGCAACTCATAGAAGAAATCCAAATGGCCAACAAACCTAAGAATTGGTCAATAGACCCATTAATCAAAGAAATATCAATCAAAATAATGAGATATCATTTCCTCCTATTAATATGAAAAACACTTAAAAATATTGACTTGTTTCTACAATGCTTTTGCACTAACCCATACTTGCTGTTAGGGCTATAAATTGGTGCAACATTCCTGGAAACAACTTAGCAGTAAGAATTTTCGTAAAAATATTTATGTCATTTGTCAGAAGGATCCCACTTTCAAGTATCTCCTAAAAAAATAATCAAAATGTGATTAAAGACTTATGTCTAATGATCTTCATCACAGTGTTATGTCCAATCATTAAAAATTATAAACAACCTGAATGTCTAAAAATATTATTCTGTGATAAATATGGTATTTTGAAAGAGTATTTAATGGCAATAAAATACTTATCGTAGGATGTCAAGAGAACAAAGCAGAGTAATAAAACACTTACACCATGTGATTCAATTTTATTTTAAAATCGTTTGTATTTTTTATATCCACTGAGAAAAACCTAGAAATGAAGACACAAAAATGTTAGCGGTGGTAATCCTGGGGGGAGGAAGAGAGACCTTGGGTGACAATCGTTTTCCTCTTAAATTTCTCAATATTCAGACACACTTCACTTTATTGCTCTTCATAGATATTATGTTTTTTACAAAATGAAGTTCTGTGGCAACCCTGCCTTGGGGAAGTCTACCAGCATATTTACCCAACAGCATTTGCTTACTTTGTGTCTCTGTGTCACATTGTGGTAATTCTCACAGTATTTAAAAATTTTTCATTATTATTATATTTGTTTTGGTTATCTGTGACCAGTGATCTTTAATGTTACTATTGAATTACTTTGGGGTGCCGCAAACCACGCCCATATAAGATGGCAAACTTCATTGATAAATGTTGTATGTGTTCTGACTGCTCCACCAGTGGGCTCTCCCCCCATCTCTCGGGCATCCCTATTTCCTGAGGTACAACAGCATTGCAAATAGGCCAGTTAATCACACTACACTGGCCTCGAAGTGTTCAAGTGAAAGGAAGAGCCACACATCACTTGTGTCATATCAAACACTAGAAATGGTTAACTTAGTGAGGAAGGCATGATGAAAACCAAGATTGGCTGAAAGCTGTGCCTCTTGCACCAAACAGTAGGCTGAGTTGTGACTGCCAAGGAAAAGTTCTTGAAGGAAATTAAAAGTACTACTCCAGTGAACATACGAACAATAAGAAAGGGAAACAGCCTTATTGCTGATACGGAGAAGGTTGCAGTGGTCTGGATAGAAGATCAAACCAGCCACAGCCTTCCCTTAAGCCAAAGCCTCATCCAGAGCAAGGCCCCAATTCTCTTCAATTCTGTGAATGCTGAGAGAGATGAAGAAGCTGCAGAAGAAAAGTATGAAGCTAGCGGAGGGTGGTTCTTGAGGTTAAATGAAAGAAAGATTTAACTGACCTATTTCCTAGGGTGGTCATTCTTCAGGTGAAATTCAGCACCAAAATGTTTTTAAATGAAAGTATTTGTAAGCTGTTAATTGGTCATGAACTTATAGCTGAGAGCCCTATCAGTTTTTCTAGTTGCTTTGAAAGAGAAATCT
Organism: Mesoplodon densirostris; assembly: GCF_025265405.1. NCBI lineage: Eukaryota > Metazoa > Chordata > Mammalia > Artiodactyla > Ziphiidae > Mesoplodon > Mesoplodon densirostris. Next base: position 31,790,878 of record NC_082680.1, on the reverse strand, counting down.
TACAGTGTCACTTGTTGAACGTAATAAAGGTCTATTTCTTTTTCTTTTTCTTTTTTTTTTTTTGCGGTACACGGGCTTCTCACTGTTGTGGCCTCTCCCGTTGCGGAGCACAGGCTCCGGACATGCAGGCTCAGCGGCCATAGCTCACAGGCCCAGCCGCTCCGCGGCATGCGGGATCTTCCCAGACCGGGGCACGAACCCGTGTCCCCTGCATCGGCAGGCGGACTCTCAACCACTGTGCCACCAGGGAAGCCCCGTGGCTCACCCATCTTGATGTCCTCTCTCCCCACAGGCTTTTCCGAGGGAAACTTGACGACGTGACGACTCCCCCTCCTGGGAGAGCTGGCCAGCGCGTCAGGTTTTTTCGTCTTTGGCTGGAATGAGCTCAGTGCAGGACAGCAGTGCTGGCCCACTACTCTGATGAGCAGCTTTGATTACCTCTCAGTCATAACATATGGGAAAACAACGTAAAGGGTACGTAATAAACACAATTTTTGGATACCTTACACATTTATAAAAAGATGTCCACAGGGGTAAACATTAACAAATGGGTCTTGGGGGTGAACACGGGTGTGAACTCCAACCGTCTCAACGCTGAGCACTCAGTGGCCACCATGTTGGGCAGGTCTGACGCAGCTGGCAGACCAACGGCTAAGACTACAGCCTCTCCGTGCTTTCTAAGGTTGGCGGGTCAAGGTCTGGGACAGCATTGTGTAAGCAGGCTTCAACCAGAGAAGCAACACCTCTAGGACTGTGTCCATATTTTCTCCAGAAACATCTTTGCCACAAGCAGCTTTGATGCACAACTAATTGGCTGTAATGTAGTTTTGCCGTAAAAGACAAGACAACTGATTGACAGTTGGGTTTCATTTCTCCATGGATACGATACTCCCTTCTTCTATTATATACATCTCAGGCCCCGTAATGATCTCTACAGTGATGTAGTTATGGTGATCTTAAAAGAGTGGATGAAAAAAACCACGTTTATTGACTCGATAGGACACTCGATGATAAGAAAACTTAGTGGAAGTGTAAAATAAGAGTGTGCAGAGCTGGATTGCATACCATACTAGAAAATGATAACATATTAGTTTGCAAGTCCTTCCATGAGCACAGTCTTCCCTCCCGCCCCTCGGGGCCACAAGTCTTTATAAGAGGTGGCAATTCACAAGAGTCTTTGAGAGCATTCATGACAGATTCATTGGCTCATTTAGATACACCAGCTTGTTCTCTCTTGCCATCTTTAGCAAATTTATCAATATCAGCGGTATTAGAAGTTGGAGGCAGAAGAAGAATCAAGCCCCTCCCTCTCCCCCCAAAAGGTATGGTTATGTGATTTCTGATGAACGTAAGTTTCTTGAAAATGGTGACTTTTTTTGCTGTTTGGTAGTAGAGAACATGATGTAGATGGAATTTTGGTATTTGGCACAGAATCTGGCTTAGATGATTTGGTGAAATATAAGGGACTGGGCAGGTGATGGAATATTCCAATGTAGCCCAGATACGTTCTAGCAGTTACATACATTGATGAGAAATAGCAGCACCCCTAGTTTTACTTCCGGGGAAATCTGGAAAGACTTACAGCAGATTATATGTATGTAGTAGAGAACTTATGTTCAACATTAAATCCTGAATCCTTATTGATTGACTTTGAGAAGGGAAGTATCATCACTTTCCTTAAGATATACCTGAATATGGGACTTCCCTCGTGGTCCAGGGCCTAAGACTCCACTGTCCCAGTGGAGGGGGCCTGGGTTCATCCCTGGTCAGGGAACTAGATCCCACATGCCGCAACGAAGAGTTCACATGTTCTAACTAAATTTCCCGCGTACCGCAAGTGAAAAAAAAAGTTCCCACATGCCGCAGTGAAAATCGCCATGTGCCACAGCTAGGAACTGGCACAGCCAAAAAAAAAAAAAAAAAAAAAAAAAGATATACCTGAATACAATGATAACGAGCTGTTTTGCCACCAGGGATCTAACCCATGTCCCCTGCAGTGGAAGCTCGGAGTCCCAACCACTGGACCGTCAGGGAATTCCCCAGCTGTTTGTTTTATATGGCAAAAAACATTTCTACAAAATCATTGACATTGGACAAAAGTTGCTCTGTCAAACAGATGCTGAATTTAACGTGAAAATTAAATGCTTTGCAGTGTTAGCATTTCTTCCGGTTAGTGACATTACGGATGGCTTTATCCAGCTGACAGGTGACAAAGAGTTGCTTTATTATTTTGAAGCACACGACATTGGAAGAGAAAGAGGATGAGGGTCTCCCAGGCACACAGTTGAACGCACATTTCCCATAGAACTTTGGAACGCCATGTGACAATATGCCAAGAACACACAATAGTGTAGAAGCTTCCACAATGAGACACAGAATGCAGTTACAAATATACACCCTAGGATTTGGAAACTGATATCTGTCTTAATAAAGAGGGATATTTTAGTGCAAGAGGAAAAATGGAATGCCATACTAGGAGGATATTAACAAGCAAAAAAAAAATTGTAGTGCTATGAATGAAAGAAAGGTCTGGAAGACAAGTGCTGAGATACAATCCACAAGTTAAAATCAGTTATTTGTGCAGTATTGCCATGAACCCAGAGACATTTTAAATGTATTCAATTTTTTTTTGTATTTTCATTTTTCACCATAAAATCTTTAAAAGTTTTTGTCATTAACTTTTCCTGATTCACTATGTCCTTTTTAATGTCCATCTTTTATCTTATTTTTATTATTTTATCTTCTATGGCAAAATTGTCTTACGGCCAATTAATTGTGCTGAGAAACTGCTTATGGCAAAGATTCTTACAGTGAAATACCTAGAACCCACTAGGATTTATAATGAGGGGTTTATTGTGGGGATTTGATCTCCCACAATTGTGGGAGTTGGTGAAAAGCTGTCAACAAAAAATTAATCAATCTAAGAAAGAAATGGAAAATTTTATTCGAGCCAAATTTGAGGGTTGTAACCCAGGAAGCATCTCAGAAATCTCTGAGAACTGTTCCACCTGTTCGAAGTCAAGACACAGTTTATATAAGTTTTTTGAGACATATTATTGGCAATTCACATAATCCAGATATCTAAGTGTCATCCTGGTGGGTCATGTGACCCCTTACAAGATCAAGAAGGAATGTTATCTTTTATGGAGTTGCCTTGTTGATGCAGGGGGAGTGCTGCTTTTTATGGTTCAGCAGGTATTCCTGCCAGTGGGGGAGGTTGTGTGATGCTTAATGCAGATATACAATGCACAGTGGGAGGAGAGAGGAGGCCAAAGGGCAGAGAAGAATTTTTGTCTAAATTTCTCTTGTCTTGCCATAAAAATATGACTTGAATTTCACAAAGGTTAAGAGGTTGTCACTTCTTTGCCTGGTGCTGGAATCTGAACTCAGCAGCCAGGCAGTTGGGAAGAAAAGATGTACGTAATACAGAAGAAGCAAGGAGAAACTGAAATTGACACAGATGATCCGGAAGTTATGAGAATGGACTAGAATCTGCATTGACCTCTTGTCACCTCTAAGCCTCCAATCTTGATGATGGGTGTCGATGGGCAGGAGAAGCTGGCGGGAGCTGCCACAGAGCTAAACACATCTGGCCCAGGAATTGAGCTGAAGAGAGACCTGGCCGGAGATGCAGCTGCTGCGCCATCACCCAGGCGAGCCAGATGAGTGACAGTGTGTGTCTGCGGTAGCAGGGCCAGCAACCCTGCACCAGCTTTCCGAGCATGAAAGGAATAAGGCTCCAGCTTCACTTCTGCTTTCCAAATCTCACGCAAAATGCGTTTTGTGGCCAGTGCTAACCCAGAACTTCTGGGAAACCAAGTTTCATTTAGCTAAGTTGACTTGAAACAAATTTACCACAATATACCCTTAGAAACTTCTTATCCACATGTATCACTATTAACTATTTCCTAACAAAGACAATAGCAGAACCATGCTTTCACCTAAGATGATACAACTATCCTCCACACAACTGAAAACATGCTAACCCTCTCCTGAAAAGAAGAAACAAAATCCCTTTATCCATCTGTGGATGAGGTTTATTCCATTTCTGGCTGAGTTACACTCCCTTATTAACACATTTTTGACCAGAGACATATTACAGCCACGGGTATTAGTTTCTGCAAAAATCCCCTGGTCAAGAACATGTTAATATCTCTGACTTAAATACTGAGGTATAAGGTAAACTACTGTTAACACACCTTAGATGGTAGAGAATTGGAAGAGAGTAAGAAAGAAAAGAATTGGTTAATATATACTCAAATATATTCTTATCAAAATAAGAAAAATTGGGCTTCCCTGGTGGCGCAGTGGTTGAGAGTCCGCCTGCCGATGCCGAGGACACGGGTTCATGCCCGGGTCCGGGAAGATCCCACATGCCACGGAGCGGCTGGGCCCGTGAGCCATGGCCACTGAGCCTGCACATCCGGAGCCTGTGCTCCGCAACGGGAGAGGCCACAACAGTGAGAGGCCCGCGTACCGCAAAAAAAAAAAAAAAAAAAAGAAAGAAAAATTATTCATAACTATTCCAATTCTTATTCTGCAATTGTGTCCATGGTTGCAGCTATGGTTCATACATATCTTCTTATATTTCTCAGAACATATTTATTCCTTTTGTTCTTAGCAAGCACCTTGGCTGGTCATGGCTCCCTACCTAGTGAGGTGAGCCAGACCTTCATTCCTGAAGGGTCTGGGCCATTAGTACCGTCTGTAGTTTTCCATCCATTTATTCTCTTATAATGATAATCCCATTACATTAATTTAATCACAGGACATGGGAGTACTCAAGGCAGCCTATAATTGGTTAAATTGTGTATTCCAAAAAATATATATGTTGAATTCCTAACCCCCAGTCCCTGTGAATGTGACTTTATGTAGAAATAGGATCTTTCCAGACATCATCAAGTTGAGATGAGGTCATTAGGATGGGCCCTAATCCACCATGACTGCTGTCCTTATAAGAAGAGGGAAACTTGAACTCAGACACACACACACACACACACACACACACAGAGGAGAACACCTTGTGAAGATGCAGTTGCAGAGGGAAGATGACAAGGTGATGATGCAGGTAGAGGCTGGAGTGATGCTCCACAAGTCAAAGAACACCTGGGGCTGCCAGAGCTGGAAGAGGCAAGGAAGGATCATCCCTTAGAAGCTTCAGTGGCTGTTTTGAGGGCCGCTCAGTTTGTGGTCCTCTGTTATGGCAGCCCTAGAAACTAATACAGGTACATAGAAAAAAGCATTTACCAATTCAGTAGCTACATACAGATTCTATAGGATATATTGATTTCCTCTGTCAATTAAAAAACACCAGGAACAGTGGCTGTAATTGGAGTGACCATCTAATCAAGTTTATGATGATAATCCACTGTCATTTTCCAAGATCCATCTTTCTTCTGTACAGGTTAAATAGGTGAGTTGAAAGGGAGTGCAGTAGGAATCACCACCCTTAAATCTTTCAGTTTCTTGGTTGTGGTATTAATCTCTTTGGTTTCTTTAGAGATTGGTATTGCCTTTTGGTTAGTAGATAGAGGCAATCGTGACGACTTCCGTTCAGCTTTCCCTACCATGATAGCCCTCACTCCATGGGATTCTGCCAGTTGCTGAGTGTATATATTCCACTTATACGTTCCCAGACTGGGGAAATAGCTACAGAGTGGGATTGGGGTGTGAGGACCTCTCATGAGATGGGCTTGAGTCAAAACTTCTTTGATTTTCTGATCACCATAAGCCTCTACACTGACTAGTCTACCGCTGTGGAGTTTCGGGTGTCTAGGAATTACTGTCAGTTCAGAATCACAGTCCAGTTGTCTCTCCAAATTCTGATTATTTCCCTTCCATGAAGCTCAGTCTTCCTGGCAAATGTGCAGGTGCCTTTGGAGGGGATGAGGAGGAAGATTCCTAGGGCAAAATTTGGGCTGTGTAGCAGGTGCTTCCTCAAGAAGACCTGGCCTCCCTTTCCTTCAAGGGTCTCTGGAACAGTGAACTGGCTTTAATAGGGAGTGAATTTAGTGTCCATGACTCTACTGTGCTTCTCAGACCTAGAGCTTCTCAGCTTGTATGGATCAAGACGTGAGTGGGATCCCCATCCTGTCAGTCCTATGGACACCCAAGGCCTCTGCTGTCCATTACGGTCACCGTGCCAGTAACATCTCCCTACCATGTGCCTTGGAAATCTTGGCATTTCAGCCACTTGTAGTGTGAGCCACCTTTTGGTCCAGATTTCTGTCCACCAACCAGGAAAAGTGTTAGAGAACTCTTAGCCCATACAGCGAACACACTGAATCTGAAATCTCTGCTTAGTGGTCCATATAGATCAGTTTGGCTTGATCCAACTTAATTTTCCTTCCAATCTAATCCCACACCATTTGGAACCATTCCACATGTATTTCCCAGGTTTTTATCAACATAAATTGGCAAAATCATGCAATTCTTTCATTGTACATCATACTTTCTCACGAATCTCTCTTTGTACTTTACCCTCTGGAGCCTGGGGACTTGACTCTGGCCGTAAATCTGGAAGTGCTGAGAGAGGGTGAGGAAGAGCTGGGGAGGTATAATCCCTTACCAGACAGGTGAAGTCACTATCGTTTCTTTGGCCAACGGGAGACGACCCTCCCCATTCTTGGGTGAAAGTTCTGGAAAGGAGGTGTGGCCGAATTGAGGGGTTAGAATCTACCCAAGTTTCAGAGTCTCACTCCTTCAAAATCTAACTAACTAACCAACTCTAACTAACATGAGAAAGTCTATGAGGGAGACAATTCCATCTGTGTTACAATTTAACTACCTGCCGAGCTAGACTTTGGGTTTAGATTTTGTTTTTAGAAATCTCATTTCAGTGGCTATAGAAGATAGGTTATTTAGGACCATAATGGAAGCTTTCGAGTCCCTTGTATGAACCTTGAACTGGAAATTTAAAGCCCTGATATCATCATCCCCCAGCCCCCGTTTCTCCACTGCACTTAGAAACAATTAACCAGTTGCACTGTATTTCTTACTTTCACTAAAAATTTTAGTGGCAGCAAAAACTTGGTTACTCAAAGACTTGCCCTCTCTAGACACTGGATTACAAGTGTCTGTAAGTGATAATTTAGAGAACTATTTTGCCACTGAGTACCACAGACTGCTCTTGCCCATTTTACCACTGGAGACAGGACCACTAAAGTCTTTAAATGTAGATCAGAAAACCAATTCTTGAAAGCCTAATTCAGGGAACTGATTCTTGAGATCTGTTCCTCTGGAACCTTCTGGTATCAATTTTTTTTTTCTTTGAACTTTTGAATTTCATTTTATTTATTTTTTTATACAGCAGGTTCTTATTAGTCATCCATTTTATACACATCAGTGTATACATGTCAATCCCAATCTCCTAATTCATCATACCACCACCACCACCCCCCACCAATTTCCCCCCTTGGTGTTCATATGTTTGTTCTCTACATCTGTGTCTCAATATATGCCCTGCAAACCGGTTCATCTGTACCATTTTTCTAGGTTCCACATATATGTGTTAATATACGATATTTGTTTTTCTCTTTCTGACTTACTTCACTCTGTATGACAGTCTCTAGATGACCCAAATTCATTCCTTTTTATGGCCGAGTAATATTCCATTGTATATATGTACCATATCTTTTTTATCCATTAGTCTGTCAATGGGCATTTAGTTGCTTCCATGACCTGGCTTTTGTAAATAGTGCTGCAATGAACATTGGGGTGCATGTGTCTTTTTGAATTATGGTTTTCTCAGGGTATATGCCCAGTAGTGGGATTGCTGGGTCAGATGGTAATTCTATTTTTCGTTTTTTAAGGAACCTCCATACTGTTCTCCATAGTGGCTGTATCAATTTACATTCCCACCAACAGTGCAAGAGGGTTCCCTTTTCTCCACACCCTCTCCAGCTTTTGTTGTTTATAGATTTTCAGATGATGCCCATTCTAACTGGTGTGAGCTGATACCTCATTGTAGTTTTGATTTGTATTTCTCTAATAATTAGTGATGTTGAGCAGCTTTTCATGCACTTCTTGGACATCTGTATGTCTTCTTTGGAGAAATGTCTATGGGTTCTTTGTTTTTTTTAATATTGAGCTGCATGAGCTGTTTATATATTTTGGAGATTAATCCTTTGTCCATTGATTCGTTTGCAAATATTTTCTCCCATTCTGAGGGTTGTCTTTTCATCTTGTTTATGGTTTCCTTTTCTGTACAAAAGCTTTTAAGTTTCATTAAGTCCCATTTGTTTATTTTTGTTTTTATTTCCATTACTCTAGGAGGTGGATCAAAAAAGATCTTGCTGTGATTTATGTCAAAGAATGTTCTTCCTATGTTTTCCTCTAAGAGCTTTATAGTGTCTGGTCTTACATTTAGGTCTCTAATCTATTTTGAGTTTATTTTTGTGTATGGTGTTAGGGAGTGTTCTAATTTCATTCTTTTCCATGTAGCTGTCATGTTTTCCCAGCACCACTTATTGAAGAGACTGTCTATTCTCCATTGTATATCCTTGCCTCCTTTGTCATAGATTAGTTGACCATAGGTGCGTGGGTTTATCTCTGGGCTTTCTATCTTGTTCCATTGATCTATATTTCTGTTTTTGTGCCAGTACCATACTGTCTTGATTACTGTGGCTTTGTAGTATAGTCTGAAGTCAGGGAGTCTGATTCCTCCAGCTACGTTTTTTTCCCTCAAGACTGCTTTGCCTATTCGGGGTCTTTTGTGTCTCCATACAAATTTTAAGATTTTTTTTTTGTTCTAGTTCTGTAAAAAATGCCATTGGTAATTTGATAGGGATTGCATTGAATCTGTAGATTGCTTTGGGTAGTATAGTCATTTTCACAATATTGATTCTTCCAATCCAAGAACATGGTATATCTCTCCATCTGTTGGTATCATCTTTAACTTCTTTCTTCAGTGTCTTATAGTTTTCTGCATACAGGTCTTTTGTCTCCTTAGGTAGGTTTATTCCTAGGTATTTTATTCTTTTTGTTGCAATGGTAAATGGGAGTGTTTCCTTAATTTCTCTTTCAGATTTTTCATCATTAGTGTATAGGAATGCAAGAGATTCTGTGCATTAATTTTGTATTCTGAAACTTTACCAAATTCACTGATTAGCTCTAGTAGCTTTCTGGTGGCATCTTTAGGATTCTCTATGTATAGTATCATGTCATCTGCAAACAGTGACAGTTTTACTTCTTTTCCAATTTGTATTCCTTTTATTTCTTTTTCTTCTCTGATTGCTGTGGCTAGGACTTCCAAAACTATGTTGAATAATAGTGGTGAGAGTGGACATCCTTGTCTTGTTCCTGATCTTGGAGGAAATGCTTTCAGTTTTTTACCATTGAGAATGATGTTTGCTGTGGGTTTGTCATATATGGCCTTTATTATGTTGAGGTAGGTTCCCTCTATGCCCACTTTCTGGAGAGTTTTTATCATAAATGGGTGTTGAATTTTGTCAAAAGCTTTTTCTGCATCTATTGAGATGATCACATGGTTTTTATTCTTCAATTTGTTAATATGGTGTATCACATTGATTGATTTGCATGTATTGAAGAATCCTTGCATCCCTGGGATAAATCCCACTTGTTCATGGTGTATGATCCTTTTAATGTGTTGTTGGATTCTGTTTGCTAGTATTTTGTTGAGGATTTTTGCATCTATATTCATCAGTGATATTGGTCTGTAATTTTCATTTTTTGTAGTATCTTTGTCTGGTTTTGGTATCAGGGTGATGGTGGCCTCATAGAATGAATTTGGGAATGTTCCTTCCTCTGCAATTTTTGAGAAGAGTTTGAGGAGTATGGTTGTTAGCTCTTCTCTAAATGTTTTATAGAATTCACCTGTGAAGTCATCCAGTCCCAGGCTTTTGTTTGTTGGAAGATTTTTAATCACAGTTTCAATTTCCTTACTTGTGATTGGTCTGTTCATATTTTCTATTTCTTCCTTGTTCAGTCTTGGAAGGTTATACCTTTCTAAGAATTTGTCCATTTCTTCCAGGTTGTCCATTTTATTGGCATAGAGTTGCTTGTAGTAGTCTCTTAGGATGCTTTGTATTTCTGCGGTGTCTGTTGTAACTTCTCCTTTTTAATTTCTAATTTTATTGATTTGAATCCTCTCCCTCTTTTTCTTGATGAGTCTGGCTATCAATTTTGTTTATCTTCTCAAAGAACCAGCTTTTAGTTTTATTGATCTTTGCTATTGTTTTCTTTGTTTCTATTTCATTTATTTCTGCTCTGATCTTTATGATTTCTTTCCTTCTGCTAACTTTGGGTTTTGTTTGTTCTTCTTTCTCTAGTTTCTTTAGGTGTAAGGTTAGATTGTTTATTTGAGATTTTTCTTGTTTCTTGAGGTAGGCTTGTATAGCTATAAACTTCCCTCTTAGAACTGCTTTTGCTGCATCCCATAGGTTTTGGATTGTCATGTTTTTATTGTCATTTGTCTCTAGGTATTTTTTTATTTCCTCTTTGATTTCTTCAGTGATCTCTTGGTTATTTAGTAACGTATTGTTTAGCCTCCATGTGTTTGTGTTTTTTCCTTTTTGTTCCCTGTAATTGATTTCTAATCTCATAGCGTTGTGGTCAGAAAGGATGCTTGATATGATTTCAATTTTCTTAAATTTACTGAGGTTTGATTTGTGACCCAAGATGTGATCTATCTTGGAGAAAGTTCCGTGCGCACTTGAGAAGAAAGTGTAATCTGCTTTTTTTGGATGGAATATCCTATAAATATCAATTAAATCTACCGCGTCTGTTGTGTCATTTAAAGCTTGTGTTTCCTTATTAATTTTCTGTTTGGATGATCTGTCCATTGGTGTAAGTGAGTTGTTAAAGTCCCCCACCCTTATTGTATTACTGTTGATTTCCCTTTTTATAGCTGTTAGCAGTTGCCTTATGTATTGAGGTGCTCCTATGTTGGGTGCATATATATTTATAATTGTTATGTCTTCTTCTTGGATTGATACCTTGATCATTATGTAGTGTCCTTCCTTGTCTCTTGTAACATTCTTTATTTTAAAGTCTATTTTATCTGATATGAGTATTGCTACTCCAGCTTTCTTTTGATTTCCACTTGCATGGAATATCTTTTTCCAACCCCTCACTTTCAGTGTGTATGTGTCCCTAGATCTGAAGTGGGTCTCTTGTAGACAGCATATATATGGGTCTTGTTTTTGTATCCATTCAGCAAGCCTGTGTCTTTTGGTTGGAGCATTTAATCCATTCACGTTTAAGGTAATTATCGATATGTGTGTTCCTATTACCATATTCTTAATTGTTATGGGCTTGTTTTTGTAGGTCCTTTCCTTCTCTTGTGCTTCCCACTTAGAGAAGTTCCTTTAGCATTTGTTGTAGAGCTGGTTTGGTGGTGCTGAATTCTCTTGGCTTTTGCCTGTCTGTAAAGCTTTTGATTTCTCCATCAAATCTGAATGAGATGCTTGCCAGATAGAGTAATCTTGGTTGTAGGTTCTTTCCTTTCATCACTTTAAGTATATCATGTCACTCCCTTCTGGCTTGTAGAGTTCCTGCTGAGAAATCAGCTGTTAACCTTATGGGAGTTCCCTTGTATGTTATTTGTCATTTTTCCCTTGCTGCTGTCAATAATTTTTCTTTGTCTTTAATTTTTGCCAGTTTGATTACTATGTGTCTCAGCATGTTTCTCCTTGAGTTTATGCTGCCTGGGACTCTCTGTGCTTCCTGGACTTGGGTGGCTATTTCCTTTCCCATGTTAGGGAAGTTTTCGACTATAATCTCTTCAAATATTTTCTCGGGTCCTTTCTCTCTCTCTTCTCCTCTCGGGAACCCTATAATGCAAATGTTGTTGTGTTTAATGTTGTTCCAGAGGTCTCTTAGGCTGTATTCATTTCTTTTCATTCTTTTTTCTTTATTCTGTTCCGCTGCAGTGAATTCCACCATTCTGTCTTCCAGGTCACTTATTCCTTCTTCTGCCTCAGTTATTCTGCTATTGATTCCTTCTAGTGCATTTTTCATTTCAGTTATTGTATAGTTCATCTCTGTTTATTTGTTCTTTAATTCTTCTAGGTCTTTGTTAAACATTTCTTGCATAATCTTGATCTTTGCCGCCATTCTTTTTCCAAGGTCCTGGATCATCTTCACTATCATTATTCTGAATTATTTTTCTGGAAGGTTGCCTATCTCCACCTCATTTAATTGTTTTTCTGGGGTTTTCTCCTGTTCCTTCATCTGGTACATAGCCCTCTGCCTTTTCTTCTTGTCTACCTTTCTGTGAATAGGGTTTTTGTTCCACAGGCTGCAGGATTGTAGTTCTTCTTGCTTCTGCTGTCTGCCCTCTGGTGGATGAGACTATCTAAGAGGCTTGTGCAAGTTTCCTGATGGGAGGGACTGGAGGTGGGTAGAACTGGCTGTTGCTCTGGTGGGCAGAGCTCAGTAAAACTTCAATCCGCTTGACTGCTGCTGGGTGGGGCTGGGTTCCCTCCCTGTTGGTTTTTTGGCCTGAGGCAACCCAACACTGGAGCCTACCTGGGCTCTTTGGTGGGGCTAATGGGAGACTCTGGGAGGGCTCATGCCAAGGAACACTTCCCAGAACTTCTGCTGCCAGTGTCCGTGTCCTCACGCTGAGAGACAGCCACCGGCTGCCTCTGCAGGAGACCCTCCGACACTAGCAGGTAGGTCCGGTTCAGTCTCCTATGGGGTCACTGCTTCTTCCCCTGGGTCCCGATGCACACACTACTTTTTCTGTGCCCTCCAAGAGTGGAGTCTCTGTTTCCCCAAGTCTTATTGAAGTCCTGCAATCAAATCCCACTAGCCTTCAAAGTCTGATTCTCTAAGAATTCCTCCTCCCGTTGCTGGACCCCCAGGTTTGGAAGCCTGACGTGGGACTCAGAACCTTCACTCCAGTGGGTGGACTTCTGTGGCACAAGTGTTCGCCAGTTTGTGAGTCACCCATCCAGCGGTTATGGGATTTGATTTTATTGTGATTGCACCCCTCCTACCATCTCACATGGCTTCTCCTTTGTCTTTGGATGTGGGG